>NC_092720.1:166282773-166583363 GCF_047496885.1 Scyliorhinus torazame | reverse complement strand
GACAGCAGTACCCAGGAAGACAAAATACCAGACAGTGACACAGAGTGGATGGGTGGAGACGAACCCCCACCCCAAAGTGCCATGGACTCAGAGTGGGACGAAGAGCACGACACAACGCCACTGCTGTCACCAACACCCTCCACCATCGCAGAAACACTCACCTCGGTTGGGCACTTTAGTGATGAGGCGTCTGGTACACTCACTGGTGCGCACAACACAGCCGTCCCGGTACAGCAGGTGGAGGTAGGAGCAGCAGAGGGGCCGGGCGGTTGGAGGGCAGCCCAGCCCAAGCGAACATCTGCCGCCCAGATGGATCCCGGGTTCCTGGGGTTACCACACCCACCCATAGATCCGATGCAACCACCGACCCGGAGACGAGCGAAGAGGGTGACGGCCGGCTTGCGGCGGCTGCAGTCGCAGGTGGAGGAGTCACTCCCAGCTCCTGGACGCGGGTGGGTGCCGGTCATGCGTGCCACCCAGGCCGACACCGCATGGGTGGCGTCCGCGGTGGAGGCAATGGGTGCGGCGGTGTCAGACATGGGGAACGGTTTGCGAGGCCTGGGGCTTTCCGTGCAGGCGGCGTCTGTGGCCCAGGACATGGCTGCCCTCTCACAGGAGGCCATGAGCCAGTGCCAGCGGCAGATGGCAGAGGCGCTCAACGCCATGGCCCAGTCTCTGCAGGCCATGGCCCAGACTCAGCAGGCCATAGCCCAGTCTCAGCAGGCCATAGCCCAGTCTCAGCAGGCCATCGCTGAGGGCATCGGCGCCATTGCCCATGTGCGAGCCGGCGTCGCACAGTCACAGACAGGGTTTGCCAATCCCCTGAGCTCCATGGCTGCAAACCTGCAGACCCCTGTCGATACCAGCACGGGCCTCCAGGACTGGCAGCGCCAGATGTCGGGGGGGGGGCGTCGGATGGCCAGTCCACTCGCATCCCCCACCCATGTAGAGGCCTGGGGGCCATCGGGCACCCCGAGGGAGGTGGAGGTGCTGTTGTCCGTCCCGGGTCCCCCTGTAGGGGAGGTCCCGGAACACCGCAACACCTCGGGCTCGCCCCCCTTCCGTCCCAGGTGCATCGGGTGGGCAACGGGCAGGACAGGCTGGCAGCTCGCCATCCCAGTCGCCCGGGCCGCAGCCTGGCCCATCTAGGCCAGGACGCCCCAGGAAACGGCCGCCAAAGGGATCCCGTGTCAGAGGGCAGGAATCACAGGAGTTCACCTCCCGTTCTGCTGTACCGTCTGGGGAACCACGTAAACATAAGGCCAAACAATTAGACACTGAGTAAGTTGGCACGGGTGCAGGGCACAGATGAGTTTTAGGGGCTAGGGCACGTGCATGAACTCCTTTCGTTATTAAAGTCAATGTTACACCTACAGAAGCTGCCTTTGTGCTCTGTTCAAAGCGTGCGGGGGTGTCATGTACATTGAGCGCAAGTGTGTGTGTGAGGGGTGGTCTTACCTCAGCCTCAGGTGAGTCTGCCCCCTTCCCCCTGGGCCGCCATCAACATCCCCCCAGGCAGAGGACGGGACCGTGCGCTGCAGTGTCACAGCCGCATGCAGGGATGGTCCAGGTGGATGGTAGTACTGTGGCCATGGGAGCCAGTAGCTCATCGCAGGGTGGGTTGTCATCATCCTCCATGGCCTGCAATAGACACGCGTCCACCGGCAACTGTGTGAGCCCGGCCTTTGTGCCGCAGGTGGATCGGCAATGGGGGGGTGGTGTGCATGCGGGTGGGGTTGGGGAGGGGGGGGCGAGGGTGCTGGGTGGGTGGATGGGTGGGGGGGTGTGGGTGGTCAGCTGTTGCCATGGTGTGTGGTCTGTGGCCATACTACCCAATTCCCACGCCCATCTAGTCAGTGAAGCGGGCGGCTGTCAGCCTGTCCCGTGCCCCAGCCAGTAACGGTGGACAGCCACCCGCCCGTGTCTAGCCCGTCTGCCCTGACCATTGCCTCCATCCCCCTCATCTGGGGAGGACTGTGCCTCTTCCTGCTGCTCCTCCACTCCGCCCTCCTCTGCCTGCGGCACATCGCCCCTCTGCTGGGCTATATTGTGCAGGACGCAGCATACCACAATGATGCGGCTGACCCTATTTCACTGACCGATACTGGAGGGCGCCCCAGAGAGGTCCAGGCACCTGAAACGCATCTTCAGCATGCCAAAGCACCTCTCTATCACTCCCCTTGTCACTACATGGGCATCAGTGTAGTGGTTCTCCGCCTCATTGCGTGGCCTCCGTATAGGCGTCATCAGCCACGATCGCAATGGGTAGCCCCTGTCGCCCTGCAGCCAGCCCCTCAGCCGGGGATGGCGTCCCTCGTACATGCCGGTGATGGATGACCGCGACAACACGTATGAGTCGTGTACACTGCCCGGGTAACGGGCGCAGAATCATCATGCAGTGGTCGCATGATACGTTCATCGAATAGGTCCCCTTCCTATTGGTGAACACGGCCCTGTTATCTGCAGGTGGCCGCACGGCGACGTGCATCCCATCAATCGCGCCCTGGACCATGGGGAACCCGGACACGGCAGAGAAGCCCACGGCCCGGGCATCTTGGCTGGCCCGGTCCACAGGGAAGCGGATGTAGCGGTGCGCCATGGCATATAGGGCGTCTGTCACTGCCCGATGCACCGATGTCTGCGATATGCCGGACAGGTCCCCACTCGGTGCCTGGAATGACCCCGTTGCATAAAAGTTCAGGGCCACCGTAACCTTGACGGACACGGGGAGCGGGTGTCCCCCGCCAGTGCCACGCGGCGACAGGTGCGCCAGCAGATGGCAGCCATGTGCCACAGTTTCCCGGCTCATCCGGAGTCTCGTCCTGCATTCTCGGTCCGTGAGATCCTGGTATGACTGCCAGGGCCGGTACACACGGGGCACCCTCGGATGCCTCCGTTGCCGTGGGGCCGCGACGTCCTCCTCCCCCTCCTCGTCCTGTCGGTCAGGTGTCCCTTCAGCCTGGGCGGCTGCCGCCTGCCCCTCTGCGGCAGCCTGCGCCGCCTCTCTGGCATGCTCCTCCTCCTCCTCATCCAGGGCAACATGGACATTAGCGGCTGCCGCCACGGCGGCCAACATCGCTGGCTGATCGGAAAACATGACGGCCTTGGGGGGGGGGGGGGATCGACGGCATGTCATCATTGCCCATACCCCCTCCTCCCCTCAGCCAGGTGGCATGGACCGCATGGATCCGACTGTTGGAGGCTGGCACCTGGCCATGTGGACCATGTGAACTCACTTTACCCCCCCCCCCCCATTCCCCTCCGCGGCACGGACCCCCATCCCACTCCCCAGCACGGACCCCATCCCCCTCCCTGGCACGGACCCCATCCCCCTCCCCGGCACGGACCCCATCCCCCTCCCCGGCACGGACCCCCCCTTCCCGGCACACCCCGGAGCCCAGCCCACTCTAACAACCCCCTCCGCTGCACACACACACACAAAACCCTACACACCTCTCCGCCACACATTCAGACTGCGGCCACTCCATCGCCTCTCCAGCGGCCAACCCCCCAGGCCGTCACCCACCTCCACGCTGGTCGGCGTAAACCTTGAGCACTGGTTGACGCCGATTGAAAGGTGGTTTGATTTACGCCGACGTGACCCGTCATCACGTCGGCGGGACTACGGCCCATCCGGACGGGAGAATATCGGCAGCCCCAAAATCCATTGTCTTGCACCCACCCGAGCCATTCTCCGAGGTGTGCGGCGCCATTGACGCCCCGCCGACTTTTCCCCCTTCGGAGACTTCGGCGGGCGGCGGGGGCGGAATTCACGGCGGGGGTCGGAGAATCTTGCCCCAGATTCATCAATCGTTAAAAGTAACAAGGCAGTTCAACAAGCACATTTTATTTTAAAAAAACAATAACACGGGTCTATTTTTGGAGGAATAGAATTGAAAAGCAGAGAAGTGATGCTAAACTTGTCTAGAACCTTGTTTAGACCACACTTGGAGAGCTGTGCAGAGTTCACATCAACATATTGAAAAAGGACAGAAAGGAACTGGATAAAGATGCAAAAACATAGATAAGGATGATATTGAGAATTGAGAGATTGTAACAATCAGGAAAAAGTAAACAGGCTGGAAGTCTTTCCCTGAGACGAGAGAAGGCTGAGGGGGGCATCTGTAGCCATCTGGGATGGCCACGTCCCGATTACAAATGGACACTTGCAAAGAATGCAGGGAAAATTGGACAATACTAAGAAACAAGCAGGTGCAAGCTCTGTCTATTGATTAGAACTTAAACTCTCAGACAGGACAGAAACTGCCAAGCAATCTACATACTAATGAGCCATCTCCGGGGACAAAAGGGAAACATTTACATACACAATGTTAAGGCAGACACCCCCGTGCCAGAAGAGGCTAAAACAAAGCAGACCAACGGTCACTAGGACACGCCCAGCGATCAGGGAACCACCCCTCTCTTGGAGGAAGATCGATACGACTGATTGGGGAAAGACCCAATTAGTTGAGGCCAAGTTCAAGGCCCGCCCAAAAGCGCGCAAAGCCCTTTTTAGTAGAAAAGGTATTCCCCAAGGGAGAATCTTTCTCCTTTGGCTTAGGCTTTCAGTGAAGAGAGAGACCAGCCTAGCAGCTGCATCAGACCAAGTAAGTTCCAAGTCAACGCACGCTACGAGATAGACGCTCCTAGTTGCTACCCTGTAAACAGCTCAATCCAGCAGCCTCAGAACCGAGCAACGGATATTGTTCCTCTGACTGAGTGGGCACCCGAAGCTAAGTATAGGCTTTAGTAATAGTGGTAATTTAGTTTGTATTGTTTATGCATGAGTAGATTTGACTGTGTGTAAATAAATGAGCATTGCTTTTGAACTTACTAACTGGTGTATCGAGTCATTGATCAGTATTCGGTTCTGATCCTTGTGGCGGTGTCGAAAGCTATCTGGCGACTCTTGAGCAAACGTAATTAAACAGAGCCAAATTAAGAGCCAACCAAAGAGAGAAACATTTATTGGCGACATCTGACGGGACTCGACTTAGAAGTGGCCTAACCACTCCGAGAGAACCCAAAATTTGAATTGGGAATCCAATTGAGAACAGAAAGAAAAACCACAAGCGTCAAAACAGTACTGATCAAGCCTCTGAGATTTAGAAGTGTGTTAATGCATTCGTACTAACGGATATAAGGCAAACCTGAAAGATTTTGTTGCGTAAAACTGTCGGGGGTTTTGTAGGCCGGAAATTAGCGTAAGCCGTATCCGTGTTTACATCACCACTTTATCACCCCCTGTTCCAATTCCTAGATAGAGAAAATGGCAACAAAGGCAATGGTACGCCTTATGAACCCCCAGGAATTTGAGGTCGCAGCGACCAGTAGAGTAGAACAGTGTCCCATTTGGGAAGATGAGATCAGAAAATATCGCAAAGGAAAAGGATGGCAACTTTGGAGTGAATTCTGCAATAATGAGGAAACAGGACCCGTGAGTATTGGACATACTTTGTGGGAGAACCTGTCAGAGATCCACAAGAAGAGCTTAGGGAAAGCTTGCAAGCCGATGGCAATCGTGTCCTGTTTGGCACAATTGCGAGGCACAGAGGGGGTCGTTAGGATGCTCCTTAGAGAGATAGAGGAGGGAGACAGACGTAGTGAGGTAGACACGAGTGAGGTAGAGAAAGAGAATAGAGACTTAAAAGAGCAGTTAGCAGCAAGGGACAGAGAGGTGGATGATGCCAAAAGGGCACATCAGTCTTGTCTCGCACATTTGAACAGTTTTCAGATTCAATATGATAAGGCCTACCAGGACACTCAACGTGCAGTCTTGGTAAGACAAGAAACAGAACAGCAAGTTGAGAAATTGCAGAAACAGTGCAATGATTTAAAAGGAGCCCTACGAGCACTCCATACTTCCACAACGGAACAAAGGCAGAGCTCCGTAGACCACGCAAAGTGCCGGAAGCAAATTGCAGAATTGCAATCTCTGCTTTCTGTTCAAAATGGACTTCAAAGTACATTCGGACCCCAATTAGACCAGGAAAATGGCCCCGACTGGCAGGAATTGACCGAGACTGCCCATAGATACGTACATGGGACATGTACGCAGGAAAAAACGCAGAAATAGAAAGCGCCCCAACCGAACAGGCAGAACACACCCCCATGAACGCTGTAACCACACACCGCAGGGCCGCAGGAGAAGGAGAAGCAGATTTCCTTTACACAACCCTGTTAACTGTGACCCAATTATGGGACGCGAGTGGAAAAATTACACCGTTCTTTCCCACATCAGATCCCCACCAATTTTTCGCGAAAGTCAAACAACAGGCAACCATGTACGGCCTGGACGAAAAGGAGCAAGTGAAGCTCACAGTTTTAAGCCTCGACCCTTCAGTCGTAGCAGCCCTTCCTGACCCACAGAATGTAGGAGGAGGCACACTCCAAGAGATGCACACAGCAATCCTTGATGCGATCGGCTTTAACAGAGGGGACCCCGTAGAAGGCCTAAATAAGTGTAGGCAAAAGAAGGCAGAGCACCCCACAGCGTTCGCTGGACGTTTGTGGATTCAATTCACCGCAGTTTTTGGAGAGTTAGCCCGCGCCCGTTTGTCCCCAGATAATATGGCCGAATGGACCCGAATTCTAGTCTCCCATGCCACAGAAGCAGGACGAAAAGCTTGCACAAATTATTACCCCTCAGATGAGGCCCACAATGAAAAATGGGTTTTGAAGAGATTGTCAATCAATTGCAGGCAAAACCGCATTTATAACACCCGATGAAGAGCAGGCAGAGATAAACCCAGTTAAAGCACACCAGAACCCCGCATTGGTAAATGAGGGCAGGAACAGCCCACACCAGCCCAAAACTCAGGAATGTTACAACTGTGGACAGCTAGGACACTTTGCACGAGAGTGCAATGTGCCCCAGAAGCAGCAGAGAAGCCAACAGACAGGCACCCTAAACAGGAATAAGGCAAAGCCGATCCATAGCGTTAGCGCCCATTCAGAGAATGCAGACATGAACGGCACCAACTGACGGTGTTCGGGCTCCCCAACTTGGGTCTCCGACACCCTTTGGGACAAGTCTGGTAGACCGGTAGTAGCAGGCAAAATTTGGGGACAACCCGTAGAATTTCTTTGGGACACAGGAGGGTCCCGCTCAATTCCTCCACGATGTTTCAGCAAGACATGTGGCCCACAACAGACACCATCACACTCAATGGTTTTACAGGCCACATCACAGGGTTTTACAGGGACACATTACAGCCCCTGTGGCAATACAAATTGGGAACATCGCGACCAAGCACCCCGTGGTTTTAGTTGATCTGCCCCAGAAAGCAGAACATATCCTTGGGATCGATTTCATGAGCTCCCATAATCTCTCTTTTGATCCAGTTAACAAGTGTGTTTGGAAAATGGCAAAGGCAGCACGAGCCCCCGCCACGCTCACAGTAGGAGAGTACGTAAATAGGATTAGCTCAGTAGGAGACTTCTGGTTCGACCCTCGAGCCATTAGTGCAGCCAAACAGGTTAGGGCAGTCCTGCAGGAACATAAAGCAGCATTTGCACAGCACAAGCACGACTGTGGCAATTTGGCTGGCTTTGTGAACATTACAGGTCCCGACCCTAAACCCCAGAAGCAGTACGGATTTTCCCAGGAAGCAGAGGGAGAAATCTCCAAAGTAACAGAGAGTTTGTTGGATCAAGGCCTACTCAGATCAGTAGCCTCCATAAACAACGCACCGATTTGGCCCATCAGGAAACCGGATGGATCATGGCGACTGACCATTGATTACCAGGAACTGAACAAAGTAACCCCAGCAGCAGCCCCCACCGTAGCCACAAGTCCCGAGACCATGCTCAAACAGGGACTCCAGTCAAAATTGTTTTCGGTTTTGGACATTAGTAATGGCTTTTGGTCCATTCCATTGGCTAAAGCGTGCCAGTACAAATTTGCCTTTACATTCCAAGGACAACAATACATGTGGACGTGCCTTCCACAAGGCTTCCACAACTCCCTCTCCATTTTCCACCGACAGCTGGCAAATGATCTAGCAAAGTTTTCCCGCCCCGATTGTCTGGTCCAGTATGTAGACGACTTGTTACCACCGACAGACAGAAAGGGAGAGCACATTTCGCTTCTCGCCGAACTCCTAAAAGAAATTGGTTGTAAATTCAACCCCAAGAAGGCCCAGATTTTGAAAGAAAAAGTGATTTACTTGGGTACAGTGATTACTCATGGTAAACGCGAGATCGAGCACAAGATAATTGACTCGATCGTCAAATTGCCCCTCCCCCACAATGTCTCAGCCCTCCGGTCATTTTTAGGACTGGTTAGCTGCTGCCGAAACCATATTGACGGTTTCGCCACTAAAGCAGCGCCTCTATCCGACCTTCTCAAGAAATAGGCACCTTGGGAATGGCTTCCACAGCATTCAGATGCCGTGGACGCTTTAAAAAGAGCACTCAGCACAGCCCCCGCACTACAGGTCCCAGATCCACTTTCCCCATACGCAATCGAAGTTGCAAGCACCGACCGAACCCTTTCGGCCGTGCTCCTCCAGGAATGCCACGACCAATTATGTCCCGTAGCATACGCCTCACGCGTGTTAGACCCTGTGGAGCAAGGAATTACTGCCTGTGAAAGGCACCTGCTCGCAGATTTTTGGGCAGTGCAATACTTCGCATATATTACAGGACTCAACCCCATCACCATCCTCATAGAACACACCCCGACACAGCTATTGTTAGACGGCCGACTTAAAGATGGCACAGTCAGCCAAATCCGCGCAGCCCGTTGGACCCTTCTTTTACAGGGACCGGGCATCACAGTAAAATGAACCAAGACGCACAGATTCCTTGCCGATAATTTGCAGTATGCAGGCACCCCTCTTGAATGTGAGATCATCACCACAAAACAGAACACAGGCCCATTTATTCCCAAAATACCTCCCAGGAAAACAGGTAGTACACCCCAGAGACCCCAGCCCACAGACACGTGCGCACCCCTGAAGATCTATGTGGATGGCTCATCCACAGTGTTAAATGGAGAGAATTACCGGTTGCGGTATATATGTAGAGGACGTG
This sequence comes from Scyliorhinus torazame, assembly GCF_047496885.1. NCBI lineage: Eukaryota > Metazoa > Chordata > Chondrichthyes > Carcharhiniformes > Scyliorhinidae > Scyliorhinus > Scyliorhinus torazame. The sequence goes on along the minus strand of NC_092720.1, from coordinate 166,574,327 downwards.
CAGGGACGCGCCCTAAATTAAATTTCCTTAAAGTTGCCAGGACACTTAGGCTCACAGGCAGCAGAGCTGGCAGCGATTGCATATATTGTAGACCACCCAGACTCGTTCCCGACCCCAGCAGACAACTATTCGGACAGCTTGTATGGGAAACAAGAAGATTTGTTTCCACGGACGGTAAACCCCTACCCTCAGCCACATTACTCCGCCATATCTTAGAGACAGCGAAGGACAGGAAATACAGAATAATTAAGGTTCGCAGTCATCACCGTTCTTCCCCCCCCTGATAACATTAAAGCAGATGCCCGAGCGAAGGTAGGCTCCAGGCATGGTTATTTTTGGAACCCCCCCCCCGCAGAGCACCCCAGTACACGCAGTTTAGGTCTCACAGACCAATATTCAGGATTTAGCGAAGTCACAGAAAGAGGACGAGAAACTCAGGGAAGTTTTAACGGGAACCTTCCCAGGCCCGTATGATGACTACAGAAACGCAATCACCACACACGACGGTGTGAAAGGCATTTATATAGTTCCCAGCCAGGACAGGAACCAGATCATTTGTCAGTTCCATGACAATCATGGACACCAAGGAATTGAACCTTCCCTAGCCCACCTCAGACCGCTTTGTTGGTGGCCTGATTTAAAAACCGATGTAACGCACTACATTGAGAATTGCTTAATCTGTGACCAGAACAGTCCGGACAGATATGCTAAAAAGGCTCAACTTAGTCATACCCGCCTCGTGAATGGACCCTGGACAAATGTCCAGATAGATTATATAGGACCCCTACCCCCATGCAGACATGGTTACAAGTATGTGTTGGTGGTCATAGACACCTTCACAAAATGGGTGGAAGCATTTCCATTCCGAACTAATACGGCCAAGACAATGGCTAAAATATTAACACACCACATCTGTACAAGATGGGGCCTGCCACGCAGTATAGAGTCCGATCAAGGCTCCCATTTCACAGAACGTGTAATGAAAAACGTCCTCGCGATTTTCGGCATTAGACAAAAGTTCCATATCGCATACCATCCCCGGTCAAGTGGTATTGTAAAACGAATGAATAGGACATTGAAAGCCAACCTCAGGAAAATGGTACAGCAGAATAACAGCACCTGGGATTCAGCACTTCCATTTGCTTTGATGTTTTTAAGAAACACGGTATCCACGTCCACAGGATACACCCCCCACACCCTCATGACCGGACGCCCCATGAAAGGCACTGAGTATTTATTAGGACTGGATTTGGCCAGCCCCGCAGTTACAGCCCTCACGCATGAAAATGCGGTTAAACAACTGGTACAGAACATAAAGGCAGCCCAATTCGCAGCAGCAGTGAGTCTTGGAACCAGGAAGAAACAGAACAAGGCTTGATTCGACAAAACAGTACACGCCACTGAGTTTACAGTGGGGCAACAAGTTATGCTTTCTCTTTACAACACCAGTTCATTCCTCTCCCCAAAATTTTCCGCACCGTACTCCATTTCGGACAGTCAGCCCCTCAGTATACAAAATAACCTATCCCAATTGTAAGTCTGCGTGGTTTCATATAAACCAGATCAAGGCTTACGGCTCGCAGAATAACCACACACACCACATCCTGCTCGCAGCAGCAGACGATCATGCCCCGCCCACAGATGACGTATTCCTACCCTCCCCCAACATGACTTCAACTCCACCCCCAGAGGCACGACTCCGCCTCTCCCTTCCCTCAGCCAGCAGCGACAGTGATAGCGATCACAATGACGACAGCCACAGCACACCACGTTACGACTATACCCCTGCACCAGGCCCACTCCCAGCGAATCTGAGCATGATTCTACTGGCCCATTTGAGATCACTTATATCAAAGCCCCTGACACAGACCCACCACCCGACAATTACGGATTGAAGCATAGTAGCTCCAACCTCGACACATGATTCTGGCACCGAGACAATTCGTTCAGGCTCATCCGGAATGATGAGATGGACCCCAATTCGCCCCAAGCAGCTTTAGCACGGTTACTACAGTCAAGAGATTGGCAGCCGGGAGATGATGACTTAAGAGTCTGACTCCCACCAAACGAATCCCTTTGCGACCCTGTTCGCTCTTGAGCAGTGAGGTGTCCAGATGATGGAAAAGAGAAAAAAGGAACCGCTGGAGAGATACAGTGTCCTTTCTGATGGAACCTGCACCATGTTTGTTGAATGTTTGTTCGTTACTGTTAACGTTAAGTGTTGTTTGTAAACTCGAAAGTTTTCATGGCCCCACGTCACCACTCCTTTGACTCCCAATGGCTGTTAGAGGAACAAGTTTGTCCCCAGACAATAGTTCAGAGGAACTAGTTTGTCGACAGAACACGACTCATAGTTGCTCTCCTAATTCGAGAGGCAGCCCCCACGACGACCACATTCTTACCCGTTCTTGCCGGTTGCTCAGGCAGTGGAGAAACGGCATTGGTCCCCACCCTGCCTGAGGACCCCCCTCTGGTAAGCTACGCTCGGGTAGATCACATACGGCATTGATCACCTTCCTACCCGGGGATTCCACCCATTTCTTACCTGCCGCGGTCCATACGCACCCCATTTTTGACTCGTTACTTTCAAAATTCTTTTGTTTGGTTATGGCTATGCTATTTACATCCTCAATCACTGGGATGGCAAATCACACAGGTTGCGAGACGGCTCGCAGTATGGCAGTATTTTTCTTCGATATCTTGTCCCAATATTCGTTTTTAAAAAAATATATATTTTTAAATGAGGGAGTCAACAATGGTGACCAATTATAAAGGGAAATTGGCAGTAAAGGACAGACAGACAGACATACGAGATCTTAAGCAAGATAATAACAGAAATTATGCTTGTGTTCACAGATCTCCAGAAACCCAGGAACCCCAGAGGAAGACAAAGAAGAAGACCGACAAAGATGAAGACAGCCTTCGTGTTCACATGGATCTTAGCGGGATCCCTTCAGTTGCACGCGGACGCTACCCCTCTGACCCCTACCACACAAACCGTAAATGATTCTCACCCCTGCAATACACGGAACCCCGAGATAACTAGCCCAGCGATAGCTAGCAATAGCCTGACCTGGTGTGATAAGTTATCACCTGGTACTCACTCTCATATGTAGTCGAAGCACTCTTAGTGCTGGCGATACTTTGCAGTGTCGTGCAAACATTTAGAGTTAGGAAATGGCGAAAGAGAGCATATCGCTCTCGCATACCGGTATACAGGTTTAGGTTCCCGATTTTCGGATTTCACCAGACCCCCGAACCCATTGGGACGGATTGAAGAGCATCCATTTTTCTTGATGTATTCTGTGGAATAAAGAGATGTAAACCTCTGTGTCTGGCTGCCAGGCCAGAGAAATTTGTGTGCTGCTATTTTGTACAGTTTAAGATGTCTCGATTGTTTTTGGATTGTTTGAATGAGAATAGTTTATTGAGAATAGAGGATCCAGTTTTTTTTATTTTTATGTAATGCATGTATTAATGTCAGAGCGCCCCGTAGAATTTTATGACAATGACTGTATTTAAAATGGTTTAGGTAAAATTGTGTTGCATAGAATAGGACAGTGTAGAGCCTAAGTATGGGTGCCCCGGTGGTCAGAGGATGAAGATGACATAGTAGTGTGATCTTTCACGCTTCGCGTTGAGGATCACAAGGAGGGGGTGTAGCCACCTGGGATGGCCACGTCCCAATTACAAAATGGACACTTGCAAAGAATGCAGGGAAAATTGGACAATACTAAGAAACAAGCAGGTGCAAGCTCTGTCTGTTGATTAGAACCTTAAACTCTTAGACAGGACAGAAACTGCCAAGCAATCTACATACTAATGAGCCATCTCCGGGGACAAAAGGGAAACATTTAGATACACAATGTTAAGGCAGACACCCCGGTGCCAGAAGAGGCTAAAACAAAGCAGACCAACGGTCACTAGGACATGCCCAGCGATCAGGGAACCACCCCTCTATTGGAGGAAGATCGATACGACTGATTGGGGAAAGACCCAATTAGTTGAGGCCAAGTTCAAGGCCCGCCCAAAAGCGCACAAACCCTTTTTAGTAGAAAAGGTATTCCCCAAGGGAGAATCTTTCTCCTTTGGCTTTGGCTCTCAGTGAAGAGAGAGACCAGCCTAGCAGCTGCATCAGACCAAGTAAGTTCCAAGTCAACGCACGCTACGAGATAGACGCTCCTAGTTGCTACCCTGTAAACAGCTCAACCCAGCAGCCTCAGAACTGAGCAATGGCCATTGTTCCTCTGACTGAGTGGGCACCCGAAGCTAAGTATAGGCTTTAGTAATAGTGGTAGTTTAGTTTGTAGAGTTTATGCATGAGGTGATTTGACTGTGTGTAAATAAATGAGCATTGCTTTTGAACTTACTAACTGGTGTATCGAGTCATTGATCAGTAATCGGTTCTGAACCTTGTGGCGATGTCGAAAGATACCTGGCGACTCTTGAGCAAATGTAATTAAACAGCCAAATTAAGAGCCAACCAAAGAGAGCAACACATCACAGAAAGCTTTAAAATGATGAATAATAAAATTAAGAATTTGGGGTAAACGGAGAGATGTTCCCACTTGTGTGGGAGTGTCCAAAACTAGGGTCCAGAAATATAAGTTGATTAATAATAAGTCCACTGAGGAATTCAGAAGAAACATCTTTCCCAAGAGAATGATTAGAATATGGAACAAAAAGAGAAAATGCTGGATAATCTCAGCAGGAGGTCTGACAGCATATGTGAGAGAGAACAGAGCTAACATTTCGAGTCAGAATGACTGGTTTATCCTGAGAAATTAGATACATTGGACTCACAGACTGTACATCCCAAATTCAGCTATAAGCCACAGCACTGGGCCTCCCACACAGGAGAAACTGTTCCTGTGCGATGAGTATGAAAATTCTTCTCACGCTTTTTTTTGGGAAGTATTTTTATTCCAATTTTCAACATTTTAGATTTTACAACAAAATAAACACGCCTAACACATTAAACCTATTAAGAAGCCCCTCTCCACCCATCCCTCCATGGACACCATGTCCTCCTCCAAAATTCTTCCATAAATCACCAAGACGAACCTCCCTCTCCAACCCCCCTGCTGACAGCACCTACTCAGCAATGAGGAGGGAGGCACTATCTGGAAGGTCGTAAAGGCCTTCCTCGCAAAGTCCTACACCTGCATGTACTAGAAATTCTCCCCCCACTCCAGGCCAAACTTCTCATTCAACTTCGCAAGCTCACAAACCACCCTCCAAGAAACAAATCCTCCATTTCCCTGATCCCCCTCTCCCCATCCCTGGAACATTGCGTCCATCCTCCCTGTCTCAAATCTGTGACTTCTCCTGATCGGCATCACCCTCGACCCCGCTCCCAACATAAAGTGCTGCCGGAACTGCCTCCAAATCTTCAGCGTGGCCACCACCATCGGACTCACCATGTCCTTCCCTGGAGCCAACCGTGGGTGCTGTTGCCAGTGCCCACAACCCTGACCCCCTACATGAACCCACCTCCATCCTTACCCACAAAGCCCCCGCCTCCCTATTCCATCCCTGTACCTTCTCTGCATTCATCGCCCAATAATAATGCATCAAATTTGGGAGGTTTAACCATCCCCTCTCCCCCGACCGCCGTCCCTCCTGCAGTACAACCTTCCCCGTCCAGACAAACAAAGAAATCAGCCTGTCTACTCCCTTCAAAAATGCCTTTGACGAAATGACCGGCAGGCACTGAAATTTAAAAAAAACATTGGTAAAATGTTCATCTTCACTGCCTGCACCCAGCTCACCAATGACAGAGGAAGATTATCCAACCTCAACAGATCTGCCTTCACCCTCCCCACAAAACTTGAGAAATTCAAGCTCCGAAGACCTGCCCAGTCCCGAGCCACAGGCACCCCCAGATTCCTAAAGTGAGACAATGCCACATGGAATGATAACCCCTCCTACCCCGTCCCCTGTCCATGGAGAGCAAACCACAAAATACTCACTTTTCCTCAGATTAAGTTTATACCTTGAAAATGTCCCAAATCTTGGGCGTCATTCTCCGACCCCCCAGCGGGTCGGAGAATGGCCGTTGGCCACGTGAATCCCGTCCCCGCCGGTTGCCGAAGTCACCGAAGGGAGAAAAGTCGGCGGGGCGTTAATGGCGCCGCAGACGTCGGAGAATGGCACGGGTGTGCGCAAGGCAGCCGATTTTGGGCCTGCCGATATTCTCCCGTCCGGATGGGCCGAAGTCCCGTCGACGTGATGACGGGTCACGTCGACGTAAATCAAACCTCCTTTTAATCGGCGTCAACCTGTGCTCCAGGTTCACGCCGACCAGCGTGGAAGTGAGTGACGGCCTGGGGGGTTGGCCGCTGGGCAGGCGATGGCATGGCCGCAGTCTGAATGTGTGGGGAGAGGTGTGTCTAGGGTTGTGTGTGTGTGAGGCGGGGGAGGTGGTTAGAGTGGGCTGGGCTCCGGGGGAGTGCCGGGAGGGGGGGGTCAGTGCCGGGGAGGAGGTTGGGGTCCGTGCCGGGGAGGAGGATGGGGGGCCCGTGCCGGGGATGGGGGGGGGTCTGTGCCGGGGAGGAACATGGGGGGTCCGTGCCGGGGAGGGGGGATATGGGGGGGGGGGGGGCCGTGCCGGGGAGGAGGATGGGGGGCCCGTGCTGGGGAGGGGGTTGGGGGGAGGCCGTGCCGGGGAGGAGGATGGGGGGCCCGTGCCGGGGAGGGGGATGCGAGGGCAAGTGAGTTGGTCCACCTGGCCAGGTGCCAGCCTCCAACAGTTGGACCCATGCAGTCCATGCCACCTGGCTGGGGGGAGGAGGGGATATGGGCAATGATGACATGTCGTCGTTCCCCCCCACCCCCCACCAGGCCGTCATGTTTTCCGAGCATCCAGCGATGTTGGCCGCCGTGGCGGCAGCCGCTAATGTCTATGTTGCCCTGGATGAGGAGGAGGAGCATGCCAGAGAGGCGGCGCAGGCTGCCGCAGAGGGGCAGGTGGCAGCTGCCCAGGCTGGAGGGACACCTGACCGACAGGACGAGGAGGGGGAGGAGGACGTCGCGGCCCCACGGCAACAGAGGCACCCGAGGGCGCCCCGTGTGTACCGGCCCCGGCAGTCATACCAGGACCTCACGGACCGGGAATGCAGGAGGAGACTCCGGATGAGGCGGGAAACCGTGGCACACATCTGCCACCTGCTGGCACACCTGTCACCGTGTGGCACTGGCGGGGGACACCCTCTCCCCGTGTCCGTCAAGGTTACGGTGGCCCTGAACTTTTATGCAACGGGGTCATTCCAGGCACCGAGTGGGGACCTGTCCAGCATATCGCAGACATCGGTGCATCCGGGCAGTGACAGATGTCCTATATGCCATGGCGCACCGCTACATCCGCTTCCCTGTGGACCGGGTCAGCCAAGGTGCCCGGGCCGTGGGCTTCTCTGCCGTGGCCGGGTTCCCCATGGTCCAGGGCACGATTGATGGGATGCACGTCGCCGTGCGGCCACCTGCAGATAACAGGGCCGTGTTCACCAATAGGAAGGGGACCTATTCGATGAACGTACAGGTGGTCTGCGACCACCGCATGATGATCCTGCACGTCTGCGCCCGTTACCCAGGCAGTGTACACGACTCATACGTGTTGTCGCGGTCATCCATCCCGGGCATGTACGAGGGACGCCATCCCCGGCTGAGGGGCTGGTTGCTGGGTGACAGGGGCTACCCATTGCGATCGTGGCTGATGATGCCTATACGGAGGCCACGCAATGAGGCCCATGTAGCGACAAGGGGAGTGATAGGTGCTTTGGCGTGCTGAAGATGCGTTTCAGGTGCCTGGACCTCTCTGGGGGCGTCCTCCAGTATCGGTCAGATAGAGTCGGCCGCATCATTGTGGTGTGCTGCGTCCTGCACAACATAGCCCAGCAGAGGGGCGATGTGCCGCAGGCAGAGGAGGGCGGAGTGGAGGAGCAGCAGGAAGAGGCGCAGTCCTCCCCAGATGAGGGGGATGGGGGCAATGGTCAGGGCAGATGGGCTAGACACAGGCGGGTGGCTGTCCACCATTACCGGCTGGCCCAGCGGGCACGGGACAGGCTGATAGCCGCCCGCTTCACTGACTAGATGGGCGTGGGAATCGGGTAGTACGGCCACAGACCGCACACCATGGCAACAGCCGACCACCCACACCCCCCACCCATCCAGCACCCTCACCCCCCTCCCCAACCCCACCCACCCCACCCGCATGCACACCTCCCCCCCCATTGCCGATCCACCTGCGGCACAATGGCCGGGCTCACACAGTTGCGGGTGGACCCGTGTCTATTGCAGGCCATGGAGGATGATGACAACCCGCCCTGCGATGAGCTCCTGGCTCCACATCGTTGGACTATGTCTCACCCATGGCCACAGTACCACCATCCACCCGGACCATCCCTGCATGTGGCTGTGACACTGCACCGCACGGTCCCGTCCTCTGCCCGGGGGGATGTTGATGGCGGCCCAGGGGGAAGGGGCAGACTCACCTGGGGCTGAGGTAAGACCACCCCTCACACACACACTTGCGCTCAACGTACATGACACCCCCGCACGCTTTGGACAGAGCACAAAGGCAGCTTCTGTAGGTGTAACATTGACTTTAATAACCAAAGGAGTTCATGCACGTGCCCGAGCCCTTAAAACTCATCTGTGCCCTGCACCCGTGCCAACTTACTCAGTGTCTAATTGTTTGGTCTTACGGGCCCTTTGACTACGTCTACGTGGTTCCCCAGACGGTACAGCAGAACTGGAGGTGGACTCCTGTGATTCCTGCCCTCTGACACGGGATCCCTTTGGCGGCCGTTTCCTTGGGCGTCCTGGCCTAGATGGGCCAGGCTGCGGCCCGGTCGACTGGGATGGCGAGCTGCCAGCCTGTCCTGCCCGTTGCCCACCCTATGCACCTGGGACGGAGGGGGGGGGGGGAGTCCGAGGTGTCGCGGTGTTCCGGCACCTCCCCTACAGGGGGACCCGGGACGGACCACACCACCTCCTCCTCCCTCGGGGTGCCCGATGGCCCCCAGGCCTCTACATGGGTGGGGGATGCGAACGGACTGGCCATCCGACGCCCCCCCGACATCTGGCGCTGCCAGTCCTGGAGGCCCGTGCTGGTATCGACAGGGGTCTGCAGGTTTGCAGCCATGGAGCCCAGGGGATTGGCAAACCCTGTCTGTGACTGTGCGACGCCGGCTCGCACATGGCCAATGGCGCCGATGCCCTCAGCGATGGCCTGCTGAGACTGGGCTATGGCCTGCAGAGACTGGGCTATGGCCTGCTGAGACTGGGCCATGGCCTGCAGAGACTGGGCCATGGCGTTGAGCGCTTCTGCCATCTGGCGCTGGCACTGGCTCATGGCCTCCTGTGAGAGGGCAGCCATGTCCTGGGCCACAGACGCCGCCTGCACGGAAAGCCCCAGGCCTCGCAAACCGTTCCCCATGTCTGACACCGTCGCACCCATTGCCTCCACCGCGGACGCCACCCGTGCGGTGTTGGCCTGGGTGGCACGTATGACCAGCACCACTCCCAGCTCCTGGACGCGGGTGGACCCGTCCACCTGCGACTGCAGCCGCCGCAAGCCGGCCGTCACCCTCTTCGCTCGTCTCCGGGTCGGTGGTTGCATCGGATCTATGGGTGGGTGTGGTAACTCCAGGAACCCGGGGTCCATCTGGGCGGCAGATGTTCGCTGGGCTGGTCTGCCCTCCGACCGCCCGGCCCCTCTGCTGCTCCTACCTCCAGTACCGGGACGGCTGTGTTGTGCGCACCAGTGAGTGTACCAGACGCCTCATCACTAAAGTGCCCAACCGAGGTGAGTGTTTCTGCGATGGTGGAGGGTGTTGGTGACAGCAGTGGCGTTGTGTCGTGCTCTTCGTCCCACTCTGAGTCCATGGCACTTTGGGGTGGGGGTTCGTCTCCACCCATCCACTCTGTATCACTGTCCGGTATTTCGTCTTCCTGGGTACTGCTGTCCCGGGTAGGGGTGTCCCGGGTAGGGGTGTCCGGGGTAGGGGTGTCCTTGGTAGTGGTGATATGGCTCGGCTGTGACGGGGGCCTGTGGCTGCCCCTCGCGTCGCTGGGTGGCACACGCCTGCGTGGTCGCACCCGCACGTGACGGGGGCGTCGTCTCCCTGTTGCTCCAGGTCTCTCCGTCTCCCGTGGTCTCCAAGGGACGTCCTGCGGGCGTCGCATGCCGGAGGGTCCTGGTCTCTCCGCCTCCCGTGGTGTGCGAGGGGCATCCTGCGGGCATCGCATGCCGGAGGGTCCGGGTCTCTCCGTCTCCCGTGGTGTGCGAGGGGCATCCTGCGGGTGTCGCATGCCGGAGGGTCCGGGTCTCTCCGTCTCCTGTGGCCTCCGAGGGGCATCCTGCGGGCGGTCTGCATCTGCGGGGATGGGTGCCTCGACGTTTGCTCCTGCGATACACAATGAAGCATGCATGGTTAGACACGCAGGCAGTGATCAGGTGATATGGGGGAGGGGGATATAGGGGAGGGTGGATATGGGGACGGGCTGTCGGTGGCTCACTTGCTAGTACGCCCCCGACCTCTGCATCAGCAACCTCCCGGTCCTCAGGTCCGCCAGCCAGTTCCAGGGCCCTTTCCTCGTGTTCGGTCAGTGGCCTCTCATCAGCGGGGCCTCCTCCAGTCCTCACATGCTCCCTGGTGTTGTGTGCGCGTTTCTCCTGTGGCGGGGGGGGGGGGGGGGGGGGGGCGGGGGGAGGTGGCAGGGGTAAAAGGCAACAGTGTTAGACAGGTATATGAATGCACGCCATCGGTTGCGCGTGTATTGCAGAGGTTAAGGTTAGGGCTGGATTCACTTGGGGATATGGGGGAGGGGGGTATGGGGGAGGGGGGATATGGGGAGGGGGGATATGGGAGAGGGGGGATAAGGGGGAGGGGGATATGGGGAGGGGGGATATGGATGTCGGGCGGGGGGGGAGGCTCACCCTGCCTGCTCTGACGAGACGAGGTCGTTCACCTTCTTGTGGCACTGGGTGCCTGTCCGTGGTGTCGGCCGCAGCGGTGACGGCCTCTGCCACCTCCTTCCACAGACGCTGGCTGTGGCGTGGGGCAACTCTGCGGCCGTGCCCGGGATACAGGGCCTCCCTCCTCTGCTCCACTGCATCCAGGAGCGCCTCCACATCCCGTGACCTCGGGCTGAGCGGCGGCCGGCCATCCGGTCGGGTGGGGGGTAGCAGTGCGTCCTTATGAGCCGTCACGCCGTGCGGCGTGTATGACGCTGCACGGCGTGAACCACGTGAGCAAGCGCGGATCCCGTCACGTCGCTGCTAGCCCATTTCGGGCCGGAGACTTCGCGACGATTTTTGTGGCGTGACGCAAGTCGGATTTGCGCCGTTTTTTGCGCCGATCGGCGGACTTTGCGCCGATAACGGAGAATTTCGCCCCTGAGAAGCAAACCCACTGGGCGGAATTCTCCACCCCCCACGCCGGGTGGGAGAATCGCCGGGGCGCCGCGCGTGTCCCGCCACGCTGCCCCGACAACCGCACGCGGTTCTCCCACCCCCCACCCCCAAACCGGCGCGGCGAGAAACACAGCTGGCCGCTGGGAGAATCGCCGCTCGCCGTTTGCAACGGGCGAGCGGCGATTCTCCGGCCCAGATGGGCCCAGCGGCCTGTCCAATACGACGGGTTCCCGCTGGCGCCGTCCACACCTGGTCGCTGCCGGCGGGAACAGCGCGGGAATGCTGCGGGGGGGGGCCTGTGGGGGAGGAGGGGGGTTCCTGCACCGGGGGGGGGGCCTCAAATGGGGTCTGGCCCACGACCGGTGCCCACCGATCGGTAGGCCGGCCTCTTTGAAGGAGGACCTTCTTTCCTCCGCCGCCCCGCAAGATCCAGCCGACATCTTCTTGCGGGGCGGCCTTGGGGAGGATGGCAACCGCGCATACGCGGGTGAGGTCATTTACGCTGCACCGCTTTTACGCGGCGCCAAGGCCTGGCGCGCGTCAATGACGCAACGCCGCTCCTAGCCCCCCGGGGGCGGGAGAATAGGGGGCTGGGAGCGGGCTCCGGCGCCGGAGTGAAACACCCCAGTTTTCACTCCGGCATCGGCACTTAGACTTCCGATGGGAGAATTCCGCCCATTATGTCCCCCACTGAGGAACCCGGCTCCGAAATGTATCACAGCGAATCAACTGCGTACAAGGACATCCTATACTCCACCAACCCCACCCCCCCTCACTATCCCCTAACACAACTCCAAGATCCTCAGCGCAATGGCCAAGGGCTCTATCGCCAATGCAAACAGAAGGGGGGACTTGGAGCATCCCTGCCTCGTCCCTCAGTGCAACGTAAAATACCCTGAATTCACATATGTGCACAAACTCGCAGGCCCAATCCCAAACTTCTCCAACACCGCCATCAGATACCTCCAGTTCACCTATCAAATGCCTTCTCCGCATATAATGTCTCCACCACCTCCAACTCTTTCCCACTGCCGGAGAAAGAACCACATTCAGCAACCGCCTCATATTCGATGACAACCAGCTGCCCTTAACAAACATCGTCTGATACCCCGCAAGGCATACCTCCAACCTTAACCCCAGCACCTTTGCCAACATCCTGCCTTTCACATTCAGCAGAGATATGATTCTGTATGACCCACACTCCACTGGGTACCTATCCTTCTTTAACAGCAACGAGATGGAGGCCTGTCCCATCATTTTCGGCAAAAAAACCCTAACCGTCGCGCCCTCAAACATTTCCACCAGCAACAGCGCCAGCTTATCCTGAAAAATTCCACCGGGAAAACCCATCTAGCCCCGCCGCCTTCCCCGTCTGTACCTTCCCAATTACCCCTTCGACACCCACCCCACCTTCTCCATTTCACCCAACCTAGGGCACTCTAACCTTTCCAAGAATTCCCTCATCTCCCACTCATCCTCTGGTGGCTCCGACTTATATAAATCCCCCAAACCTCCTCAAATTCCTCATTAATCCGCTCTGGGACGATCACCATCACATCCGTCCTATCCTGAACCCGAATTATCTCCCTTGCTGCAGCTTGCCTACAGAGCTGACCTGCCAACAGATGACCTGCCTTCTCCCCATACTCATAGATAGCCCCTTTCGCCCTTCTCAGCTGACACACCGCTTTCCCGTGGACAGCAGATCGAACTGTGCCTGCAACACCTTTCTCTTCACCAGGATCTCCACCACCAAAGTCTCTTCTATCAACCGTTGGCTTCCACCCTCTCCTCTTTATCCACCTGAGCCCCCCCCCAAAATCCCCACCCACCCTCACCACTGCTTTCAGAGTCTCCCAAGCCACCGATGGCAAGACCACCCCCGTACAGTTAAACCACACATATTCCTCAATCACCTTCCCCTTTCTATCACAGAAGCTGTGGTCTGCCAACAATCCCACATCCAGCCTCCACCCTGGCTTCTGAACCAACCCCTGATCCAGGACCATGCCCATCCAATGTGGAGCGTGATCCAAAATCACAATTGCAGAATACTCCACTCTCTTAATACCAGCTAACAGCGTCTACCCAACCACAAAAAATTCAATGCTCGAGAACACCTTGTGTGTGCACCAGGGAGAAAAAACACCTTGGGTGTAAAAGTTTCCACGGGTCAACCGCTCTCACCTCCCTCATAAGCCCAGCCAACGCCTTCACCCCATTCCCCTGGTGGGGTCAGTGAACGCGGTTGGGACCTGTCCATCCCTGGTTCCAGCACTGTGTTCCAATCCACCCCCAAAATCAACTCATGGGTATCCAGATTCAGGATGACAGTCAGCGCTTTCTTCTTGAATCCTACATGATCCCTATTGGGGACATATATACTAGTCAGCACCACCAACCTCCCCTCCAGCGTACCCATTATGATCACGTACCTGCCCCCTGGTCTGCCACCACCTTCTCTACCGGCTTACCCACCAAAATCACCCCCCCCCCCCAGACCCTACTATCAAACCGCGAATGAAATACCTGGATCACCCAACCCTCCCTCAGCCTCATCTGGTCCTTCACCCTCAGACAGGTTTCTTGTCGCATCACCACATCAACTTTCAAACTCTTCAAGTGCAAGAAAACATCTCTCTCTTCACCAGTCCCCACAACCCCCCTCACGTTCCACGTCACCATTCTGACCGGGGGCCTCTCACCAACCCCATGTCGCCCCACCCCCTCCATCTGCCATCACCATTACCCCAGACCCTGCCCATCCAGCAGGACCTGCCCCATCCTTTAGTCACCTTCAAACCCCACCCCCTTCCCAAAATCCCCCACCCACTTCCTCTTGCAAACACCTCCCAGTACTGATCACTCCCAGTACTGAAATCTGCCATCCTTACCTGGTCTGGCCTACATGTGGCTCGAGACCCATAGCAATGTCCTCTGAAATGGCCTAACAAGTCACTTAGTTATATTCAACCTCTACAAAAACACAAAAGAGGAAAGAAACCAGACAGACCACCCAGCATCGAACCAGGCACCACTAACGACAACGGCAAACCCAGCCCTGACGACCCTGCAAAGTCTTCCTTACTAACATCTGGGGCTTATGAAAAAGTTGGGAGAGCTGTCTCACAGACTAGTGAAGCAACAGCCTGACATAGTCATACTGACAGAATCATACCATACAGACAATGTCCCAGACACCATTATCACCATTCCTGGGTATGTTCTGTCTCACCGGCAGGACAGACCCAGCAGAGGTGGTGGCACAATGGTATACAGTCGGGAGGGAGTTGCCCTGGGAGTCCTCAACATCAACTCTGGACCACATGAAATCTCATGGCTTCAGGTTAAACATGGGCAAGGAAACCTCCTGCTGTTTATCACGTCCTGGCCACGATCAGCTGATGAATTAGTACTCCTCCATGTTGAAGTTTGAGGAAGCACCGAGGGTGGCAAGGGCTCAGAATATGCTCTGGGTGGGGGACTTCAATATCCATCACTAACAGAGCCTTGGTAGTAGCACCACAGACTGAGCTGGCCGGGTCCTAAAGGACATACTGCGAGACTGGGACTGCAGCGATGGTGAGGGAACCAACAAGAGGGAAAAACATACTTGATCTCATCGTCACCAATCTGCCTGCTGCAGATGCATTTGTCCATGACAGTATCGGTAAAAGTGATCACCGCACAGTCCTTGTGGCGACAAAGTCCCACCTTCACATTGAGAATACCCTTCATCGTGTTGTGTGGCATGACCACCGGGCTACATGGCATAGACTTCAAACAGATCTAGCAACTCAAGACTGGGCATCCATGAGGCACTGTGGGCCATCAGCAGCAGCAGAATTGTATTCAACCACAATATGCAACTTCATGGCCTGGTATATCCCCCACTCTACCATTACTACTAAGCCAGGGATCAACCCTGGTTCAATGGAGAGTGCAGGAGAGCATGCCAGGAGCAACATCAGGCATACTGAAAAATGAGGTGTCAACCTGGTGAAGCTACAACACAGAACTACTTGTGTGCCAAACAGCATAAGCAGCAAGTAATTCCACAATGAAGATATCAGATCTAAGCTGCCATCGTGCCATATCCAGCCACGAATGGTGGTCGACCGTTTGGACTTGGATGTCTTGGACTGGATT
Source organism: Scyliorhinus torazame (assembly GCF_047496885.1). Lineage (NCBI taxonomy): Eukaryota > Metazoa > Chordata > Chondrichthyes > Carcharhiniformes > Scyliorhinidae > Scyliorhinus > Scyliorhinus torazame. The sequence goes on along the minus strand of NC_092720.1, from coordinate 166,558,762 downwards.
AAAGTTGGCTCCACAATTACCCCATCCTCAATGATGGAGGAGCCCAGAATATGTGCAAAAGTCAAGACTGAGGCATTCGCAACAATCTTCAGCCAGAAATGCTGAGTGGATGATCCATCTCGGTCTCCTCCGGAGGTCTCCAGCATCACAGATGTCAGACTTCAGCCAATACAATTCACTCCACGTGATATCAAGAAACAGCTCAAGGCACTGGATACTGCAAAGGCTGTGTGCCCTGACAATATCCCAGCAATAGTACTGAAGTCTTGTGCTCCAGAACTTGCTGCACCCTTAGCCAATCTGTTCCAGTACAGCTACAACACTGGCATCTCCCCGGCAAAGTGCGAAGTTGTACACAAGAAACAGGGAAAATCCAACCCAGCCAATTACAGTCCTATCAGTCTCCTCTCCATCATCAACAAAGTGATGGAAGGAGTCATCAACAGTGCTATCAAGCGGCACTTACTCAGCAATAACCTGCTCACGGACACTCAGTTTGGGTTCTGCCAAGGTCACTCAGCTCCTGACCTCATTACAGCCTTGGTTCAAACATGGACAAAAGAGCTCAATGCCAGAGGTGAGGTGAGAGTGACTGCCCTTAACATCAAGGCAGCATTTGACCGAGTATGGCATCAAGGAGCCCTAGTTAAACTGGAGTCAATGGGAATCAGGAGGAAAATTCTCCGCTGATTGGAGTCATATCTGGCACAAAGGAAGATGGTTGTGGTGGTTGGAGGTCAATCATCTCAGCTCCAGGACATCACCTGCAGGAGTTCCTCAGGGTAATGTCCAAGGTCCAACCATCTTCAGCTGCTCCATCAATGACCTTCCTTCCATCATAAGGTCAGAAGTGGGAATGATTGTGCATGACTGCACAATGTTCAGCACTGTTCACGACTCCTCAGATAATGAAGCAGTCCATGTCCAAATGCAGCAAGACCTGGAAAATATCCAGACTTGGGCTGACAAGTGCCAAGTTACATTCACGCCACACAAGTACCAGGCAATGATCATCTCCTACAAGAAAGGATCTAACCACCACCGCTTAACATTCAAGGGCATTATCATCGCCGAATCCCGCACAATCAACATCCTTGGGGTTACCATTGACCAGAAACTGATCTGGACTATCCACATTAATACAATGGTTGCCAAGGCAGGTCAAAGACTCGGATTCCTATGGCGAGTAACTCACATCCTGACCACGAGCCCCCCCCCCACCCCCCCCCCCCCCACCCCCACCCACCCCCAAAGCCTGTGCACCATCTACAAGGCACAAGCCAGGAGTGTGATGGAAAGGGTAGCATGGTGGCGCAGTGGGTTAGCCTGCAGCTTCACGACGTCGAGGTCCCAGGTTCGATCCCGGCTCTGGGTCACTGCCCGTGTGGAGTTTGCACATTCTCCCCGTGTTTACGTGGGTTTCACCCCCACAACCCAAAGATGTGCAGGCTAGGTGGATTGGCCATGCTAAATTGCCCCTTAATTGGAAAAAATGAATTGGGTACTGTAAATTTTTTTTTTTTTTAAAGGAGTGTGATGTACTTGCCTGGATGAGAGGAGCTCCAACAATATTCAAGAATATTCAAGAAGCTTAACACCATCCAGGACAAAGCAGCCCGCTTGATTGCCCCCCTTTCACAAACATTCAAGCCCTCCAACACGAATGAACAGTGGCAGCCATATGTACCATCTACAGAATGCACTGCAGTAACTCACCAGGGTTCCTTAGACAATGCACAACCACTACCATCTAGAAGGACAAGAGCAGCAGATACCTGGGAACCCCCACCACCTGGAAGTTCCCCTCCAAGTCACTCACCACCCTGACTTGGACATATATCGCCGCCCCTTCACTGTCGCTGGGGCAACATCCTGGAACTCTCTCCCTAACAGCATAGTGGGTGTACCTACACCTCAAGGATTGCAGGGGTTCAAGAAGGCAACTCACCACCACCTTCTGAAGGGCAACTAGGGATGGGCAATAAATGCGGGCATAACCAGCGACACCCACATCCCGGAAATGAAAAAAAAACTAGCCAACCCTCGTTTGCTAGCACAGTGAGCACTGCCAAAGTCCCCACCTCCTCCCAACCACACCTTCAGCAACACGGCCTCCCTTGCCCAGAAACCCTCCAACCCCGTCCCTCCCCACCTCACTTTCCCACTAAAAGCCAACTTTAACCCTCCAGCCATACAGTCAGAGCGGAGAGACCACATCCACCAAACAGACCAATAAAAAGAAACAAAAACGCATCAAAACCCCCAGTTGAAAAAAATTGAATAAAAATGATCCCAGGCCAAAGTCCAAATCCCCAAACTTATCTCAGTCCTGGTGCTTAGCCTTCACGAATGCCTCTGCCGTCTCAATAGAAGTCCTTCGAATTGTGAGTCACTCTCAGCTTCGCTGGGTAGACCATTCCAAACCTCACACGACTGCTGTAGTGCCGGTTTCATCCATCCAAAGGCTGACCGCCTTCTCGCAAACTCTGCCTTAAGATTTTGGTATATATGCATACCAACGCCTTCCCACTTCACGTCCCGCTTCTGCTTCACTCAGTTTAAAACCTTTACCGTCACATGGTAACTGTGGAAGCAGACTATGACCACCCTAGGTGGCTCATTCGGCCCTTCGGTCGGAGGGACTGATGGACCCTCATAGAGGGAGGGCTCTTCCCCCTCACCCATCAACTTGGCGAACATGTCCGCAAAGGACTCGTTGGCCTCTGGCCTTCCACCCCGTCGGTCAAGCCCACGATCCTCAAATTTAGTATCATCTACCTGTTCTCCAGGTCCTCCACCTTTGCTCTTAGCCCATTATTGACCTCCGGCACACTCGCAGCTCCTCACCCATCGAAGTGAACTGGTCACTATGTTGCGACCAACCCCTTCATCTTCTCTCCTTGCTCCCGCACCTCAATCAACATCTTTGTTAATGCAGCCTTTATCGGGGCAAGCGCTCCTCCACCCACTCTTTGAGTGAGGTCATCATTTCCCTCCGATGCACCCCTAAATGTTTGGCGAACAGCCTTTTGAACTCCTCCGATACCACCTCGGTCAGAGTCTCAACCCGATGAACCAGCACCCGGCCATCTTTCCTCCTGTTGGACTCACAACGGCCTTCGTCGACCGACTTTCACTCGCTTACTTCCTTCCCTGACCTTTCTTCTGGAACTTCGACATTCCACCGATTCCTCAGATCTTCCCATACCAGCTCCTCCAAAAGGTACCCCTGAGAACGGGCATAAAGATAAAAAAAAACAAAGACTCTAGTCGTCGCCTTCCAACGTGTGACCTCCACCTACACGTCGCCACCGGAAGTCATTCTCAGGCTTTTCGATCCTCTGCATACACCAATGTTTTCACATGGGAGAAACATAAAAATGCTAGATGTGTTACAAAGCGTTTGCACATTTATCGACACTCGTGAATGACCAACATTCCTACAAGGGAGAAACCATTCACGTGCGATGTGTGTGACATATTCCCACGGTCGACGCATCTCCGCTTACACCAGTGCACTCACTTAGGGAAAACTCATTCACATGTGAGATGTGGGACAAATCATTCTCACAGTTAATGAAGTTCTGCATACATCACGGCATTCACACAGGGCAGAAACCATTCATATGCGATGTGTGTGACATCATTCTCATCGCACCTCTGTGTGCAACTGTGCAGTCACCCAGGAAAGAAACCATTCACATGTGAGGTGTGCGACAAATCATTCTCAGTTATCTAAGCTCTGCACACACCAATGCATTCACACGGGAGAAGCCATTTACGTGTGAGGTGTGTGACAAATCATTCACACTGTTATCAAGTCTCCGCATCCATCAGACAATCCATACAGAGGAGAAACTATTCATGTGTGAGGTTTGCAATGAAACTTTTTCAATATCTGCAAGACTTCTAAAACACCAGATGATTCACACACATACCCTGTGTGGATGGCTCGGTGGCGCAGTGGTTTGTACTGCTGCCTCACAGCGGCGAGGACACAGGTTGGATCCTGGCCCCGGGTCACTGTCCATGTGAGATTTGTGAGATGGCTTTTCATTTCTCCAGCCTCCTGATTCACCATAGGACGCTCACAGGGGAGGAATAATAATAATAATCTTTATTGTCACAAGTTACTGTGCAAATCCCCTAGTCGCAACACTCCGGCGTCTGTCTGGGTACACAGAGGGAGAATTCAGAATGTCCAATTCACCTAACAAGCACCATAAAACCATAACCACAGAAGATTAAGGGCAGCACGGTAGCATTGTGGACAGCACAATTGCTTCACAGCTCCAAGGTCCCAGGTTCGATTCCGGCTTGGGTCACTGTCTGTGCGGAGTCTGCACATCAAAGAACAAAGAACAAAGAAATGTACAGCACAGGAACAGGCCCTTCGGCCCTCCAAGCCCGTGCCGACCATGCTGCCCGACTAAACTACAATCTTCTACACTTCCTGGGTCCGTATCCCTCTATTCCCATCCTCCCCGTGTGTGCGTGGGTTTCCTCCGGGTGCTCCGGTTTCCTCCCACAGTCCAAAGATGTGCAGGTTAGGTGGATTGGCCATGATAAATTGCCCTTAGTGTCCAAAATTGCCCTTAGTGTTGGGTGGGGTTACTGGGTTATGGGGATAGGGTGATGGTGACCTTGGGTAGGGTGCTCTTTCCAAGAGCCGGTGCAGACTCGATGGGCCGAATGGCCTGCACTGTAAATTCTATGATAAATTATATTAAATTAAAACAAATCAGACTCAATCTCTCCCTCCAGGCTCTGGGAGGCTCTTAAGGCCTTCATTAGGGGGAAATTAAACGCAGATGTCAAGGTGCTGGCTAAAGTCCTGGCACTCTGGCTGGAGCCTTGGCTCCAAGGTATATTTTCGGAAGATCAAACAGACTTTGTGAAGGGCCGACAATTGTCAGCCAATATATGTCGCCTTTTAAACATTATTCTTTCTCCCCCTCCCCAACATTCGAGCCTGAGGTTATAATATCTCTGGATGCTGAAAAGGCACTCGATAGGGTGGAATGGGAATATCTATTCTAGATTCTCGGGAGTTTGGGATTTAAACATAAATTTGCTTCCTGGATTTGTTTGTTGTACAATGCCCCTATACTGCCAGCGTTCTCACAAACACTCTACAGTCAGATAACTACCCTTGGGTAGGGGCACTAGACAGGGTTGCCCTCTTTCCCCATTTTTGTTTGCCTTGGCAATAGAGCCTCTCTATAGCATTGAGGGCCTCTGGTCAATGGAGGGATACAGTCGTGATGGGGTGGAGCTTCTGGTATCGCTTCTGTACATTATGGACCAAACACCCTCCGTCGATAGTGTAATGAAGACGCTAAATACATTTGCCTCCTTCTCTGGTTCTAAATTTAATTTAGGTAAGAGTGTTTTCCACTGAATCCCTCCAGCTAAAAGAGCTCAGTTTAGCTCATTACCTTTCCGCCTTTCCAATACCAGTTTCCATTATTTGGGGGTCCACTTCATAAATTAAACTATTTAAGCCTGAATAATAGTGTCAGAGAGGACCTACAGAGGTGGAACAACCTCTCTCTGTCTCTGGTGGGTAGGATACAAACAATTTAAAAAAAAATTGGAGTGGGGCTGCACAATGGTTAGCCTCACAGTGCTGAGGATCCACGTTTGATCCTGGCCGCGGTGTGTGTGGGTAGTGAAGTGTGCATATGCGGCTCCAGCTTGTCAGTCTCCGGAGTGTCAACCATGGTGGTAACCTACAGCGCATGTGCGGCCATGGACCCAGCCTGTTTCTGTCAGGAACGATGGGGGTTTTACATGGCGCACCTGCTAGCCCCTCGGGAGGAGCATCAATGCGGGGGCAGCGCCAACTTTTTGTCATAAGACTAGACACATTCTCTGGACATAGCCTCAAAATTGCAGAATCCAGCCTCTAGTCTCTGAAACGGAGAATCCTGCCCTACTTGTTTGAGGGGCTAGGTGGAGTTTAGAGGGAGAGAGAAAAAGTATCCTGTTTTGAAAGTTACAGAGAAGGCTTGGGAAATTGACTGAGGGCAAGTCATGAAAGTTACAGAGGCTTTGGAAATCGACCGAGGGGTCATGAACGTTGCCGCCAGGCTTTGGAAAAGGGTTCTGAACGAATGTCCCTAACAGAAGAAAAATTGCTTCCGAAATGCAAGTATTGCCTTTGTCTTCCCATGTAAGTGGCATGAGAGCTGTAGGTTCAGTTAAAGTGTGTTCAGGTTAAGAAACTACATAGAATCTGATATTGTTTGGGTTGAAAGTTAAGAGTTTAAATTGGGTTTATTTTCTTTGAGTAAAGTTTGTTTATAAAATAAGCAAGCCCTATTTCTTATATTATCACTCCTGGAACGAATTGATCTTTCCACACTGCCTTCAAAACTTTAAAAAGTTTTGGCTCTGGGCCAGTCTCTTAGCCATTGTTGAGAGCTGACCGGGCGTCCATTACTGCTGCGAACATCCAACATTTTTGCTGTGGATTAGTGACCCTGATTCTATTTGTGGAAGAATGGAGGCTCACATGTGCACTACCTCTACTCTTCATGCCATAATTACTGCACCACTGCCCTTCTCTTCTGCTAGATTTTCCTCAAATCCAGTGGTGGGCTCCTCCCTTAGGATTTGGAAACAGCTTCAGCAGCACGTTAAGTTATCTTCCCTGTCTTCTTTAGCTCCCTATTGTAACAATCACCTCTTCTTATCTTCTGAATTGGACCCTTCATTTAAGTCTTCGAAGGCAAAAAGGGACTTGCGCATTTTGGGGACCAATTTGTAGAGAGGGGAGATTTGCCAGTTTTAGGGAGCTGGCTGACAAATTTCAGTTGCCCAATTCTAGCCCTTTTCATTATTTTCAGATTTGTGACTTTCCCTGCAGGTTTCTGCATCCTTTCCTTTGGTCCTGCCGTTGTCCTTGCTGAAGAAGATTTTATCCTTGGCTCAACCTGGGGAGGGGTCTATCTCAGATCTATATGGCTATATTTTCTTTCGGATCGCACCCCTTTGGATGGGGTAAGGGCGAAATGGGAGAGGGAGCTGGTCCTGTGCTTATTGATGAGGCTTGGAGGGAAGCCCTCTACACAGTCAACTCCACGTCCTCTTGTGCCTGATTGAGTTTGATTCAGTTCAAGGTGTTGCACAGGACGCATGCGACCAAGGCAAGGATGAGTGGGGTTTTCCCAACCGTGGAGGACAAGTGTGATCGTTGTTCACTTGCCTCAGCCAATCATGCACTTACATTTTGGTCCTACCCCGAACTTGCCAACTTCTGGGTTTCTTTTTCAACACCATACCTTTGGGTGGTTCAAGAGCCATGTCCATTGGGACCCATACTTGCGGTCTCAGACTCACTGGCGATTCACTCAGGGGTAGTGGCAGATGTTGTCGCCTTTGCCTCACTGGTAGCCTGGAGGTGTATATTGCTTAGCTGGAAGTCTCCCATTCCTCCCAGTGCTTCTTTCTGGTTGGGTGATTTCATGACATTCCTGCACTGAGAAACAAATATGCCATCAGGGGGGGTCAGTGGGGAAGTTCTACCTGAGATAGCAGCCTTTTATTTCCTTTTTTAATATCAGGGAGATGGAAGTCTTTGATAATCTAGTGGGGAGTTCTCCCTTGCTTCATTATACACCCTCACCAGCAGTGGCTCCAGGTCCACCCCAAACGTTTTACAAAACTCCACCGGGAACCTGTCCGGCCCCGGGGCCTTCATCATTGTTCCCCCGTAGAAAACTTGTCCCCTATAATCCACCATCAAAAACTTTAAATAACACACAAAACTCCTCCAAAGTTCAATGTCCTCACACTCCTCCCAGTCCATTGTCCCTCACAAATTCCATCGCCTCCTCTGGCATGCCAAAATAATACTCTTGCTTCTGGAAAGCCACCCACAGGCAGGCCGGGTACAATACTCCACCTTAACCCCCTTTATAAAGAGGGCAGCCCTAATACGGTTAAACTCGGCTCTCCTCTTCGCCAGCTCTGCTCCCAGGTCCTGGAACACCCGCAGCTCATTCCCTTCCCCGGTAGATTTCCTGGTCTGCCTCGTCCATCAAATGATCGTCTCCTTGACCAGAGAGCGGTGCAACCACACTATCGCCCTGGGTGGCTTGCCCGCCTGCAGCATCCTCATCAGCGCCCTGTGTGCTTGGTCGACCTACAGCGGACGGCCAAATGCTCCCTCCTCCATCAATTTTTCCAGCATCCTTGCCACGTACACACTAGCCTCCGTGCCTTCAATGCTTTCAGGCATCCTTATAATCCTGAAGTTTTGCCTTCTGGAGCAATTCTCCAGATCCTCCACCTTCTCCATCAGCCCATTCTGGCTCTCACGCATCATTCCCATCTCAGCCACCAAATGTGCAACTGCTCACTCACCAATACCGCCACCGGAAGTTCACAATATCCCTTCTCTGATAAACAAATGCCTGACTCCCACTCTGAGCAAACTCACTGCCTGAGGCCCAGGTCAGACTGGGGCTCCGACCTGGAAAACTGAGTCCCTCTTCATCAGTGACAGGCGGTCTGGCCAATCAAGAATGGCAACTAAAACACAGCTGTGATTATTTGAGCAGCGCCATCTGTCAATGTGGTAACGGAATAAACCACTAAAACTGTGTTGGCAAAAAATGCAGCCTTTTATCTCACCCCATCAACACAGAAACCATTTGGCCCATCTGCTTTCTATCAGTGCTTTCTCTTTTTTTTTTAAATATATTTTATTGAAAATTTTTTCCAAACAACAATTTTTTCCCTCTTACAAAGCAAACGTAACAGTAAAGAAATGTTTAACAATACACAAATAACTAAACCCCATAATCTTTTGACATAAACTAAACTAAAACCCCCACCCCACCCTCCCCCCTGGGTTGCTGCTGCTGGTCATCTGTCTTCCCTCTAACGTTCCCCTAGGTAGTCGAGAAATGGCTGCCACCGCCTGGTAAACCCTTGAGCCGATCCTCTCAGGCCAAACTTTATCTGCTCCAGTTTAATGAACCCCGCCATATCATTTACCCAGGCCTCCAGTCCGGGGGGTTTCGCCTCCTTCCACATGAGTAGGATCCTGCGCCATGCTACTAGGGACGCAAAGGCCACAACGTCGGCCTCTTTCGCCTCCTGCACTCTCGGCTCTTCCGCAACTCCAAATAGAGCTAGCCCCCTGCCTGGTTTGACCCGGGCCTTCACCACCTTCGAAATCACTCCCGTCACTCCCTTCCAATACCCTTCCAGTGCCGGGCACGCCCAAAACATATGTGCGTGGTTTGCCGGGCTCCCGCCGTACCTCCCACATGTGTCCTCCACTCCAAAGAACCTGCTCAATCTTGCTCCCGTTATGTGTGCTCTATGTAGCACCTTAAATTGAATCAGGCTAAGCCTGGCGCATGAGGAAGAGGAATTTACCCTGCTTAGGGCATCAGCCCACATACCCTCCTCTATCTCCTCCCCTAGTTCTTCTTCCCACTTTCCTTTTAGTTCGCCCACCGACTCCTCCCCCTCTTCCCTCATCTCTCGGTAGATCTCTGACACCTTGCCCTCTCCGACCCACACCCCTGAAAGCACTCTGTCCTGAATCCCCTGTGTCGGGAGCAGCGGAAATTCCCTCACCTGTTGTCTAGTAAACGCCCTCACCTGCATATATCTCAGGAAGTTTCCCCGGGGCAACTTATACTTTTCCTCCAATGCTCCCAAGCTCGCAAAAGTCCCATCTATAAATAAATCTCCCACCCTCCTAATTCCCAACTGGTGCCAGCTCTGAAATCCTCCATCCATTCTTCCTGGGGTGAACCTATGGTTGTTCCTAATTGGGGACCCCACCAGGGCACCCCGCACCCCTCTCTGTCGCCTCCACTGTCCCCAGATATTCAATGTTGCCGCCACCACCGGGTTCGTGGTAAACATTTTTGGCGAGAACGGTAGCGGCGCCGTCACCAGCGCCTCTAAACTCATCCCTTTACAGGACTTTCTCTCCAGTCTTTTCCACGCCGCTCCCTCACCCTCCATCATCCATTTACGTACCATTGCCACATTGGCGGCCCAATAGTAATCGCCCAAGTTCGGTAGTGCCAATCTTCCTCTGTCCCTTCTACGCTGAAGGAACCCCCTCCTTACTCTCGGAACTTTCCCTGCCCACACGAAGCTCGTGATGCTCCTGTCTATTTTATTGAAAAAGGTCTTGGTGATTAGTATAGGGAGACATTGAAATACAAATAAGAACCACGGGAGGACCATCATCTTAATTGCCTGCACCCTGCCCGCCAGCGACAGAGGCTGCATGTCCCACCTCTTGAAGTCCTCCTCCATTTGTTCTACCAGCCGTGTCAGATTAAGTCTGTGCAAGGTTCCCCAGCTCCTAGCAATCTGAATCCCCAGGTATCAGAAGTTTCTTTCCACTTTCCTTAGAGGCAGGCCTTCTATCTCTCTACTCTGGTCCCCTGGATGTATCACAAATAATTCACTCTTCCCCATGTTTAGCCTATACTCCGAGCTCCCTCAACATTCGCATAACCTCTATCATCCCCCCCGCTGGGTCCGACACGTATAACAATAGGTCATCTGCGTATAACGAGACTCGGTGTTCTTCTCCCCCTCTAATCACCCCTCTCCATTTCCTGGAGTCTCTCAACGCCATGGCCAGAGGTTCAATTGCCAACGCGAACAACAATGGAGACAGCGGGCATCCCTGTCTTGTTCCCCTAGTCGGAAATACTCCGATCTTTGTCGACCCGTAACACTTGCCGTTGGAGCCCCATAAAGGAGTTTGACCCAGCTAATAAACCCGTTCCTGAACCCAAACCTCCTTAACACTTCCCATAAATACTCCCACTCCACCCTATCAAATGCCTTCTCTGCATCCATTGCCGCCACTATCTCTGCCTCCCCCTCCACTGGGGGCATCATTATCACCCCTAATAGTCGTCGCACGTTAACATTCAGTTGTCTCCCTTTTACGAACCCTGTCTGGTCTTTGTGCACCACCCCCGGGACACAGTCCTCTATCCTCGATGCCAGTACCTTTGCCAACAATTTGGCGTCCACGTTCAATAATGAAATAGGTCTATAGGACCCGCTCTGCAACGGATCTTTATCCCTCTTCAAAATTAGCGATATCGTCGCCTCCGACATCGTCGGGGGTAAAGTCCCTCCTTCCCTGGCCTCATTGAACGTCCTCACCATCAACGGGGCCAACAAGTCCACATATTTTCTGTAATATTCCACCGGGAACCCATCTGGTCCCGGAGCCTTCCCTGCTTGCATGCTTCCCAGTCCCTTAATAACCTCGTCCACCCCAATCGGTGCCCCCAGGCCTACCACCTCCTGCTCCTCCACTTTCGGGAACCTCAATTGATCCAGGAACTGCCGCATCCCCTCCTCTCCCTCTGGGGGTTGAGACCTATACAGTCTCATAGAAGGTTTTGAACTCCTCATTTATCTTTCCTGCTCTTCGCACCGTGTCTCCCTTTTCGTCTCTAATTCCTCCTATCTCCCTCGCTGCTGTCCTCTTTCGCAATTGATGAGCCAACAGGCGACTAGCCTTTTCCCCATATTCATACCTCCTCCCCTGTGCCTTCCTCCACAGCGCCTCCGCCTTTCTGGTGGTCAGAAGGTCAAACTCCATCTGGAGTCGTCTCCTCTCCCTGTACAGTCACTCCTCCGGGGTCTCTGCAAATTCCCTATCCACCCTTAAAATCTCCCCCAGTAATCTTTCCCTTTCCTTGGCCTCTGTTTTCCTTTTGCGGGCCCCAATGGAGATCAGCTCTCCTCTGACCACCGGTTTTAGTGCTTCACATACCACTCCCACAGGGACCTCGCCGTCGTCATTGACCTCCAGGTATCTCTCAATACATCCCCGCACTCTTGCACACACTCCCTCATCCGCCATCAATCCCAAATCTAATCGCCAGAGTGCTCTCTGCTCCTTTTCCTCTCCTAATTCTAGGTCCACCCAATGTGGGGCATGGTCCGAAACCGCTATGGCTGAATACTCAGCTACTTCCACCCTAGAGATCAACGATCTTCCCAAAACAAAAAAATCTATCCGGGAGTACACTTTATGGACATGGGAGAAGGAGAACTCCCTAGCCCTAGGTCTAAGAAATCGCCATGGATCCACTCCCCCCATTTGGTCCATAAACCCCTTAAGTACCTTGGCCGCTGCCGGCCTTCGTCCGGTCCTTGAGCTGGATCTATCTAGCCCCGGGTCCAGCACAGTATTAAAGTCCCCTCCTAAAATCAAGTTTCCTACCTCCAGGACCGGTATACGCCCCAGCATCCGTCTCATAAATCCCGCATCGTCCCAGTTCGGGGCATACACATTAACCAACACGACCTCCATTCCCTCCAGCCTGCCACTCACCATTACATATCTACCTCCGCTATCTGCTACGATGTTCTTTGCTTTAAATGCTACCCATTTCCCCACCAAAATGGCCACCCCTCTGTTCTTTGCGTCTAGTCCTGAGTGGAACACCTGTCCCACCCATCCTTTCCTTAACCTAACTTGGTCCGCCACCTTTAGGTGCGTCTCTTGGAGCATAACCACGTCTGCCCTTAGTCCTTTCAAATGCGCGAGCACTCGGGCCCTTTTTATCGGTCCGTTCAGGCCTCTCACGTTCCACGTGATCAGCCTCACTAGGGGGCTACCTGCCCCCCTCCCGTGTCGACTAGCCATTACCTTCTCTGGGCCAGTCCCATGTCCCGCCTCCTCGCTCCCACTCGCTCCCCCAGCGTCGCATACCAACCCCGTCCACCCACTCTTTAGCCATTTCCTTTTGGATTTCCGCAGCAGCAACCCAGTTGTCCCCCCCCACCCCCGCTGAATCTCTTTCTAGCGTGATTGCTCCCCCCATATTACTTCCGTAAGTCAGCTGACTTCAACTGATCCCGGCTGCTCCTGCTCACTCCTCGACCCCCCCCCGTGTGGGGAACTCCCATCCGCCTTGTGCCTGTCTTCCCGCCATATTCTTTCTGGTGCGGGAACACCCCTTTACCTGACCCGCCTCTTGTGGCGCAGCTCCCTTTCCCCTCCCCCTCCCCTTCCTCATTCTCCATCTATGTCCCGTCTTTCCCCCCTCACCGGCGCCCACATTTCCCAATGTCTCCCCAATTTACTTCTCAATTAACTTCAACCATAACATTAATAATAACATTTCCTGCAGCATCAGTCCCTCAGTTCCGATCCAATTTCTCCTCTTTGATAAAGGTCCATGCTTCCTCCGCCGTCTCGAAATAATGGTGTCTCTCCATAGTCTTGCCGGCTGCAGCATCCCGAACTTCACCTTCTTTTTATGCAACACCTCCTTGGCTCGGTTAAAGCTCGCCCTCCTTCTCGCCACCACCGCACTCCAATCCTGGTACACCCGTACCACTGCATTCTCCCATCTGCTACTCCGCACCTTTGTAGCCCATCTCAGGACCTCTTCTCTATCCTTAAGGCGGTGAAATTGCACGATTATCGCCCTGGGTAGTTCTCCCGCTTTTGGTCTTCTCGCCGGGATCCGATGTGCCCACTCCACCTCCAAGGGGCCCAATGGGGCCTCAGCACCCATCAGTGAGCTCAGCATCGTACTTGCATAAGCTCCACAGTCCACTCCTTCCACACCCTCAGGGAGACCCAGTATCCGAAGGTTCTACCTTCGCGCTCCGTTTTCTAGGACCTCGATCCTTTCAGTACACTTTTTATGAAGTGCCTCGTGCGTCTGTGTCTTAACCGCCAGGCCCAGGATCTCGTCCTCATTATCCGTCACCTTCTGCTCCACCACGCGGAGCTCTGTCTCCTGGGTCTTTTGTGTCTCCTTGAGCCCCTCAATTGCCTGTAGCATCGGGGTCAGCACCTCCCTCTTCAGCAGCTCCACGCACCGTCTCAAAAATTCATCCTGCTCGGGCCCCCATGTCGCCTGCGCTTTCTCCGCCGCCATCTTGTGCTTCTTCCTTTCTGACCCTTTGGTCGACGATTCCTCGCGCTGCAGCCGCCGCCACCGGTTTTTTCCTCCTTCGTTGGGGGGGACGACTCCCTTCTCATTCACCCCACACCGGGTTGCGTCGCCAAAAAATTTCCCGTTGGGACTCTTAAAAGAGCCCGAAGGTCTGTCGGAGCTGGAGCCGCCGAAACGTGCGGCTAGCAAGGCATCACCGCAACCGGAAGTCTCTCTATCAGTGCTTTCTCTACTATTTTATCTCACACTATCAGCAGATCCCGCTATTCCATTCTCCCTCATCTACTTACCTGACTTCCCATCAAATTCATCAAAACTATTTGGCTCAACCATTCCCTTTGGGAGCAAGTTCCACATTCTCACCATTCCTTTGGGAAAGATGTTTCTCTTGAATTCCTCATTGGGTTATTATTGACCATCTTATATTTCTAGCCCCTGGTTTTGGACTCCCCCACACAAGTGGGACATCTTCTCTCCATTTACCCCAAAATTCTTAATTTTATTATTCATCATTTCAAAGATTTTGATGATGTTCCGCCTCAGCTTTCTCTTTTCGAGGGAAAAGAGTGCCAGCTTGTTAAGTCTTCCTAATAGTTACAACCTCTTAATTCTTAACATGAGGCGGCACAGTGGCACTGCTGCCTCACAGCACCGGGGTCCCAGGTTTAATTCTAGCCTTGGGTGACTGTATGTGTAGAGTTTGCACGTTCTTCCCATGTCAGCATGGTTTTCCTTTGGGTGCTCCAGTTTCCTCCCACAGTCCAAAGATATGCAGGATTGGTCAAGTTAAAATTGCCCCTTAGCACCAGTTACATGGGGATGGGGAGGGGGGAGTGGTACTAGGTAGGGAATAGCTCTTTCAGGTCGGTGCAGATTTGGTGGGCCAAATAACCTCCTTCTGCACTGTAGAGATTCTATGATCATCCTTATCAATGTTCTTTTGCACCTTATCCAGTTCCTTTCTGTCCCTTTCAATATTTTGATCTGAACTGTGCAGTGTGGTCTAAACAAGGTTCGAATCAAGTTCAACATCCCTTCTCTGATTTTCAATTCTATTCCTCCAAAAATGGACCCCAATGTTATCATTTGATTTTTGTAATAAAATGCCCATGCTACTTTTAATGATTGATGAATCTGAAGTTTTGCTCTTGCACACTTGTAAATAGGACCGTTTGTCCTCCCTAACTTCTCCAATTGAACAAAATTGACGACATGAAGTCATGAAGATAAACTGTTGTTGTTTTAAAAGCTCCATTAAATCAGTCTACACTTTCCTAAATTGCACACAGCAATTGGAATCCATCGGGGTCCAATGGGGCAAAATATTGTGAATGCTGGAAACGCGATAGAGGTTCAGAAAATGCTGGATATGCTCAGGTCAGGAAACATCTGTGGAGAGAGAAGCAACCTCTCTGCAGCATTTGACATGCACGACTGCATGGTCCTCTTCTTGCAACTCTTCTTTGTTGCCCAGTCAGTGGGACTGCTATGACTTATGGCACTTATTCCTCTTCAGTTGTAGGGTGAGAAACTGCTGCAATGGTGAATCTTCCCACCGCCATCGCTCTGGTTCCTACCAACGGTCAATCTCTGCTTTTCAATTCGATTCAACCGCTCGCCCTCGCGCTTCCTCACATTCCAACTGCCGAACGCTGGGCGCCAACTGCCGCTGCGCGCCTCAGAACTACAACCCCCAATCAGGCACCGCGGGCTGCTTCTCCCCATTCCATACGGCCGCTCCTCACTGCGCAGGCTCCGTGTCCACATGCAGCATGGGTAATGTAGTTCCGAATAGGTTTGAGAATGGATAAGAGAACGAAAGCAGCTCCTCAAAGCTGGGCGGAGCAGGGGGTCAGTGAAGCCTCGCCCCTCCTTTGTGACTGGCTACGCATGAGTGACATGATGATGAGCGTGTCGACAGATCGCTCTCGACTTTGTTGCCTGTGAAAGCCGTCGTTCAGACTGTTTGATTGGCTGTGTGTTGGATAGTGAGTGTTTATTGGAAGCATTTCTCTTCTGATTTACAGGCTGAGTTTTGTTGATGGATCATTGCTGAATATGAGAAGGTGAGGTGTCATTATCTGGGAGGGGCAGACACACGAAACGTATTTTAATGTCTTTTTGTCATAGAATTTACAGTGCAGAAGGAGGCCACCCGGCCCATCGAGTCTGCACCGGCTCCTGGAAAGAGCACCCTACCCAAGGTCCACACCTCCACCCTATCCCCACAAACCAGCAACCCCACCCAACACTAAGGCCAATGTTGGACACTAAGGGCAATTTAACATGGCCAATCCACCTAACCTGCACATCTTTGGACTGTGGGAGGAAACCGGAGTACCCGGAGGAAACCCACGCACACACGGGGAGGACGTGCAGACTCCGCACAGACAGTGACTCAAGCCGGAATCGAACCTGGGACCCTGGAGCTGTGAAGCAATTGTGCTATCCACAATGCTACCGTGCTGCCCTTCATGTAAAATTTAAAGATTTTACATGAAGGCTTCGGCATTTCCTAGAAGCCTGGGCTTGGATTTGATAGTTTTGCCCAGTGCTGTGTCTGAGCTGAATTTGGGATGTGCAGTCTGAGTGAGTGCCGTGTATCTAATTTCCCAGGATAAACCAATCAGCTACACTGAAGAAATATTTCGTTAACTTCCAACACTTCCTGCCCAGTGTGTTTTCTTCAAATAATTTTGAAAAAAAGGAGAAATTTCAAAATCTCCATAGAATTAACATTTCTGCTGAGTATTCTTTATGGTAAACACATACTCAAAAAACTGGTCTTCAACACTACCCAAGCTGATGGTGAATTGATAGCCCGTTTTACACTCCGCCTTTTCCATTGTCCTCACGGTGTCTGGTAAGATGGGGCTCTGGGTGGGGGAAAAATAGTAGCTCCGTTGTTTGCTCCTGGCCTCTATCCAGAGTCCCTCCTGGAAACAGACCGTATGTGACAGTCAAATGATGGAAAAGAAAGGACCTGCATCTGATCCCCACACAGGGGAATAGCAGACTGACACTCACTGTGCTCCAGTCTCTAACCGAGGAGTCAGCCCGGTCAGCAATGGAGGATATCATGTTTCCTTTTCCTGTTTTACAGAAGGATTGCACTGTACTACACCAGAGAATACAGAGAGGATAGACATCACAGATAGTCCCTGACCATCACCCAAGGAACAACTGTCGGAAGACATCCAGTCCTTCACAACATTACTCAATACAGAAAGCTTTCGGCAGTGAAACCGTGATCACAAAATTGGTCGGGTCAGGGAGCTTTGACATATCATCAGATCAGAAACTGATCAGTGGTGTGGAACCTTCCACCAAATCAACCTTTCGGCTGTTGGTGTACAATCATGGTGAGGCTGGGAAGAAGTGTGAGTGGGCTCCAAGTGTGGTGAGAGCTTCAATCATTCATCAAGACTCATTAATCACTGACTCATTCCTCCAGCTGAGAGACTGTTCAAGAATGAGGTAGGTTCCACAAGCTCCTAGGATTTCCTAACACGCAATGTCCATTTGTTGGGTCAGAAGAGCAGGCACATGGAAGGGAAACAATTCACATGTGAGTTGTGTGACAAATCATTCTCATTCTCATCTCACTTTCAGGCACACCAACGCATTCACACTGGTGAGAAACCGTTCACTTGCAACGTATGTGACAAAGCATTCTCGAACTTATCAACAATCCGCAGACACCAACTCATTCACACTGGGGAGAAACCATTCACGTGCAAGGTGTGTGACAAATCATTCTCACGGTCTTCGATCCTCCGCTCACATAAACATATTCACACAGGTGAGAAGCAGTTCAAGTGTGAGCTGTGTGCTAAAGCCTTCACCGTGTCATCGAACCTCCTCCACCATCAGACACTTCACACTGGTGAGAAACCTTTCAAGTGTGAGGTTTGCAATAAAACCTTTGTGACATCTTGGAACCTCCTTCAACACCAGATGATTCACACAGGGGACAAACCATTCAAATGTGAGGTGTGCAAAAAAACATTCACCCTGTCATCAACGCTTGTACAACACCAACGCATTCACAATGGGGAGAAACCGTTCATGTGTAAGGTGTGTGATAAATCATTCTCGCACTCATCAACCCTCCGCGTACATCACCGTATTCACACAGGGGAGAAACCGTTCAAGTGCAATGTGTGTGACAAATTATTTTCGCACTCATCGAACCGCCGCGGACACCAACGTCTTCACACAGGAGAGAAACCGTTCCAGTGTGAGATTTGTGACAAGGCTTTCACCCACTCCACCGATCTTGTGAAGCACCAGAGGATCCACACTGGAGTGAAACCTTTTACATGCGAGGTGTGTGACAAATCATTCTCAGCGTCATGGTACCTCCGGATACAGAAAGGTAATCACATAGGGGAGAAATATTTCAAATCTGAGGCATGCGAGAAAGACTTCATCAACCCAACAAATCTGCTGGACCATCAGAAGATACACACAGTAGAGTAAGGGGGAGATTTACAATGAGGGTTTCTGAAATCTTTAACTCTCTTGGGTCACCAGAGGATTCACATAGGAGAGAAACTATTCACTTACGATGTATGTGAGATAGCTTTCACCCAGTGCTCATCAAATACCAACAGATCCACACTGGAGAGAAACCATTCAGGTATGAAGTGTGACAAGGCTTTCATGCAATCAGTATATCTAGTGGTCCATTAACGCACACAGACGGAGAGAAACTTTCAGTGTGAGTTCTGAAATAAAATCTTCACATAGTTGACGGACCTGGAACAGAAGTGAACCCAGTATGTCAGGATAGTTTCACCTACTACTCTCTCGCCAAACAGCAACATCAGCACACCGACTTGGAGCTGACTCACCTGCTTCCCTTACACTGAGAGTTGTCTGTGTTGTTTACCCTCCAGTGCTCACAAAAGGGAGTTGTCCTGCTAAAGCACTGTCTGTCTCAGCAGTGTCTGCCTCCAACCTCTCCCACCAACAGTCCAGTCATTTAAAGAAGGCCAATTTAACGGTTGACCAGATTGCAAAAAAAATCACCAAAAGAAGATTTCAATCTGTATAGAAGCTGCTGTTTAAACTCAGCATCCTTTCAGTGCAGCGTCAGGTACAAGCCACTCACTGACTCTCACTCTGACCAAGAAGACAATCAGATACTCAGTGGTTAGAAAGGTTTCAGTTTCTGATCTACGAGCACAAGCACCTGGGGGAGGAATCATTCCTGGGGTAGTGATGGAGGGACTTCAATTAGCCTCAGCATCTCTGATCTATTTTTTTTTTAAATAATATTTTATTGAAAATTTTTGGTCAACCAACACAGTACATTGTGCATCCTTTACACAACATTATAACAATACAGATAATAATGACCTTTTTTATTTAAACAAGAACAAAAGAAAACAACAACAAATAAATAAATATTAAATAACAAAAATAAAAACTAGCCCTAATTGGCAACTGCCTTGTCTCAGGCCACACACCCCACCCCCCCCCCCCCCCCCCCCCCAAGTTCTGGGCTGCTGCTGCTGCCTTCTTTGTTCTCCCCTATCTATCTTTCCGCAAGATATTCGACGAACGGTTGCCACCGCCTTGTAAACCCTTGAGCCGACCCCCTTAGGACGAACTTAATCCGCTCTAACTTTATGAACCCCGCCATATCATTTATCCAGGTCTCCACCCCCGGGGGCTTGGCTTCTTTCCACATTAGCAATATTCTGCGCCGGGCTACTAGGGACGCAAAGGCCAAAACATCGGCCTCTTTCGCCTCCTGCACTCCCGGCTCTTGTGCAACCCCAAATATAGCCAACCCCCAGCTTGGTTCGACCCGGACTCCTACTACTTTCGAAAGCACCTTTGTCACCCCCATCCAAAACCCCTGTAGTGCCGGGCATGACCAAAACATATGGGTATGATTCGCTGGGCTTCTCGAGCACCTCGCACACCTATCCTCCACCCCAAAAAATTTACTGAGCCGTGTTCCAGTCATATGTGCCCTGTGTAATACCTTAAACTGAATCAGGCTTAGCCTGGCGCACGAGGACGACGAGTTTACCCTGTTTAGGGCATCTGCCCACATCCCCTCCTCAATCTCCTCCCCTAGCTCTTCTTCCCATTTCCCTTTTAGTTCGTCCATCATAGTCTCCCCTTCGTCTCTCATTTCCCTATATATATCCGACACCTTACCGTCCCCCACCCATTTCTTTGAGATTGCATCTCTGATCTATGGAGGGAGAGAATCAGCCGGAAATTTCATTCCTCATCAGTGAGCCCAGCTGGGAAGTCAGGGGGAGGGCAGGATGTGTCTCGGCTGTGACAGTTTCCATTGTCTCTCAACATTCACTGTCTGGGTCTACACTTGCTGAATGGCCACTTGAACAGAGAACTAGAGGACAATCACTGTCCACAGTCTGGATTGGATTGGATTTGTTTATTGTCACTTGTACTGTGAAAAGTATTTTTCTGTGAGCAGCTCAACAGATCATTAAGTACATGGGAAGAAAAGGAAATAAAAGAAAATACATAACAAGGCAACACAAGTTACACAATGTAACTACATAAGCACCGGCATCGGATGAAGCAAACAGGGGTGTAGTGTTAATGAGGCCAGTCCATAAGAGGGTCATTTAGGAATCTGGTAACAGCGGAGAAGAGCTGTTTTTGAGTCTGTTGGAGTGGATTGGATTTGTTTATTGTCACGTGTACCTAGGTACAGTGAAAAGTATTTTTCTGCGAGCAGCTCAACAGATCATTAAGTACATGAGAAGAAAAGTGAATAAAAGAAAATACATAATAGGGCAACACAACATATACAATGTAACTACATAAGCACTGGCATCGGATGAAGCATACAGGGTGTAGTGTTAATGAAGTCAGTCCATAAGAGGGTCATTTAGGAGTCTGGTGACAGTGGGGAAGAAGCTGTTTTTGAGTCTGTTCGTGCGTGTTCTCAGACTTCTGTATCTCCTGCCCGATGGAAGAAGTTGGAAGAGTGAGTAAGCCGGGTGGGAGGGATCTTTGATTATACTGCCCGCTTTCCTCAGGCAGCGGGAGGTGTAGATGGAGTCAGTGTATGGGAGGCAGGTTTGTGTGATGGACTGGGCGGTGTTCACGACTCTCTGAAGTTTCTTGCGGTCCTTGGCCGAGCAGTTGCCATACCAGGCTGTGATGCAGCCCGATAGGATGCTTTCTATGGTGCATCTGTAAAAATTGGTAAGAGTCAATGTGGACATGCCGAATTTCCTTAGTTTCCTGAGGAAGTATAGGCGCTGTTGTGCTTTCTTGGTGGTAGTGTCGACGTGGGTGGACCAGGACAGATTTTTGGAGATGTGCACCCCTAGGAATTTGAAACTGCTAACCATCTCCACCTCGGCCCCGTTGATGCTGACAGGGGTGTGTACAGTACTTTGCTTCCTGAAGTCAATTATCAGCTCTTTAGTTTTGCTGGCATTGAGGGAGAGATTGTTGTCGCTACACCACTCCACTAGGTTCTCTATCTCCCTCCTGTATTCGGACTCATCATTATTCGAGATCCGGCCCACTATGGTCGTATCGTCAGCAAACTTGTAGATGGAGTTGGAACCAAGTTTTGCCACGCAGTCGTGTGTGTACAGGGAGTAGAGTAGGGAGCTAAGTATGCAGCCTTGCGGGGCGCCGGTGTTGAGGACTATTGTGGAGGAGATGTTGTTGTTCATTCTTACTGATTGTGGTCTGTTGGTCAGAAAATCGAGGATCCAGTTGCAGATTGGGGAGCCAAGGCCTAGGTTTTGGAGCTTCGATATGAGCTTAGCTGGGATTATGGTGTTGAAGGCGGAGCTGTAGTCAATAAATAGGAGTCGAATGTAGGAGTCCTTGTTTTTGAGATGCTCTAGGGATGAGTGTAGGGCCAGGGAAATGGTGTCTGATGTGGACCAGTTGCAGCGGTATGCGAATTGCAGTGGATCAAGGTGTTCTGGGAGTATGGAGGTGATGCGCTTCATGATCAACCTCTCGAAGCACTTCATTACGACTGAAGTCAGGCCCACTGGTCGGTAGTCATTGAGGCACGTTGCCTGGTTCTTCTTTGGTACCGGTATGATGGTGGTCTTCTTGAAGCAGGTGGGGACCTCGGATTGGAGTAGGGACAGGTTAAAGATGTCCGTGAATACCTCTGCCAGTTGGTCCGCGCAGGCTCTGAGTGCACGACCAGGGATCCCGTCTGGGCCCGTCGCCTTCCAAGGATTCACTTTCAGGAAGGCCAATCTGACTTTGGAAGCTGTGATGGTGGGTATGTGTGAATTATGGGCTGCTGGGGCACTCGCCAGCGGATTGTTGGTTACCTGCTCGAACCGAGCATAGAATGCATTGAGTTCATCGGGGAGGGGTGCGCTGCTGCCAGAGATACTGTTCGGCTTCGCTTTGTAGCCAGTTATGTTGTTTAGTCCTTGCCACAACCGCCGAGAGTCTGTCTGACTCTAGCTTGGTTTGATATTCTGTCTTGGCATTCCGGATGGCTTTGCGGAGGTCGTACCTCGATTTCCTGTATAGGTCAGGGTCGTCTGCCTTGAATGCCTCAGATCTGTCCCTCAGTAGGGAGTCAATCTCGCGATTGAGCCATGGTTTCTGGTTGGGGTACGCATGTACTGCTTTCTTTGGCACGCAGTCGTCCACACATTTGTTGATGAAGTCTGTGACGGTGGTGGCATACTCATTTAAGTTGGTCGCTGAGTTCTTAAATATGGACCAGTCCACTGTCTCTAAGCAGTCACGTAAGAGCTCTTCTGTCTCCTCGGACCAGCACTGCACAGCCTTCTTAGCTGGATTCTCCCGCTTGAGTTTCTGCTTGTATGCCGGGAGAAGGAGCACCGTCTTATGGTCTGATTTCCCAAAGTGCGGTCGGGGGATGGAACGGTAGGCGCCCTTGATTTTTGAGTAACAGTGGTCAAGAGTGTTGTCGCCCCTGGTGGAACAGGAGATGTGCTGGTGGAATTTTGGCAGTACACTCTTGAGGTTGGCCTTGTTGAAGTCTCCGGCCACGATGAACAAGGCCTCCGGGTGTTCTGTTTCGTAGTTGTTTATTACTGTGTATAGTTCCTCACTACTGCTTGGGGTGGGATGTAGACCGCTGTGATAATGGCTGAAGTGAACTCACGTGGAAGATAATATGGGTGGCACTTGACGGTCAGGTATCCCAGGTCTGGGAGCAGTAGGTCGCCAGAGTCGCCACATCCAAGCACCAGGAGGAGTTGATGAGGAGGCAAACCCCTCCACCCTTCGCTTTGCCTGATGATGCCGTGCGGTCCGCCCGGTGAATTGAGAAACCTTCAGGTTGTATGGCACAGTCCGGTGAGGCAGGGGTGAGCCATGTCTCTGTGAAACAGAGCACACAGTAGTCTCTTACTTCCCTCTGAGAGGTAAGTCTGGCGTTAAGTTCATCCAGCTTGTTTTCGATCGCTTGGACGTTTGCCAGGAGTATGCTGGGGAGAGGGGTCTTGAAACCGCGTTGCTTCAGTCTAACCTGCAGACCGCCGCGTTTCCCTCACTTCCTCGGTCGGCGGCTGCTGCTGGATGATCCTGGGATCCGATGGCAGATGTCAGCTCTTGTGGAAGGTAGGTGGTTGCGTCTGGCGGGGACCAGGGCGCTGGCGGGGAACAGGGCGCTGTTTACGTATCTGGGGTCGCGTCTGGCAGGTTTGTGCGTGTTCTCAGACTTCTGTATCTCCTGCCCGATGGAAGAAGTTGGAAGAGTGAGTAAACCGGGTGGGAGGGGTCTTTGAGTATGCTGCCCGCTTTCCCCAGGCAGCGGGTCGTGTAGATGGAGTCAATGGATGGGAGGCAGGTTCGGGTGATGGACTTGGCGGTGTTCACGAATCTCTGAAGTTTCTTGTGGTCCTGGGCCGAGCAGTTGCCATACCAGGCTATGATGCAGCCAGATAGGATGCTTTCTATGGTGCATCTGTAAAAGTTGGTACGGGTTAATGTGGACTTGCCGAATTTCCTTAGTTTCCTGAGGAAATATAGGCGCTGTTGTGCTTTCTTGGTGGTAGCGTCACGTGGGTGGACCAGGACTGATTTTTGGAGATGTGCACCCCTAGGAATTTGCTAACCATCTCCACCTCGGCCCCGTTGATGCTGACAGGGGTGTGTACAGTACTTTGCTTCCTGAAGTCAATGACCAGCTCTTTGGTTTTGCCGGCACTGACGGAGAGATTGTTGTCGCTACACCACTCCACTAGGTTCTCTATCTCCCTCCTGTATTCTGACTCATCGTTATTCGAGATCCGGCCCACTATGGTTGTATCGTCAGCAAACTTGTAGATGGAGTTGGAATCAAATTTTGCCACGCAGTTGTGTGTGTACAGGGAGTAGAGTAGTGGGCTAAGGACGCAGCCTTATATTGAGGACTATTGTGGAGGAGGTGTTGTTGTTCATTCTTACGGATTGCGGTCTGTTGGGTCAGAAAATCGAGGATCCAGTTGCAGAGTGGGGAGCCAAGTGCCAGGTTTTGGAGCTTTGATATGAGCTTGGCTGGCATTATGGTATTGAAGGCGGAGCTGTAGTCAATAAATAGGAGTCTGATGTAGGAGTCGTTGTTGTTGAGATGCTCTAGGGATGTATAGGGTCAGGGAAATGGCGTCTGCTGTGGACCGGTTGCAACGGTATGTGAATTGCAGTGGATCAAGGCGTTCTGGGAGTATGGAGGTGATGCGCTTCATGATAACCTCTCGAAGCACTTCACTACGACTGAAATCAGGGCCACCAGACGGTAGTCATTGAGGCACGTTGCCTGGTTCTTCTTTGGCACCGGTATAATGGTGGTCTTCTTGAAGCAGGTGGGGACCTCGGAGTGGAGTAGGGACAGGTTAAAGATGTCCGCGAACACCTCTGCCAGCTGGTCCGTGCACGACTGTGGAACCCGTCCGGGCCCGCGCCTTCCGAGGGTTCACTTTCAGGAAGGCCGATCTGAGTTTGGAAGCTGTGATGGTGGGTATGGGTGAGTTATTGGCTGCTGGGGCACTCGACAGCGGATTATTGGTTACCTGCTCGAACCAAGCATAGAATGCATTGAGTTCATCGGGGAGGGGTGCGCTGCTGCCAGAGATACTGCCTGGCTTCGCTTTGTAGCCCGTTATGTTGTTTAGTCCTTGCCACAGCCGCCGAGAGTCTGTCTGTGACTCTAGCTTGGTTTGATATTCTGTCTTGGCATCTCGGATGGCTTTGCGGAGGTCGTACCCGGATTTCTTGTACTCCCGGTCAGTACCTTGAGGATTGGAGGGAATGTGAGAGGACAACAGTTTGTATTTATAGAGCACTGTGATATCATCAAACTTCTGAAAGTATTTCGTAGAGACGTAATCAGATAAAATTAACACAGAGACAAAGAAGGAGATATTAGGAGCGGATGAGAAAAAATATGGTTACTTAATTTAATACCACAGCTAGCCACATACAAAAATCCCCTTTCTGGTCTCTAATCGGCCCAATTTCTCTTTGCACTATTGTTTTATAATAAATATTTTCTTCTCCTTTTTCACATTTTCATCCAAATTTACACCCACCGACAAACAATCAACGGTAACAAATACAATGTCAATCCCCTGGTTAACAATTCCTCCCTCCCACCAACCCGCAAACAACCCTCAACATTTTAAATACAAACATCAAAGAAAAGGATTTAGGAATCCACCATCCACCCATACATAGTCACAAACAACATACACAGTCCAACCCCCCCAACCCTCCCTCTCATGTTCGATGTCATCCTATTCTTGAAAGTGCATAATCAAGAAAGCCCATGAATTGTGGAACCATTCCATCCTTTCCCTCAACTCAAACTTCACCTTCTCGAGTGTTGAAAACTCCAGCAGATCCCACCGCCAGGCCAGGGCACAGGGTGGAGAAACTGACCTCCACCCCAACACGATCCGCATTCGGGCGATCAGCGAGGCGAAGGCTAAAACATCTGCCTCCGCACCCACTTCCAACCCGGGCCGAATATGGACTCCAGAGGACCTGACTCAAGTCTCACATGTACCACATTTGAACTTACCCTAAACACCTCCCTCCAATACCCTTCCAGCTTTGGACAGGACCAAAACATATGAACGTGGTTGCCCCCCCCCCCCCGGAAACATTCACAAACATCCTCTACCACCTCAAAGAGTCGGCTCATCCTTGCCTATGTGAGGTGCGCCCTATACACCACCTTCAGTTGTATCAGCCCCAACCTCGCGCACAAAGTTGAGGCATTTACCCTGTGGAGCACCTCACACAACCCCTCCTCTATGCTCTCTCCCAGCTCTTCCTCCCACTTTGCCTTAATCCCCTCCAGCAGTGCCTTCACTTCTCCCTGAATCGCCCCATAAATTGCCAAAAGTGCCCTCTTCTCCAGTCCCCCTGTCGCCAGCACCTTCTCCAACAGTGGAGGCCGGCGCCACCGGAAAGCTCTGTATCTTCTTCTTAGCAAAATCTCAGACCTGCGTATACCTAAACATTTCCCCCTGCCCCAACCCATATTTCGCCCAAGCTCCTTCAATCCCACAAACTGGCTCCCGAGAAACAAATCCTTTAATGCCCTGACTCTCTTCTCCTCCCATCTCCGAAAACTCCCATCCCACTTCCCTGGCTCAGATCTGTGATTCCCCGAATTGGCATTTCCCTTGAACCTGCCACCAGCCTAAAGTGTTGGTGCAACTGCCTCCAGATTTTCAATGTCACTACTACTACCGGACTCCCTGAGTATTTCCCCAGGGCCATCGGGAGTGGTGCTGTTGCCAACGCCCTCAACCCCGACCCCCTACACAGACTCTCCCCCATTCTGACAGCAACAAAAATCTTTGACCTCTATAACAGCATGAAGAACATTATTCAAAGCTACAAAGAACAGCAACAAAAAATAAACTTCAACCTCTATAACAGCTTGATGTAAGAATATTATTCAAAGCTACAAAGAACAACAAAAAACTTTTAACCTCTCTGACAGTATGAAGTAGGAACATTATTCAAAGTTACATATATACATTCTCCCACTCTTTACTTCCGTCCCAAGCATTCTGACTTCATAAATGCCTCCACCGTCTCAAATTAAAAGTCTCTGGAGTTGTAGGTAACCCTTAACTTTGCTGGATACACTACTCCAAACCGCATTCCACTGTTGTACAACGCCGCCTTCACTCGGCCCAAAGTCGCTCGCCGCTTTGCCAGTTCCATCGTCAAGTCCTGATAGATACGAACCTTGGCACCGTCCAATTGCACTTCCCACTCCTTCTTTGCCCAGTTCAATCCCTTCTCCTTCATGTGATATCTGTGAAAACAGATAATCACTGCCCTCGTTTAATTTAGGCTTAGGCCTCAGAGACTGATGAACTTGGTCCAATTCATACCGAGAAGATTCTTCTCCCTCCCCCTTCAGTTCTGCCAACATCTTGGCAAAGTACTCTGTCGGCCTTGGGCCTCCACCCCCTTGGGCAGGCCCGCAATTCTTAATTTTGTCGTCTCGTGTGGTTCTCCATATCCTCCAGCATTGTTCGCAGCCCCTTATTGGCCTCAACCACCCTCTGCAGTTCATCGCCCATCGAGGTGAGCTGATCGCTGTGGCGCGACATGGCCTCCTCCACTCCCTTCATTTTCTCACTCTGTTCCCTCACCTCAGCCACCGCCTTTGCAACAGCTACCTTCAGTGGGGCATTTCCCTCCTCTACCAACGCCTTCACTACCTCTGCCATCTCCTTTCTCATCACCTCCATATACTTTGCAAACTGCTTTATGAGCTCTAGAGGCACCACCTCAGCCATCTTCGCTGCTGTAAGCAGTGCTGCTCCATCCAGCGGCCCGGCCTCTGCCCTCTTGTCAGCCACCGGGCTGGTCCTCATGTTCGATGACGAGTCTCATTCTCTCCCCTCCTCTGATTTTTGGACATCTTTTGCCTCTTTGCCGGTTCTTAGTCCTTCATGAGTTGCCCCCAGGACCGGGCATTAAAAATTTCCAAAAAGGAAAAAAACATACAAGTCTGATGTGTGACGACCCCTCTACATGCCGCCTTTGGCTGCCTCGTGTTCTGGGCCCTGCCCCGCTGCTTCAATCACTGACCTTAGTCTCACTGCTCTTGCTGTTCCACACTTAAGTCCTGCTGTTCCACTCTTTATCTTCAGTTCTGCTGCTCCAGCTGCCTCACCCTCTGCCACCATTTCAGCTGCCTCACTCCTGGATTCAGGCCTGCTGCCTTGACCACCTCCTGTTAGGCTCTTCCCCTCCAATTTCCGCGCACTCCGGGCTCGACGCCTCTGCTCCGGCTGCCCGACACTCCCGCTGGGTTTTTCCCCCAGTTTTAAACTGGTTTGGTTTGGCGCCCGTCCCTTACGCTCTAAACGACGGAAAACGGGAAAACTCCACGAAAATGCCGAAAATAGTGTCCGCCGGCAGGAGCCTCTTCTTAATGTGGCCGCTCCGCTCGTGAGCGCCACCGGACCTCTTTGCACTATTTATACGCCGATTGGAAACTTTTGGATTCCCTTTTAGGTTAGCTTCCAGAATCTTCTCATATATTCTCTTTCCTTCTGCATTTGTTTTCCCAATTCCCCTCTGAATCTTCGATATTCAGTCAGGTTGTCTGTTGTATTCTCCACCTGACATCGGTCATACACACACTTCCTCTTCATCCTAATTTCTATCTCTCTTGTCATCCAGTGAGCTCTGGATTTCTTTGACCCGCTTTTCCTCTTTGTGGGAATGTACCTTGACTGTCTGATCGATCTCCGCTTTAAAGGCAGTCCATTGTTCAGTTACTGTTTTCCCTGACAACTTACGCCTTTCAAGTTGGCTTCCTGCAAGTTAATTATTCTGGATTGTTCCTTGTCCTTTTCCATGACCACATATGCCTAATGATACAATGATCACTGTTCCCTAAATGTTCTACTGCTAATATTTGATCCAATTTGACCCCTCATTCCCAAGAACCATATCCAGCAATGCCTCCTTTCTCATTGCAGTGGAATCATACTATAATGGAAAATTCTTCTAAACACACTCTAGGTGTTCTTGCCCCTCTCTGCCCTTTACACAATTACTATCCCAGTTTATATTCTGATAACTAAAACACATAACTGCTCTATAATTCTTGCACCTCTCTGTAATTTTCTTGCAATTTTGTTCCTCTACATTTTTCCCATTAGTTGGTGGACTGTAGACTACATCAAGCAAAGGAATTTTTCTCTTCCTTTTCAATTTCCAAATCTCTTCCCCCACCTAGTGTGCATTAAGGCAGCCTTCCATCTGTTTCCATTGCTAGTTATTCCTGGAACAGGTTGCTAGTCAGTCATCAGGGGTTTATAACTTGAGGGGCTTGGCTGACTCAGGGTTTCTCCCACTCTTACCACCAGCCATTGGCGTGCTGGAAGGACTTTCAGGTTGACACACTAACCTGTTTGGCCGCGTTATGAATGCATCTTCCATAGCCATCAAGTGCTGGGGTGAGATTTGAACACACAGCTTCTAGTTCAGAGGCAGGAAGGCAACCCACACCGCCACAAAACTTCAATTTTCTTCCTTACCCCAAGCCAATTAGGTTCTGTCCTTGGCCCAACTTATATATGTCCCCCCAGAACTGATGTCAATGTGGATGAATTTGTTTACTGTCACGTGTACCGAGGTACAGTGAAATGTATTTTCCTGCGAGTAGCTCAAACAGATCATTTAGTACATGAAAAGCAATGAAAATACAGAATAGGGCAACACAAGGTGCACAAGGTAAACACATAGACATCGGCATTGGGTGGAGCATACAGGAGTGTAGTATTAATCAGGTCATAGAACATACAGTGCAGAAGGAGGCCATTCAGCCCATCGAGTCTGCACCGACCCACTTCCACCCTTTCTCCGTAATCCAATAACCCCATCTAACTTTTTTGGTCACAAAGGGCAATTTATCATGGCACCTAACCTGCACTTCTTTGGACTGTGGGAGGAAACCGGAGCACCCGGAGGAAACCCACACAGACACGGGGAGAACGTGCAGACTCCGCACTGACAGTGACCCAGCGGGGAATCGACCCTGGGACCCTGGTGCTGTGAAGCCACAGTGCTATCCACTTGTGCTACTGTGCTGCCCGTGTCCATAAGGTCAGTCCTTAAGAGGGTCGTTTAGGAGTCTGGTAACAGCGGGAAGAGCTGTTTTTTGAATCTGCTTTGTGCGTGTGCTCAAACTTTTGTATCTCCTGCCCAATGGAAGAGGTTAGAAGAGTGAGTAAGCCGGGTGGGAGGGGTATTTGATTTGCTGCCTGCTTTCCCCAGGCAGCGGGAGGTGTAGATATGTCAATGGATAGGAGGCGGGTTCATGATGAACTGGGCAATGTTCACGACTCTCTGAAGTTTCTTGCGGTCTTGGGTCAAGCAATTGACATACCAGGCTGTGATGCAGCCAGATAGGATGTCTTCTATGGTGCACCTGTAAAGGTTGGTAAGAGTCAGTGTGGACATGCCGAATTTCCTGAGGAAGTATAGTCGCTGTTGTGCTTTCTTGGTGGTAGCGTCGACGTGGGTGGACCAGGACAGATTTTTGGTGATGTGCACACCTAGGAATTTGAAGCTGTCAACCATCTCCACCTTGGCCCCATTGATGCTGACAGGGGTGTGTTCAGTACTTTGCTACCTGAAGTCAATGACCAGCTCTTTAGTTTTGCTGGCATTGAGGGAGATTGTTGTCCTTACACCACGCCACTAGGTTCTCTACCTCTCTCCTGTATTATGACTTGTCATTATTTGAGATCCGACCCACTATGGTCGTATCGTCAGCAAACTTGTAGATGGAGTTGGAACCAAATTTTGCCACGCAGTCGTGTGTGTATGGGGGGTACAGTAGGGGGCTAAGTACGCAGCCTTGCGGGGCCCCGGTATTGAGGACTATCGTGGAGGAGGTGTTGTTGTTTATGTCCCAGGAATCTAAATCCCTCCATACTGCTCTTTCTCTCCAGCTGCACATTCATCTGTTTAACCCTCCTATTTCTCTGTTCTCTTGCGCCTAGTACCAGGAACAATCTGGAAATGACTAACTCTGAGGTCCTGCTTGCTTATTTCCTACCTGGCTCCCTAAATTGAGACAGCAGGACCACATCTCTCTTTCTACCTGTGTCATTGGTACTGATGTGGACCATGACCCCTGGCTGTTCAGCCCCACCCCCTCAGGATGCTTTTCCGCTATTCAGTGACATCCTTGACTCTGGCATCAGGAAGGCAACAAACCATCCCAAATTTACATGTGCAGCCACAGAAATTTCTGTCTGTTCCCCTAACGATCAAATCTCCAATCACTATTGCTCTTCCAGCCTTCTTTCTGTCCCTTGTGAACCAATGTGGTGCCATGGACTTGGCTCTGGTTGCACTCCCCAGATCAACCATCACGGTCATCACTAGTCAGAACTGAATACTGGTTGGAGAGGGAGATACACTGTGGGACATCTGCTCTACCCTCCTTCCTGTCACTGCCTGACATCTTCGCTGAAAACATTGTCTCAAACTGTAGTCCTCAGCCCTTTGTAGCAGCTGACATGGGTTTGGATAGAATCAGACCATGCTTTAGTTGGTGAATTTCAAATGCACACTATGGTCGATTGAAAGTTTGGTGAAGAGTGAATATTGTTGTTTGTCTGCTGTTTTATCAATCTTCTGTATAGATATATAACTTACAATAAATTTGTTTTTACACTTAACCTGATTTGTGAGCGTGGTATGTTCCTATTCACTGAAAGTTTAATTTGATTTAAAGTGGTAACCAGTTTGAGCTGCAGGTGTCAGTGTTGTCTTTGTGTCTGGGTTTCTGAAGCTGTGAAAGGTGGCAAAGTCACTGGTGTCAGGAAAAGTGAAACTGATGGAGAAAAGTGGGTGACCCCAGGAGTGAGGAACAGCCTACAGACTCAGTACTGATTGAGGATCCCCACATTGATCAAGAACCCAAACTTCCTAAATCCCACTGACTGAAATAGAGCCACTCTCCAGAACAACCATCGACCGTCTAAAAATCGCTGGGATTGCTCTGCGATACTGGTCTGCAGAACGTCCTCCCACCACTAGAAGCACAGCATCAAATGACTTTAGATCAGTAATACTGGTCAGAGTGTCTGAGGCAGGTGCTTCCTGACCCTGATCTGGGTGTGTGAGTGACTTGGAGTAATTCTAACTTGAGGGACAGTTTATTAATTTTTTTTTAAATTTAATTTTTTTTTTTTTTTAAAAGTACCCAATTCTTTTTCTTCCAATTAAGGGGTAATTTAGCGTGGCCAATTCACCTACTCTAGGTTTGGATTGTGGGGTGAGACCCACGCAGACACAGGGAGAATAGGGCCGGGATTGAACCCTGGTCCTCGGCCCCATGAGGCAGGAGGGATAACCACTGCGCCACAATACTGCCCCTACTTCAGGGACAGTTTAAATGGAACTTGACTCTGGATCTAACCCGTGCTGTAACCTCTCTGTGAGTGGTTTGATGGGACAGGGACAAGTTATTCCACCCCAATTTTAAATATGGCAAAGTTATTCCTTCAAGTTCATATCCCAGTGTTTTTGTAAATGTGATCAGGGTTTCTGCATCTACCATCCTTTCAGACAGTGAGTTCTAGACATTTAAAATTACTCAACTCCCCTCAATCCTTCTACTGTTATCTCGAGTGAATTGATGGTCTCATCAATTTAATCAACTACAACGCAACTATGGAATCGGCCCTCAAACCTGACCGACTGGAACTCGATCCGTAGGCCGCGGCGGCGAAAGAATTTTTTTAGCACTGGCTCCGCTGCTTCAAGGCCTATCTCGCAGCCTCCTCCATGTCTTCCGTCACCGATGAACAGAGGCTGAGCCTCCTCCATGCACAGGTGAGCCATCTAATCTCTGTTCAACTCGATGAGGCCTCCTCCTACGCAGACGCCCTCACGATGCTCAAACGCCTCTATGTACGGGCCGTGAACGAGGTATACGCGCGACGCATCCTCACCACTTGCCGCCAGCGTCCTGGGGAATCGCTAGAAGACTACCTACGCGACCTCAAAATCCTCGCACACAGCTGCAACTACCAGGCCGTTACGGCGACTCAATATATGGAACTCGCCGTCCGAGACGTCTACGTGGCGGGAGTCTGGTCCAACTACGTGAGACAGCGCCTACTTGAAAAAGGGGCCCTGGACCTGGATCAGACGGTAAAATTGGCCTCCTCTCTGGAAGTAGCGTTCCAGAGCCTTAACGCGTTCCTGGCAGACCACGCGAACCCCTCGTGGACCCCCGACCAAAGACTACCCCAGGCCTGTGCCGCGCAGCCGTCCGCCCACCATGGGGGGCTACCCTGCTATTTCTGCGGCCAGTCCCAACACCCCCGGCAGCACTGCCCGGCCCGTAACGCGAACTGCAGCAGCTGCGGGAGAAAAGGACATTTTGCCAAAGTTTGCCTGGCCAGGTCCAAGAACTCTAAGCCGCAGGCCCGACCCTCAGACTCACAGGCCCGCAGTGCGGCAGCGTGTCTGCCGACTCCGCCCCCTGTAGACGCGTCATCAGCCTCATGCTATCCGTGGGGGCAGCCATCTTCCAGCCCACACAGCACGTGCGACTCACGGAGGCCGCCATCTTGGCCATCCTCCCCCACATGGCCAGCCACGTGCGATCCATGGGGGCCGTCATCTTGGACACCATCTTCCTCACTGCCCAACACGCTCGACCAACGGGGGGGCTGCCATCTTGGCCGCCGTCTGCTACGACGCTCGACACGTGCGATCAACAAGGGCAGCCATCGTGGAACCGCCCCAGCACGTCCGACCACGCCGGCGACCCACAACTCAGCGCGGTCACCCTGGACCAGTCGCAACCCAAACACCTCCGGAATTCCATGATGACCGTCCGGGTAAACGGACACGAGACGCCTTGCCTTTTCGACTCCGGGAGCACAGAGAGCTTCATTCATGGTAAGACGCTGCTCGCTCCCAATTTTCCCGGCGCATCAAACCATCTCCCTCGCCTCTGGGTCGCACTCGGTGCAAATCCGAGGGTGCACTACCGCAACCCTAGCAATACAGGGCGCTGAGTACGACAATTTTAAACTATATGTGCTCCCAGACCTCTGCGCTCCTCTTCTATTGGGACTAGATTTCCAATGCAACCTCAGGAGCCTAACCCTAAAATTCAGGGGGGCCCTAACCCCACTCACCGTATGTAGCCACGCGACCCGAAAGGTCGACCCTCCCCCACTCTTCGCGAACCTCACCGCCGACTGCAAACCAGTCGCCAACAGAAGCGGTATAGCATACAGGACAGGACTTTTATCAGGTCCGAGGTCCAGCGACTCTTGCGAGAGGGAGTCATCGAGGCCAGCAATAGCCCCTGGAGAGCTCAGGTGGAAAAGAACCGGATGGTTGTGGATTACAGCCAAACCATAAACCGGTACACGCAACTCGATGCGTACCCCCTTCCCCGGATTGCAGACATGGTTAACCAGATCGCACATTGCCGGGTGTTCTCCACGGTGGATCTGAAGCCTGCATACCACCAGCTCCCAATCCGCCCGGAGGACCACCACTACAAGGCTTTTGAGGCTGACGGCCGCCTTTTCCACTTCCTCCGGGTCCCCTTTGGCATCACGAACGGGGTCTCGGTGTTCCAAAGAACAATGGACCGAATGGTGGACCAGTACGGGCTGGGGGCCACATTTCCGTACTTGGACAATGTCACCATCTGCGGCCATGATCAGCAGGACTACGACGCCAACGTCCACAGATTTCTCCAAACCGCCCAAACCCTAAACCTCACGTACAACAAGGAGAAATGCATTTTCCGCACAACCAGACTAGCCATCCTCGGCTACGTCGTGGAGAACGGGGTTCTAGGACCCGACCCCGACTGTGTGCCCCCTCCTGCATCTCCCCCTCCCCCACTGCCCCAAGGCCCTGAAGAGATGCCTCGGATTCTTTTCATATTATGTCCAGTGGGTCCCCAACTATGCGGACAAAGCCCGCCCACTAATCAAGGCCACCATCTTCCCACTGGCAACGGAGGCCCGCCAGGCCTTCAGCTCCATCAAGGCAGACATCGCCAAAGCCATGATGCACGCGATGGATGAGTCCGTCCCCTTCCAGGTGGAGAGTGATGCATCAGAGGTCGCTCTCGCCGCTACCCTCAATCAAGCAGGCAGACCGGTAGCGTTTTCTCACGCACCCTCACCACCTCTGAAATTCGGCACTCCTCAGTCGAAAAAGAGGCCCAAGCCATCGTTGAAGCTGTACGGCACTGGAGGCACTACCTCGCTGGTAGGTGAGGTTTACCCTCGTCACCGACCAACGATCGGTAGCCTTCATGTTCGATAATACGCAGCGGGGCAAAATCAAGAATGATAAGATCCTGAGGTGGAGGATCGAACTCTCCACCCAGAATTACGATATAGTATATCGTTCCTGGGAAGCTCAATGAGCCCCCAGATGCCCTGTCCCGCGGCACATTCGCCTGCGCGCAAGATGACCGACTATGGGCTATCCACGATGACCTCTGCCACCCAGGGGTCACCCGGCTTATCCACTATATTAAGGCCTGCAACCTGGATCAAATTGGATCAGTCGCATGCAGGCACTGTTCTAGTTGATTAAAGCCACAGTTTATTTCTACTCTTGTCTCGAGTGAATTGATGGTTGCATCAAATAGTTTCTACCCTGTGCGAATACATTGGTGTATGCGGGGATGCGATAAATTTGAGAATGATTTGTCACACATCTCGCATGTGAGTGATTTCTCTCCGGTGTGAATACGTCAGTGTTTGCAGAGCTCTGATGACGACTAGAATGATTTGTCGCACACAGTACATGTGAATGGTTTTTCTCCGGTGTGAATGCGATGGTAGACATGGAGCTCCGTTGACCAAGAGAATGATTTGTTACACACATCACTCGTGAATGGTTTTTCCCCAGTGTGAATGCGACGGCGTCCGCAGAGCACTGATGAATTAATGAGTGAGTTTCAAAATACCTCACAAGCGAATAGTTTCTCCCCTGTATGAACGCGTTGGTGTGTGCGGAGGTTCGAGGAGTCAGAGAATGATTTGTCAAAGACCTCACACATGAATGGTGTGAATGCGTTGATTTACATAGAGTCGCTGATTGTTCGAATGATTTGTTGTAGACCTCACACATGAATGATTTCTTTCCTGTGTGAATCCTTGGTTGTCGCTGGAGATTGGAGGAATTGGTAAAAGTCACCTCATACCTGACGGGTTTCTCGCCTGTTTGAAATCCTTGATATATCAGGAGGCTCGGAAATGCTTCAACAGACGCCTCACACTTGAATTGTTAATCTATGTGGCTGCCATTGACTTATCAGTGGTTCTTAAAGATGCACCAGATGTATTCGGAGATGGTGTGAGTCTGTGGAGCCCTCCACACACACACCTCACACTTGGCACAACCTCTCACCTGTGGAAAGAAGTCAGTGGTTCAAGAGGCTCGATGAATGATTGAAGCTCTCACCACACTAGGGTGTTGGGTGGGTGAGGGGTTGACCCCGGAACCCCTCCCTGGGATGGGGGTCCTGCATCTGGTCTGTCCCTGGGCAACCTGGAAATCACCTTTTATGTGGTGATCTCAGGCAGTTCTCTGCTCAACAGCATCTTCCTAATTTGATTTTTTTAATTCTGCAGAACAGTCCAGTGAAGATTCAATGCAGAAACACTTTGGGCTGGATTCTCCATTATTGGGACTATGTCCCCACGTCGGGGTCAAAATAGTAGAAAAAGTCACACCAGAAAAATTGGCATCAAAGGGACACAAATTCCTAGCCCTGCAGGGGACTAGCAGGGAACTGGAGTAGATCTCCCAGTTTTTGCTGCAGGTATGGGTCCCTGCACTTTCGGGTTGGGGGTCATGCATGCACACAGCGGCGGCCTCCAGCGGCTGCGCTGTGCTCCATGGCGCACTCGGACCACGGAGCTGGACCCAAAAAGTGTATCTCAACTACCCTGCTTTGACACTAACCGCAATGTTTAACAACATTCTTGCTATGGTGGACAGTTCCTGACCACATCAAAGCGCCTCATTTCCTCTTTTCGCAAAGCAGCTGACCCACTTTACCCCCTCCCTTTTGGGTTCCACCGTGTCAGATGCAGGTTTAAACGCAGGGTGTAGATGCCATGGGGTAAGTGCACCACTGGCAATGCCAGGTGGCAGGGCCTGAATGGGGAGCATTGCTGAAAGGGGTCTGATGGGGATGTCTGAAGCATGGTGCTGGGCGTGGGAACCCAACCCCCAGGCCCTTTGGGGGACCCTGCCTCTGCAGCCTGGTAGCGGCAGAGGGGCATATAATCAGTGTCATTGCATTATCCGCTATTGCAGGGTGGGGAACGTGCTGCGGCCAGCAGAGAATAGCTATGGGTCTGTCACCCGACGCCTAAGCCGTTTTGCAGGGGACATTCCATTCTCCGCCCAAACAGATTTCCCCCAATGGCAGTGGTGGGAAATGGAAAATCCGGCCAGTTTTTCAGTTTGAGATGATCTTTGATCGGAAACTAGATTGGATGTTGGGCGGCTCCGCTGTCACAGAATATAGCGTCCACTCCCACCAGCCCTGCATCTGCCCACTCACATGAGGAGTGCCGGCTGCCCTCCACCCCCAATGCCAGTCTCTCCAGTGCCCTCTTGACCTCATTTCCAATGCTGAATTGTCCTGATTCTGCTTCCACAGTGTTGCTGACCCTGGAGTCAATCTACAGTCACTTCCTAATCCCACATTACAGCCTGAACACAGTCACTCCCCGGGTCAGAATCTCTCCCCAATTCAGATATACTGCCCAAGCACTGGCACAATACCCCTTTCCACCCTCTTCTCTGTTCATCTCTCCTGTGCACCCTTTTATGCCCGCACTCTGTTTCCCCTTGCCTGTCTGTGTGTCTCTCCTGTGCCCCCTCCTGTGTGTTTCTCTCTTGTGCCCCTCTCTCTCCTGGGCCCACTTCTCTATGTCCCTCTCCCTCCCATGTCACTCTCTTTCCTGTGCCCCTCTCTTCTGTGGGTCTCTTTCTCTCCTGTACACGCCATGATCCCACTATTGTACATCATCGCTGCTTTGGATGCTGTGCATCTCACTCTTCTGATCTGCTGTCAAACATATCCGAGACTACACATCCCACATTGATGTTGTCAGTTTGAAAGCCTCCAAGGATGAAGAATGCTATTCCCACAGTAGGAATCTGTTATAACCTGCATACTTACCATTGGCTGGGGACTAATGACAATCCCACAATCCTGTGGGAGTATGAGCTTCCCCAATGAGGGGGGCGGAGAAACCATTAGTAAACTCCTAGTATAAATAAAGCTGGCCAGTTCAGGAACCAGCAGGAAGGAGTGTGCAGCAAGGGAAGTCGCTGCTGCTGTTATATATATGTTATTGTAAATAAATGTTATTACTTTGTATCCTTAAAACTCGTGCTGGATTCTTCGTGGCCCTCACAAAACTGGCGACGAAGGTTAAAGTGAATAGCTGTCTACACTGCTGAAGCCACCTCCCTGGATTTTTGTTGGATACAGGTTGGAAGTTGTTTTCTATTATACCATGCCTCTGTACGGACGTTTGGATGTTTTTGATGCTGCACTGGAAAGCTGGAACCAGTACACACAACGGATGCGTTACTATTTCCGGGCAAACAATATCACTGAAAACGAGCGCCAGGTGGTCATATTGCTCACCGCCTGCGGCCCACATACGTTTTGGGTGATTAGGAGCCTTACGTACCCAGCTGCGCCGGACACTAAAACGTTTGATGAACTTGTGAATATAGTGGGGCAACATTTTAACCCAACCCCGTCCACGATAGTCCAGTGTTACCAGTTTAATACCGCTGAGAGGACCCCTGGAGAATCCCTTGCCGATTTTCTATCCAGGCTACGCAGGATTGCGGAGTACTGTGACTATGGTGAGACCTTGTCAGAAATGTTACGCGACCGTTTGGTTTGCGGTATTAACAATGCGGCCACCCAGAGAAAGTTGTTAGCTGAGCCAACATTGACTTTTCAACAGGCCATTCAAATAGTATTGTCCCGAGAGAGCGCAGAACGAGGAGTGCAGGAGCTACAGGGAATGGAAGTGCATGCCTTGGGGCGCAACCCCTTCCGTCCAAAAACGTCCCCCCGCACTCCTGCGGTACCTTGGGCGAGGCAACGTCCGGACCGACGCCTTCTCCAGAACCAATGGATGAGGAGCCATGTCCGTGTCAGACTTGTAGGCGTCGACCCCGTCGCGGACGGCAGTCCTGGGGACGCCAGAGGCGCCGTCGTTCCGACCGAAACTGGGACCAGCCCAGGGACCGTAACTGGGACCAGCCCAGGGGCCGTACCTTCCATGCGGATGAACCTGCGGCGACTACTCCTGAGGACGTGGAGACGGAGGACGAATGCCTGCAGTTGCATTGTGTGGCAGCTCCCCGTGTGGCCCCCATTAAGGTTACAGTACGGGTCAATGGCCACCCGCTTGAGATGGAGTTGGACACTGGCGCAGCGGTCTCCGTGATCGCCCAGGGGACATTCAAACGCATCAAGCAGGGTATACAGACCCTTACATTAACCGACTCACAGGCCAGGTTGGCCACCTACACGGGGGAACCACTGGACATTGCAGGAACTACAATGACCCCTGTTGTTTATGGATGCCAGGAGGGGCGTTTCCCACTTATCGTGGTGCGCGGCCATGGGCCCAGCCTGTTGGGTCGGGACTGGTTGCGCCATTTGCGGTTGCAATGGCAGCACATCCTCCAAACAGTTTCTGAAGGGTTGACTGAGGTGCTAGAATGATACCCAGATGTATTCCAGCCTGGTTTGGGGAAAATAAAAGGGGCCGTAGCCCGTATCCAAGTCGAACCAGGAGCCACACCGTGCTATTTCCGGGCGCGCCCGGTGCCTTACGCCTTGCTCGAGAAGGTAGAAGGGGGGCTCACTCGTTTGGAGAGTTTGGGTATTATCAGGCCCGTCCGTTTTGCTGACTGGGCTGCACCAATTGTACCTGTAATGAAGCCAGATGCCACAGTTCGCTTGTGTGCCGACTATAAACTTACAGTGAATACGGCTTCCCGACTCGACCGATATCCAATGCCTCGCATAGAGGATCTCTACGCGAAGCTTGCAGGTGGACTCTCGTTCACAAATTTAGATATGAGTCACGCCTACCTGCAGTTGGAGCTGGACCCTGCCTCCCGACCATATGTAACGATTAATACACACCGGGGCCTGTATGAATATTCACGGTTGCCCTTTGAAGTATCCTCTGCCTGCGTAATTTTTCAACGTGTTATGGAGGGCATTTTGAGAGGTTTACCACGTGTTGCTGTCTACTTAGATGACGTTTTGATTACAGGGACGTCGGAGCAGGAACATTTGGAAAATCTGAAGGCTGTCCTTAGACGCCTTTCGGAGGCTGGAGTCTGTTTACGTCGCACAAAGTGCATATTTCAGGCAAAGGAAGTAGTCTACCTAGGTTATCGGGTGGACCGAAGGTTTGCACCCCGTCGCAGAGAAGGTGCGTGCAATTCAACATGCCCCGCCCCGACTGACACTTCGCATCTTTGTTCTTTTCTCGGTCTCGTAAACTATTACGGGAAGTTCCTCCCCAATCTGGCAACTACGCTGGCCCCTTTGCACCTTCTGCGAAAGAAAAATCACACCTGGGTTTGGGGTCAGCCGCAAGAAACCGCTTTCCGGCGGGTAAAGCAACAATTGTCGTCGTCTGGGTTACTAACCCACTATGATCCTGGAAAGCCTTTGCTCGTCACATGTGATGCATCCCCGTATGGTATTGGGGCCGTCCTGTCCCACAAGATGGAGAATGGGGCCGAGCGACCGATAGCTTTCGCCTCCCGCACATTGACTGCAGCGGAGAAAAAGTACGCGCAGATCGAGAAGGAGGGTCTGGCAGTGGTTTTTGCGGTGAAACGCTTCCACCAGTACGTGTATGGCCGCCATTTCACTATCGTGACTGATCATAAGCCTCAGCTGGGACTTTTCAGAAAGGATAAGCCAATACCGCCCATTGCTTCCGCACGGATCCAGCGCTGGGCTTTGTTGCTTGCTGCATACGAGTATTCTCTGGAGCACAAACCAGGTACGCAGATAGCAAATGCCGACACACTGAGCCGATTGCCTTTATCGACCGGCCCCATGTCGACCCCCACGACCGGTGAGGTGGTTGCAACCCTAAATTTTATGAACACCTTGCCTGTCACGGCATCACAGATCCGTGAGTGGACCCAGACGGAGCCAGTCCTGTCAAAGGTTCGGCACATAGTCCTGTACGGTGGGCAGCATAGACAGCTCCCAGGCGAGTTGTGGGCATTTTCCTCCAAGCTGTCACAATTTAGCGTGGAAGACGGCATCCTCTTGTGGGGGACGCGTGTGATTGTCCCGGAAAAAGGCCAGGAGCTGATACTAAGAGACTTGCACAATGGGCATCCAGGTGTGACCAAAATGAAAATGTTGGCCCGGAGTTATGTCTGGTGGCCAG
Organism: Scyliorhinus torazame; assembly: GCF_047496885.1. NCBI lineage: Eukaryota > Metazoa > Chordata > Chondrichthyes > Carcharhiniformes > Scyliorhinidae > Scyliorhinus > Scyliorhinus torazame. Next base: position 166,517,373 of record NC_092720.1, on the reverse strand, counting down.
GCCTCGACACCGACATTGAGAAGGTGGCCCAAAACTGCTCCATTTGCCAGGAGCATCAGAAGCTTCCGCCAGCCGCCCCCCTACATCACTGGGAATGGCCAGGGCGGCCTTGGGCACGCTTGCATGCAGATTTCGTAGGCCCTTTTCAAGGATCCATGTTCCTTCTATTAATTGACGCCCCAATCTAAATGGCTAGAGGTGCATAAGATGCAGGGGACAACGTCCTGAGCAACAATTGAACAGATGCGTTTGTCGTTTAGTATGCATGGCCTCCCCGAGGTGCTGGTCACGGATAACGGCACTCCATTCACGAGTGAGGAGTTTGCGAGGTTCACGAAGATGAACGGCATACGCCATATCCGCACTGGCCCCTACCACCCGGCTTCAAATGAGTTGGCAGAGCGCGCAGTGCAGACATTCAAAAGAGGCCTAAAGAAGCAGTCTTCCGGATCAATGGACACGAGACTGGCTCGCTTTTTGTTTACGTATAGGACCACCCCCCATGCGGTGACTAGGGTAGCTCCCGCAGAACTCCTAATGGGCCGGAGACTTCGCACCCGCCTTAGTATGGTTTTCCCGGACATTGGCGCAAAAGTACGCCGCACACAAGAACGGCAGGGACAGGGATTTTCTCGGCATCGGCCGATTCGGCAGTTTGCGCCCGGTGACGCAGTGTTCGTTCGGAATTTTGCTGGTGGTGCCCAATGGGTTCCTGGTGTAATCTTTCGCCAAACGGGCCCTATATCTTACCAGGTGCAAGCCCAGGGTCGTCTCCAGCGCAAACATGTAGACCACGTTCGGTCCAGAAGACTATCCCCTCAAAAGATTCCCCGCCCCCGGAGCTCATTTCTACAGCCGCAGAGACCAGAGACAAGGGAAGGTAGTCCTCACAATCTTCCATTGGTGCCTCACTTGAAGCCTGCGCAGGTCGTTACGGAACCGAATGGAGATAGAGACGCTGAGATGACGGAGGCAGCAGACTCTGACTCCGAGATGGAGACACAGGATGCATCAGAGGGGGAATCCTCGGGTCCACGGGCCGTGGATGTACAACCGTTGCGCCGTTCATCACGGAAGCGCCGGTCTCCATCTCGTTACACGCCGCCTGATCCAGCGCCGCGTGCAAATGGTGTCCGGCCTGCGGCCAAACGAGTCCAACGCCCTCCTTCGCCAGGGTCTTTGGTGGATTCCTTGGACTTTTGGGGGGGAGGGATGTTATAACCTGCCTACTTACCATTGGCTGGGGACTAATGACAATCCCACAATCCTGTGGGAGTATGAGCTTCCCCAATGAGGGGGGCGGAGAAACCATTAGTAAACTTCTAGTATAAATAAAGCTGACCAGTTCAGGAACCAGCAGGAAGGAGTGTGCAGCAAGGGGAGTTGCTGCTGCTGTTAAATATATGTTGTAAATAAATGTTATTACTTTGTATCCTTAAAACTCGTGCTGGATTCTTCATGGCCCTCACAAAAGAATCCCTGTCACACATTTACCTGGGCAACTGAGACAGCAGCTATAATAAGTTTGGGGCAGCACAGTAGCACAAGTGGATAGCACTGTGGCTTCACAGCGTCAGGGTCCCAAGTTCGCTTCCCCGCTGGGTCACTGTCTGCGGAGTCTGCCTGTTCTCCCCGTGTCTGCGTGGGTTTCCTCCAGGTGCTCCAGTTTCCTCCCACAGTCCAAAGACGTGCATGTTAGGTGGATTGGTCATGATAAATTGCCCTTAGTGCCCAAAAAGGTTTGGATGGGTTATTGGGTTACGGGGATAGGGTGGAAGTGAGGGCTTAAGTGGGTCGGTGCAGACTTGATGGCCGAATGGCCTCCTTCTGCACTGTATGTTCTACGTTCTAAGTGAGGTTTTATTCAGATGGGACAATGACAAGTTTAAATCCCCACCTGATCTGCTGCTCAAAGTCGCCTCCGTTTCCCCGGTCAGTTTCCCAAACTTCAGGAAGCTCCTGTTACTGCAGAAATATTTGGATTGTCTGTGAGAGACGTCAATCAAAGAGCCCACACACTCTGCCCATTCTCTCCTCTTCCTCTACCACAGCTGCTTCACTTCCTGTAGGGACTCCAAACCAAGTCAGGAGATGGTGAGTGAGGAGCAGAATTTAGAAGAATTACATTGCACAATATCCACACTAATGTTCAGGCAGTCTGACTATCCTGTGGGCAATCAGGTGTGCAAATGCCCCTTATGCTGTGTGAGAAAATCCAGCTCAGAGACCTGTTTACTCGGTGCTTTGTGCTGAGCTGTTTGATTGGCTGTGTTGGATATTGAGGGTGTTTATTGGAAGCATTTCCCTTCTGATTTACAGGCTGAGTTTTGTTGATGGGTCATTACTGAATATGAGAAGGTGAGGTGTAATTATCTGGAATGGGCAGTGCCCGTCTTTTAATGTCTTCCTTAAAGATTTTACCTGAAGGCCTCGGCCTTTCACAAAGGCCTGGGCTTAGTGTTGTCCAGTGCTGTGTGTGAGAGCTGAATTTGGGATGTGATGTCTGAGTCAGTGCGTATATCTAATTTCCCAGGATAAACCAGAGCCCTTCAATCAGCAGCACTGGAGCAATATTTTTCTAAAGCTTCCAGCGCTTCCTGCCCAGTGAGTTTTCTTCAAATAATTTTGGGAAATCAAGGAGAAATTTCAAAATCTCCAATAAATTAACATTTCGTATTTTTAAAATTAAATATAAAGGGTAAAACTGGTCTTCACCAGCACAACTCGAGATCATCTTCAATTGAAAGTCTGTTTTGCACACCGCCAGACTGTCTTTTCCATTGCCCTCACAATGACTGGAAAGATGGGGCTCTGGCTGGAGGAAAGAACATAGCCACATTGCCTGCTTCTGGTCACTATTCAGTGTCTCTGCTGGAAACAGACGGTGTGTGATAGTCAAGTGAGTAAGAAGAAAGGACTTCTATCTGATCCCCCACACACAGGAATAGCAGATTTTCACTCACTGTGAACAGTCTCTAACTGAGGAGTCAGTCCCTCCAGCAAAGAAGGAGAGGGAGTTGGAGGAAATCATGTTTCCTTTCCTGTTTTACAGAAGGAATGCACCATACTACATCAACGAATACAGAGAGGATGGACACCGCAGATAGATCCTGACCATCATCTTTCTAAAGTTTCATCTGTGGGTGATCAGTCAGGGTGAGGCTGGGAAGATGTGGTGAGTGGGCTCCAAGTGTGTTGAGAGCTTCAATCATTCATTGAGCCTCATGAACCACTGCACTGATTCAGTCTGACAGGTGAGAGATTCTTCATGTCTGAAGAATGTGTGGGGGATCCACAGGTTCATAACATCTTCTGAGTTGCATCTGTTACAAGCACTGTTAGCACAAGGAGAGGCATATGTAAAGGAAATAATTTAAGTCGGATATTTGTACTGAAGATTTTGTGAATTCTATGAAGCTCCTGAGGCACCAGGTGATTCACATAGGGGAGAAACCATTCAGGTTTGATGTTTGTAAGATGACTTTTAACCAAAATTACGACCTTCTATCACACCAACACATTCACACAGCGGAGAAACCATTCAAGTGCAAAGAGTGCAACAAATCATTCTCGGCATCATCAACCCTCCATAAGCACCTACGCGTTCACACAGGGGAGAAACCCTTCACATGTGAGGTGTGTGGCAAATCCTTCTCGTGGTCATCGAGTCTCAGTGAACACCAACACCTTCACACAGAGAGGGTGAAACCATTCAGGTGTGATGTCTGTCAGATGACTTTCAACCGAAATTCCCATCTTGTATCACACCAGAGGATTCACACAGGGGAGAAACCCTTCACGTGTGAAGTGTGTGACAAATCATTCTCGTTGTCATCGAGCCTCCGTAAACACCAACGTGTTCACACAGGGGAGAAACCCTTCACATGCGAGGTGTGCAAGAAATCATTCTCGGTGTCATCAACACTATGCAAACACCGACGCACTCACACGGGGGAGAAACCATTCACATGCAAGGCGTGTAACAAATCATTCTCGTGCTTATCGAACTTCCGCAGACACCAAACCACTCACACAGGGGAGAAAGAAAAATGCTTCAAGTGTGATGTTTGCAAGATGATTTTCAATCGAAATTCCCATCTTACATCTCACCAGAGGATTCACACAGGGGAGAAACCATTCAAGTGTGAGTTGTGTGACAAATCATTCTCACGGTCATCAAGTCTGGGCGAACACCAACACCTTCACACAGGGCAGCAAGAGAAACTCTTCAGGTGTGATGTTTGTCCGATGACTTTCAACCGAAATTCCCATCTTCTATCACACCAGAGGATTCACACAGGAGAGAAACCCTTCACGTGTGAGGTGTGTGGCAAATCATTCTCTTTGTCATCGACCCTCCGTAAACACCAACGCATTCACACAGGGGAGAAACCCTTCACATGCGAAGTGTGTGACAAATCATTCTCGCAGTTATCGACGCTCCACAGACACCAGCGCACTCGCACAGGGAAGAAACCTTTTCCATGCAAGGTATGTGACAAATCATTGTTGACTTCCATCAACACAGGCATATTCACATTTATTGCATGTGACAAATCATTCCCCGAATCATCAATTCTCTGCACACACCAATGCATTCACACCCTTGAGGAACTAGTCATGTGTGAGGAGTGCGACAAATCATTCTCAGTTCCCAGACCTCCACAGACCCCAGCATGTTTACACTGCGGCTCACCTGATTCCCTTACGCTGAGAGTTGTCTGTTTTATTTACTCTCCAATTCTCAAACAGGGGATCTGTCCTTCCAAAGCACTGTCTGTCTCCAACCTCTCTCGCTATTAGTAAAATTGTTTCAAGTCGGTCAATTTTATTTTTGACCTGATCGCTAAACATTAGCAAAAGACATCAATCTGTATAGAAGCTGCACCTTATGCACAAGTTTCTGTGCGATGGACAAGACGGCAATATCTGAATATTAAATATATCTGTGTTCATTTTTGAGACTTTAAATCGTAGTTTTTGAGTTGAAAGTAGAGAAAGATCACAAGATGCTGTTTTATTTGCAAACTTTATGAGGCTTTGTAAAATGCAGTTGTCTTGGAGTTGTCTCTGACTTTTTCATAAGGTTAATCGCTAATCAGAAGTTCCCCTGGGTGTAGGCTGAAAACTATCTCTAGCACTTGGAAAATGTGTCACATGACAGCATAGCACAGTCTGGACTATAATTTCTTTTCCATTTCTTCCTTTAGGTAAAGCTGGTCCATAACACCCAGGAGCTCTTGTTGAATGGAGGGAGGGTTCCGTACATCAAGGAGCTGACCGAACGGGAGGAGTTCACGAGGAAGCTGTTTGATCTCTCCAACTCCATGATAATCAATGGCGGATCAGATATGGGGATGAGTGAAGGTGATGTCAATAGCCGAGTGTTTAAACCATCAGGAGGAGAATTAATTTATGTGACAAAAGGTAATAATTGTGCTTTTCGTGCTTTGACAGGTGCATGGATGTCCGTGGAAACATCAGATGGTGATGGAGGAGAGTTGGCAGCAGCGTCCGAGATTCCTGCAAAGGCTGATGAGGAAGGGACGGAGGTGAATTCCTCACAGCAATGTGGCATGGCAGCTGCAGTTGAGGAGGGAGAGGAGTGTCAGGAGGGTAAGATGTCTGATTTGGAGGGTAGTGTTGATGAGTTAAAGTTAAATATTGTGGTTTGTGTGAAGGAGGAAGCCTGTGATGATCTGGCTGCTTTGGTGAAGGGAAGGCGCTCAGAACCTTCTGGAGGTGAGGAATCTGCAGTTTTGGGAGCAGTAGCTCCGCCGTCTCCACGAGCACACGGACAACAAAAGGCCCATGCTGCTGGTGAAGAAACTGAAGATGATCTGAAACCTCTTAAACACTTACATCAGGAACAGGTTCAAAGCATAGAGAATTATCAGGTCACTTCTAACTTGCTTCAGGAAACTTTGACTGAATTTAAGATGGATGTTCGCCAGAATCTGCAAAGAAACAATGAGATTCTTCAGCAGCAGAATGAGGTTCTGAGACAGCAGAATGAGATTCAAAACAAGTACCTACAAAGAAACAAGATGCTTCAACAGCAGAATGATGCTCTTTGTCAGCTTTTGCAAAGAAGCAATGAAACTTTGAATGAAATGAGGCAGATTCTGTCTCAGGTTGTAGCGCCTGCACCTTCTAGACAGCAGCCACCCAGTGCTGCTGGATATGCTTCTGGTACAGGAGAGGGAATGCCATAGGGATAGGGGAGACACAGAAAGAATAAGGATCCCTCCCTCCAACATCTCATCCCCTACCTCATTATGTCCCCCTGATGATAATTTACTGTCTTTTCAGTCTGGATTTTCGCCACGACAGTGAGGACAATGGTGGAAAAGGCCCGAGTCTCGATGTCCCACCCCCTAATCACAGAGCCTCCCATTTTCAATGACCCAGGAATGGGTCAGTTCAGGAACTTGCACATTTCACAGAAACAATTGTCCATATAAATCAACAACTGCCTCCACTTCTGTGAGTGGGTGAAAGGTGTCTGAAACCTGGTGTGCACAGCGTAGACCTTGTAGAAGCAGATCTGAACTCTGTAGATTTGTTTGGATAGATAGATTTGAGTGGATATGGTCGCCAGACAACTTTTGTGGGATGTAAGCTGCCCTTTCAGATGCTTGAAAGTAGAAATGAAAGTGCTTGACAAGCGCATAAATGCATTCGAACTGAGAGCTGATTGGAACTGTCAAGAACAATTGCTAAAAACGTCAAGATGAATTGTCAAAGCAAGCTGTCAAGCTCACAAGATATTTAAAACTCCTGCCTTTAACTCTGAAGAAACTGAGTGTTATCAATTATTGCCTTTCACTCTGTCTGTTGTAGAAACCTCAGGGATTGACTGGATTAGTGTTGAATGACACATTTTACAACCATCCATTATCACAGTAAGGTACCTGTCCTATCATGTGTTGATTGGCAGCTCCAAGTGGGTATGCATTCTTTGAAGTGGGACTAAGAATTTCAATGTTTGTTTTTAGACAGAATTAGGTAATGTTGTTACAATGAATGTAAATGAAGTAATTGGGTTTTTTTTTATTGAATGAGTAGTTAAAAAAAGAAAGTCTGCAATGGACACATGGAACTTCATCTTATTTAACTCCACCATGGATTCAGTGGTCTGTTCATTGTAGATCCTGGATGAGCTGGAAAGGATGGCGGAAAGGTGGTGGATGGGGTTATGGGATTGTTTGAATTAGCACAAAGTTGGCATAAAAGTTTTAAAGGAGCATGTGAACTGGGTATGGGGACAGAGGTTGATATGGAAGGTATGAGGGGCCATGGAGTGGCATTGTTTGACATGGATGGGATGTGGAGAGTATGTGAAGTGTGCCAGCTCTTTTATGATTCCTTCTATTTTAAACTTCGATACAGTGCCGGTTCTCTGAGACAGGCCCTCCACCCAGCCCGCATCCTCACCCAGCATCCTCCGCACTCATTAGGGTCACCCTGCCTGACTCCTAGGGTACTCCACCACCCTGGAACAAATATCCCAACTTCCAGGCCCTTTCTCCCAGGTTGGGTTTTCTCCAATCAAACAAAGCACCGAGTAAACAGCTCTCTGAGCTGGATCTTCTCACACAGCATAAGGGGCATCGCCACACCTGATTGCCCACAGGATAGTCAGACCGCCTGAACATTAAGTGTGGATATTATGGGATGGAATTCATAGGAATTGTGATCCATCACTCACTGAATATTGATTCCTGAACGATTGTGGATCCTCGGATGTGTTTGACAGCAGATCAGAAGAGGAAGACCCACCGTATCCAAGGCAGTGATGATGTATAGTAGTGGGATCAGCACGTACACAGAAGGGAGGGAGGCAGAAGGGAGGGGCATACGTGAGTGGGGGAGGGGTGGCCTATCAGGGGGAAACATCAACCAGAGCAGTGGCACCATGGCTGGCTCGATTGTTAAGCAGGGAGGACAAAGCGCAGAAGAGCAATTATAGGGACTCTATAGTCAGAGGCACAGATAGGCCCTTCTGTGGATGTGAAAGAGATGGTAAGTTGCTTCCCTGGTGCCAGGGGCCTGGATGTCTCAGAACATGAAGGGGCATTCTGAAAAGGGAGGGTGAACAGCCAGCGGTCGTGGTAATTATTGGTACTAATGACAAAGGCAAGATGAGTTACGAGGTCCTGCAGCAGGAATTCAGGGAGTTAGTGAGAAAGTTAAAAAACAGAACCTCGAGGGTTGTAATATCAGGATTACTCCCTGTGCCACGTGCAAGTGAGGCTAGAAATAGGAAGATAGTACAGCTAAACATGTGGCTAAACAGCTGGTGTAGGAAGGAGGGTTTCAGATATCTGGACCATTGGGATCTCTTCCGGAGCAGTTGGGACCTGTACAAAAAGGACAGGTTGCATCTAAACTGGAGGGGCATAAATATCCTGGTCGCGAGGTTTGCTAGTGCTCACGGGAGGGTTTAAACGAGTGTGGCAAGGGGAATGGGAACCGGAGTAATTGGTCAGAAGGTTAAATAAATGAGCGGGAACTAAAGAATAGGGCTAGTAAGACTCAGATAAAGAGCAGTCAGGGAGATGTTGCTGAGCACAGCAGGACTGGTGATTTGAAGTGCATTTGTTTCAATACGAGAAGCATAACAAGTAAGACAGATGAACATAGAGCTTAGATTAGTACTTTGAACTATGATGTTGCTGCCATTACAGAGAGTTTATTGAGGAAGGGACAGGATTGGCAGCTAAACATTCTAGGATTTAGATCTTTCAGGTGGGATGGAGAGGGATGTAAAAGTGGTGCGGAGTTGCACTACTGGTGAAGGAGAATATCACAGCTCTACTGCGGGAGGACACATCAGTGGGCTCATGCAATGAGGCAAGATGGGTAGAGCTCAGGAATAGGAAGGGTAGTCACAATGTTGGGGGTTTACTACAGGCCTCCCAACAGCCAGCGGAGATAGAGGAGCAGATATGAAGGCAGATTTTGAAAAGGTTTAAAAGCAACAGGGTTATTGCAGTGGGTGATTTTAACTTCCCCTATATTGACTGAGACTCACTTTGTGCTAGGGGCTTGGATGGGGCAGAATTTGAGAGGAGCATCCAGGAGGGCTCCTTGAAACAATATGTAAATAGTTCAACTAGGGAAGGGGCCGTACTGGACCTGGTATTGGGAATGAGCCCACCCATGTGGTCGAAGTTTCAATCAGGGAGCATTTCAGGAGCAGTGACCATAATTCACTAAGTTTCAAGGTACTGTTGGATAAAGATAAGAGCAGTCCTCGGGTGAAGGTGCTAAATTGGGGGAAGGCTAGTTATAATAATATTAGACAGGAACTGAAGAATCTAGATTGGGGGCAGATGTTTGAGGGTAAATCAACATCTGGCATAGGGGAGGCTTTCAAATGTCAGTTGATAGGAATTCAGGACCGGCATCTTCCTGTAAGGAAGAAGGATAAATGTGGCAAGTTTCAGAAACCTTGGATAACAAAGGATATTGTGAGCCTAGTCAAAAAGAAAAGGGAAGCATGTGTAGAAAGTCTGGGTCACATTGAGATCAAAAAGGAGGTGTTGGGCATCTTTAAAACTTTACGGTAGATAAGTCCCCAGGGCCTTATGCGATCTACCCCAGAATACTGAGGGAGACAATGGAGGAAATTGCTGTGGCCTTGACAAGAATCTTTGTATCCTCACTGGCTACAGGTGAGGCCACAGAGGACTGGAGAATAGATAATGTTGTTCCTTTGTTTAATGTTTAAGAAGGGTAGTAAGGGACTACCCTTAAAAATAGACCAAATGTGGGACGGCACGATGGCACAGTGGTTAGCTGAGGACCCGGTTCGATCCAGGCCCCGGGTCACCGTCCGTGTGGAGTTTGCACGATCTCACCGTGTCTGCGTGGATCTTACCCCCACAATCCAAAGATGCCCCTTAATTGGAAATAAATAATTGGGCACTCAAAATTTATTTTAAAAACGGGTAACAAGGGTAATCCATGAAATTACAGGCCGGTGAGTGGTAGGGAAATTATTGGAAAGGATTCTTCGAGACAGAATTTACTCCCATTTGGAAGCAAGTGGACGTATTAGTGAGGCGGCATGGTTTTGTAAAAGAGAGATCGTGTCTCACTAACTTGATCAAGTTTTTTGAGCAAGTGACGAAGGTGATTGATGAAGGCAGGGCAGTGGATGTTGTCTACATGGACTTAGTAAGGCCTTTGACAAGGTCCCTCATGGCAGACTGGTACAGAAGATGAAGTCACATAAGATCAGAGCTGGCAAGATGGATACAGAACTTGCTTGGTCATAGAAGACAGAGGGTAGCAGTCGAAGTGTGCTTTTCTGAATGGAAGGCTGTGACTAGTGTTCCACAGGAGCCTTTGCTGTTTGTAGTATGTATAAATGATTTGGAGGAAGTGTAACTGGTCTGATTAAGAAGTTTGTGGACACTGTAAAGATGACAATCCTCCCTAGATTTCTGTTCATCTTCCAGTGCCTCCCGATCTTTATCCCACGGTCCTTCTTCAAAAGGACTGGCAAAGTCATAATGAGCTTTGTCTGGGCGGGAAAATCCCGCGGGTGAAGGCGCCGATGCTTGAAAGGAGCCGCAGCAAGGGGGGACTGGCATTGCCGAGTCTGATCAACTACTACTGGGCGGCTAACATAGCTATGATAAGGAAGTGTATGGTGGGTACGGGGTCTATCTTGGAGCGCATGGAGGCGGCTTCGTGCAGGGGCACCAGTTTGGCAGCCCTGGTCACGGCTCTCCTACCGCTGTTGCCGGCCAGGTACTCCACCAGCCCGGTAGTGGGGGCAGCCCTGCGGATATGGAGGAGGCATGTGGGGGGGAGGGGGGGGGGGGTGCGTCTGTCTGGGCTCCAATATGTGATAACCATCGATTCGCCCCCGGGGACATGGGTGGAGGGTTTCGAACATGACAGCGGGCGGGGATGGGGAGGGTGGGTGATATGTTCCTGGAGGGGAGCTTTGCGAGCTTGGAGGAGAAATTTGGGCTGGTAGGGGAAATGACTTGAGGTACTTACAGATCTGGGACTTTGTACGCAGACAGGTGCCATCCTTCCCTCGCTTCCCGCCAATAGGGATCCAGGACAGAATAGTCTCTAGAGGAGAAGGAGGAGAGGGTAGAGTCTCGGATATCTACAAGGTGCTCATGAAGGGGGAAGAGTCCCAGACGGAGGAACTGAAACTCAAATGGGAGGAGGAGTTTGGCGGGGAGATGGAGGACGGGCTGTGGGCGGAAGCTCTGAGTAGGGTAAACTCAACCGCAAGATGTGCTAGGCTCGGCCTGATTCAATTTAAGGTCGTTCATAAGAACATAAGAACTAGGAGCAGGAGTAGGCCATCTGGCCCCTCGAGCCTGCTCCAGCATTCAATGAGATCATGGCTGATCTTTTGTGGACTCAGCTCCACTTTCCGGCCCGAATACCATAACCCTTAATACCTTTATTCTTCAAAAAACTATCTATCTTTATTTTAAAAACATTTAATGAAGGAGCCTCTACTGCTTCACTGGGCAAGGAATTCCATAGATTCACAACCCTTTGGGTGAAGAAGTTCCTCCTAAACTCAGTCCTAAATCTACTTCCCCTTATTTTGAGGCTGTGCCCCCTAGTTCTGCTTTCACCCGCCAGTGGAAACAACCTGCCCGCATCTATCCTATCTATTCCCTTCATAATCTTATATGTTTCTAGAAGATCCCCCCTCATCCTTCTAAATTCCAACGACTACAGTCGCAGTCTACTCAACCTCTCCTCGTAATCCAACCCCTTCAGCTCTGGGATTAACCTAGTGAATCTCCTCTGCACACCCTCCAGTGCCAGTACATCCTTTCTCAGGTGAGGAGACTAAAACTGAACACAATACTCCAGGTGTGGCCTCATTAACACCTTATACAATTGCAGCATAACCTCCCTAGTCTTAAACTCCATCCTTTTAGCAATGAAGGACAAAATTCCATTTGCCTTCTTAATCACCTGTTGCACCTGTAAACCAACTTTTTGCGACTCATGCACTAGCACACCCAGGTCTCTCTGCACAGCAGCATGTTTTAATATTTTATCATTTAAATAATAATCCCTTTTGCTGTTATTCCTACCAAAATGGATAACCTCACATTTGTCAACATTGCATTCCATCTGCCAGACCCTAGCCCATTCACTTAGCCTATCCAAATCCCTCTGCAGACTTCCAGTATCCTCTGCACTTTTTGCTTTACCACTTATCTTAGTGTCATCTGCAAACTTGGACACATTGCCCCTGGTCCCCAACTCCAAATCATCTATGTAAATTGTGAACAGTTGTGGGCCCAACACTGATCCCTGAGGGACACCACTAGCTACTGATTGCCAACCAGAGAAACACCCATTAATGCCCACTCTTTGCTTTCTATTAATTAACCAATCCTCTATCCATGCTACTACTTTCCCCTTAATGCCATGCATCTTTATCTTATGCAGCAACCTTTTGTGTGGCAACTTGTCAAAGGCTTTCTGGAAATCCAGATATACCACATCCATTGGCTCCCCGTTATCTACCTGCCTTTTATGAACCCATGCTGCTTCTGCCCAATGGGACAATTTCCATCCAGATGCCTCGCTATTTCTTCCTTGATGATAGATTCCAGCATCTTCCCTACTACCGAAGTTAAGCTCACTGGCCTATAATTACCCGCTTTCTGCCTATCTCCTTTTTCAGACAGTGGTGTCACGTTTGCTAATTTCCAATCCGCCGGGACCACCCCAGAGTCTAGTGAATTTTGGTAAATTATCACTAGTGCATTTGCAATTTCCCTAGCCATCTCTTTTAGCACTCTGGGATGCATTCCATCAGGGACAGGAGACTTGTCTATCTTTAGCCCCACTAGCTTGCCCATCACTACCTCCTTGGTGATAACAGTCCTCTCAAGGTCCTCACCTGTCATAGCCTCATTTCCATCAGTCACTGGCATGTTATTTGTGTCTTCCACTGTGAAGACCGACCCAAAAAACCTGTTCAGTTCCTCAGCCATTTCCTCATCTCCCATTATTAAATCTCCCTTCTCATCCTCTAAAGGACCAATATTTACCTTAGCCACTCTTTTTTGTTTTATGTATTTGTAGAAACTTTTACTATCTGTTTTTATATTCTGAGCAAGTTTACTCATAATCTATCTTACTCTTCTTTATAGCTTTTTTAGTAGCTTTCTGTTGCCCCCTAAAGATTTCCCAGTCCTCTAGTCTCCCACTGATCTTTGCTACTTTGTATGTTTTTTCCTTCAATTTGATACTCTCCCTTATTTCCTTAGATATCCACAGTCGATTTTCCCTCTTTTTACCGCCCTTCCTTTTTCTTGGTATAAACCTTTGCTGAGCACTGTGAAAAATCACTTGGAAGGTTCTCCACTGTTCCTCAACTGTTCCACCATAAAGTCCTTGCTCCCAGTCTACCTTAGCTAGTTCTTCTCTCATCCCATTGTAATCTCCTTTGTTTAAGCACAAAACACTAGTGCTTGATTTTACCTTCTCACCCTCCATCTGTATTTTAAATTCCACCATATTGTGATCGCTCCTTCCGAGAGGATCCCTAACTATGAGATCCTGAATCAATCCTGTCTCATTACACAGGACCAGATCTAGGACCGCTTGTTCCCTCGTAGGTTCAATTACATACTGTTCTAGGAAACTATCGCGGATACATTCTATAAACTCCTCTTCAAGGCTGCCTTGACCGACCTGGTTAAACCAATCGACATGTAGATTAAAATCCCCCATGATAACTGCTGTACCATTTCTACATGCATCAGTTATTTCTTTGTTTATTGCCTGCCCCACCATAATGTTACTATTTGGTGGCCTATAGACTACTCCTATCAGTGAATTTTTCGCCTTCCTATTCCTGATTTCCACCCAAATGGATTCAACCTTATCCTCCATAGCACCGATGTCATCCCTTACTGTTGCCCGGATGTCATCCTTAAATAACAGAGCTACACCACCTCCCTTACCATCCACTCTGTCCTTCCGAATAGTTTGATACCCTTGGATATTTAACTCCCGGTCGTGACCATCCTTTAACCATGTTTCAGTAATGGCCACTAAATCGTCATTCACGATGATTTGTGCCATCAACTCATTTACCTTATTCCGAATACTACGAGCATTCAGGTAAAGTACACTTATGTTGGCTTTTTTACCTCTGTTCTGAATCTTAACACCTCGATCAGTAACCTCTCCTAAGTTATATTTCCTCTTAACCTTTCTCCTAATTTTCCTTGTCGTTGAACCCATATCTTCATGTAACAACCTGCCGTGTCGCTTACCATTAATGTTTTCACTTCCCGTTTTATTCCTTTTAGTATTCCTGGTCCTATTCACTGTACCTTGTACTGTCACTGTACCTTGTACTGTCGCCCTTTTTGATTTTTGACTATGGCTTCTCTGCCTTACACTTTCCCCCTTACTGCCTTTTGTTTCTGTCCCTGTTTTACTACCTTCTAACTTCCTGCATTGTTTCCCATCCCCCTGCCACATTAGTTTAAACTCTCCCCAACAGCTCTAGCAAACACCCCCCTAGGACATTGGTTCCAGTCCTGCCCACCGGGCCCACATGACGGTAGCTCGGATGAGCAAATTTCTTGGGGTCGAGGACAAGTGCGCTAGATGCGCGGGAGGACCAGCGAACCATGTTCACATGTTTTGGGCATGTGCTAAGCTTAGGGGGTACTGGGAGGGATTTGCGGGGGTCATGTCCCGGGTGCTGAAAACAAGGGTGGTGATGAGTCCAGGGGTGGCAATTTACGGGGTTTCGGAAGACCCGGGAGTCCAGGGGGAGAAAGAGGCAGATGTTCTGGCCTTTGCTTCCCTAATAGCCCGGCGGCGAATACTGCTGGCAAGGAGGGACTCAAAACCCCCGAAGACCGAACTCTGGCTTTCGGACATGTCAAGTTTTCTGGGTATGGAAAAAATTAAGTTCGCCTTGGGGGGATCTGTACTGGGGTTCGCCTGAAGGTGGCAACCATTCATCGATTTCTTCGCGGGAGAGTGAACGTCAGCAGGGGGAGGGGGGGGGGGGATTAGAGTAGAGTAGGAGGGATAAATAGGTGGGTAGTGTCTAGGGGAGAGGAGCGGTCATGTGCACTATGGTTTGAAGTATTGGTTTTAAATTGATGTTTGCACATTTCTGTTATCTGTAACTGTTTACAATGCCAAAAAATACCTCAATAAAATTGTTTGTTTAAAAAAAAAGAAGTTTGTGGACGACACAAATATTGGTGGAATTGCAGATAGCGATGAGGACTGCCAGGGGATACAGCAGGATATAGATTGGTTAGAGACTTGGGCGGAGAGATGGCAGATGGAGTTTAATCCGGACTAATGTGAGGTAATACATTTTGAAAGGTGTAATACAGGTGGTAAATATACAGTAAATGGCAGAACCCGTAAGAGTACTGACAGGCAGAGGGTTCTGGGTGTACAGGTCACTGAAAATGACAACACGGGTGGAGAAGGTAGTCAAGAAGGCATTCGGCATGCTTGCCTTCATCGGACGTGGCATTGAATATAAAAATTTGCATGTCATGCTGCAACTGTATAGAACCTTAGTTAGGACACACTACCGTAAGGATGAGGAGGCTGTGGAGACGGTACAGAAGAGGTTTACCAGGATGTTGCTTGGTATGAAGGGCATTAGCTCTGAGGAGAGGTTGGATGAACTCATTTGTTCTCACTGGAACGATCCGAGGGCTGATCTGATGGAAGTCAACAAAATTATGAGGGACATGGACAGAGTGGATAGTCAGAAGCTTTTTACCAGAATAGAAGAGTCAATTACTAAGTAAGTTTAAGGTGCGAGGGGCAAAGTTTAAAGATTGTAGGCTCCTAAGTGTTTCTGTGAATAGGAACACACCATGCTGACAAATCAAGTAGTTTGGTCAATTAAAAAAGTGAATTTATTGTGAGGTATAAATCCATACAGAAGATTGCTAAAACAGTAGACAAACAACACAATATCCAGCTTCCGCCCAATTTTGAATCAACTAAAATAACTGCAGCACTTTAAAATTTCACTAACTGACTCACATCAGGGGAAACTCTCAGAATATGAGACAGAAGTTTCTTTAAAATCCCTGTGCTTTAGTCTGGCTCCCAATTCTGATGGTCAGAATGAACTTTAGTGACACAAGATGGAGCTCCTTTCCATCATACAAATCCTCGAATTGTTACAAAGATCCAGGGGGTCACATGGGGCCATGGATCAGTTTCCATTCCTGGAAGACACTCTTCCCCCAGGTGAGTTGGACAACACTTTCATATTCCCAACTCTCTGTCCCTTTGACCCTCCATTCCTCATAATGTTCAATCTGGTTTAATCACTCCCTCATATTCTACACACTTGATCCTAGCATTACCTTTACTCACATCCTTCTTGGTCGATCACCCTGCTGCTTAAGTCCAGGAGTGAAGACTTGAATGTATCTGGGACACAACGTGTTCAGCCACCTATTGCCAGATCTGACTGGATCACATCAAGCACCAGTAGTCCTGCTTTCCTCTGTCAAAACTGCTCAATACACCAGGACCATCCTGAAGAGAATGATAATCCACAACTTTCCTCCCATTAATGCCCAATAAACAGATGTCTCAATCAGAAATGTTAAGATTTGGACATTTGTAAAAGGACTTATCCTTTACAAAGTGGGCAATGTGCTCCAAAGATGTTCACTGAAAATCAGATAAGCTGCCCTGTCTATTCAGGAATGGATTCACTGTCGAACAGAAATGAAAAGTACATTCCATTTAAACAAAAAGCAGGTGGGCTCACTTAATTGGAGAAGTGATGTCCGTGCTGCTTGTAAAGAAGTGCAGTCCAGAAAATTGTTTATTTTGGGAGTTAGATCTATATTAATTTAAAGCCTTCGTGAACAATGAAATGTTGTATTGTCACGGAGATGGGTGGAGTTGAAGAAGGTTTGCATCTTCCTTTTAATGTGCAGTGTGGTGTATTTGACCAGACCTCCTATTAATTCACATTTGCTTCATGTTAATTCAGAATAGACTCAAAAGTTTTACAGCACACGAAGAGGCCCTTCAGCCCAACATGTCTGTAACAGCCATCAAGCATATATCTCATCTAATTCTATTTTCCAGCACTTGGTTTGTAGCCTTGAATGCTCTGACATTTCTAATGCGGCCATCTAAAATGGCCGCCGCAAATGACAATGGGAATTGTGGTCAGGTTGGGACACAGATGGTTCACAGCCCCTGTGTATTGTGCAGAGGGAAACCAGACCTACACTGAAACTCACACCTGCTAAATGCAAATCACCGATTTCCCCAGGACAATGGGACACAGATTGAAACACAGCAGCAGTAAGACTCGGGGGCGCCTATTTCCCTTATTTGGGAGTGCATATGTGCCTTGGACAGTAGCAGCTAGGACCCACCCAGCCATCGAGGTACCCTCCCCTAATTGGCCAGAATCGATTAGGGTGATCAAAACCTTATCGATCCATTGGATCCTGAGTTGGGACAACCCAAAAGAGCGCGAAAGATCGGGGGATAAGAAGAACTGCGCAACCAGTATTTGGCCACTTTTGGGGACCGGCCTCTGCCTCACCAATCGCAGCATATCGACCAGCCAAGTTCAAGGACCCGCGATCGCTACCTGAAGGACGGGCCGCAGCCGAGACGAACCTGATGACTTCTAGCCGCCACACGTGAGGATTCAGATAAAGGCCTTATCTAACCTATACAGAGCCAGTCACTGGGAAGTTAAATAAAGGTCATTTCAGTTGTTAGGTGTAGTTTAATGTGTAGCCGCGTGTAGATTATTACACATAGAACCAAGCCGGTGTTTAATTATAAACCATAATTAAACTAACATACTGGTTGTCTGGTCATTTGTCCAATACAAGGAACATACTCGTGTATTGTGGTTCTGATAAAAGAGCAACATTTACTCCTTGAATGCTATGGCATTTCTAATGCTTATCTAAATGCTTTTTAAATGTTGTAAGGGTTCCCACCGCTACCACCATTTCAGGTAGTGAGTTCCAGTAAGACTTTAAGATTCCATGTTAGACTTGAAAATAGACAATGTGAATTGCTTTACTTTTCTGAATTTGTAAAATTGACTTTCCTTCTGTGTATTTGTGTGTGTGAATGGATGCAATAGTTTTAGATCATGGGGCGAGTGCTGAAATAAAAAAATTATGTCTTTGTTTAAACCCACAAAAAGCTTGATGCTGAATTTTCAGATTGTGCACGTTATGAAGGGTTAAAAACATACATATCATGCTCATAGAAACTGACTGATGGCAGAGAGTTTGGAAAGATTTCAGCAGTTCCCTCTCCCTGTGACCTTCTCCTCCCCAATATCCACTGTGTCCTTGTGGAAGTTATGTTCCAGCTGTACATAGCTCTATTTAGACCCAATTCTGGGTGCCGCACCTCAGGAAGGATGTATTGGCCTTGGAGGGAGTGTAGCGTAGATTCACCAGAATGTTCATGGGGATAAAAGGGTTAAATTAGGAGGACAGGTTGCACAGACTGAGCTTGCATTCCCTTGAATGTAGAAAATTAGGGGGTAATTTAATTGAGGTGTATAAGTTGATGAAACAGATTGAAAGAGTAGTTAGAGAGAAACTATTCCTCTGGTGGGAATGTCCAGAACAGGCGGACATAGTATTAAAATTAGAGCTCGGCTGTTCAGTGGTGATGTCAACAAACACTTCTTCACAAAAATGGGATGGGAAATCTGGAACTCTCTCCCTACAAAAATCTGTTGAGGCTGGGGGCCAATTGAAAATGTCAATATTGTTAGAATGGGGGTGCTGGTTATTTATTATGTTGTACAATTTTCATTCTGCTCTTATTTGTTGTGTTTTTTTAATATAAATTTAGAAAATCATATTTTGTTTTTCCAATTAAGGGGCAATTTAGTGTGGCCATGCCATCTAACCTGCACATCTTTGGGTTATTTACAGTGCAGAAGGAGGCCATTCGGCCCATCGAGTCTGCAAAGGCTCTTGGAAAGAGCACCCTACACAAGGTCAACACCTCCACCCTATCCCCAGTAACCCCACCCAACACTAAGGGCAAATCTGGACACTAAGGGCAATTTTCCATGGCCAATCCACCTAACCTGCACATCTTTGGACTGTGGGAGGAAACCGGAGCACCCGGAGGAAACCCACGCACACACGGGGAGGATGTGCAGACTCCGCACAGACAGTGACCCAGGCCGGAATCGAACCTGGGACTCTGGAGCTGTGAAGCAATTGTGCTATCCACAATGCTACCGTGCTGCCCCACGTAAATACGGGGAGAATGTGCAAACTCCACACAGATAGTGACCCGGTGCCGGGATCGAACCTGGGTCCTCAGTGCCATAGGCAGCCATTCTAATCACTACACCACCGTGCCGCCCTTTATTTGGTGTTTATATAAATGCTTCAATAAAATATTTTTTGAAAAAAGAACATTTCAATGCAGAGATTGATAGCTTTATTGTTAAACAAGGGGATTAAGAGTTACAGAGCCAAGGCAGGTAGATAGAGTTAAGATTTGGATCAGCCATGATATAATTGAATGGTGCCACAGACTCAAGGGGGTAAGCCAGTTCCTACATTTCTTAAATTTCTCTCAATTGCCCTCTCTATCTTATCTCCCAGGATTGGTCAATGTCATTCTCTTCAACCTCCAGCTCAGCTTCTGATCCCATACCCTCTCCATCGCAAAGACTACCTGATGGGCGGCACGTAGCACACTTGACAGCACTGTTGCTTCACTGCTCCAAGGTTCGATTTCCGGCTTGGGTCACTGTCCGTGCGGAGTCTGCACGTTCTCCTTGTGGCTGCATGGGTTTCCTCCGGGTGCTCCAGTTTCCTCTCTCAGGTCCCGAAACATGTACTGTTAGGTAATTTGGACATTCTGAATTCTCCTTCTATGTATCCGAACAGGCACCGGAATGTGGCGACTAGGGGCTTTTCACAGTGACTTCATTGCAGTGTTAATATAAGCCTACTTGTGACAATAAAGATTATTATTAAATATTGCCAAGGCAAGATGGTGGGAGATTTGGAGGGGAACCTCTGTAACATTTCCCATTTCAAACACCACCACCGGCCCCCGCATTTGTCCGTCTGATGTTGAAATCCTTATCCATACTGATTGAGTAAAGTCTTTGACACACACCAGGCACAAACATTGTTTCCTTAGTGTGGGTGTGTCAGTATTTCATGAGTGTTGTTGACTGTGTGAGGCTCAGTCACTCAGCTCACTTGTCTTCCCTGCTGTGTGAATGCGACGGTGATCCAACATACCCCACAATTGTTCAAAGTCCTTATTACACACATCACACGTGAATGTTTTCTTCTCCCCTGTATGAATGCGCCGGTGAATCACCAGACCTGGCAATTGTGCAAAGCCCTTATTACACACCTCACAGGTGAATGGTTTCTCTCCAGTGTGAAGGCGTTGGTGTTCACGGAGGATCGATGACCGGGCGAAAGATTTCTTGCAGACTTCACATACGAATGGTTTCTCCCCAGTGTGAAGGCGCTGGTGTTCACGGAGTTTTGATGACTGGGAGAATGATTTCTTACATACTTCACAGGTGAATGGTTTCTCCCCAGTGTGGCTGCGTCGGTGTTGCGCAAGCGCAGATGACCGTGTGAAGGCTCGGTCACACAACTCACACCTGAAGGGTTTCTCTCCTGTGTGAACGCTCTGGTGTATCAGGAATCTCGTCGATGTTGGGAAAGCTTTATCACAAAATGCACACTTGAAGCGTTTCTCCCCTGTGTGGATTGTCTGATGGACCTGGAGGTCTGATAACTGTGTGAAAGCTTTCTCACACACATCACAGCGAAAGGGCTTCTCCCCAGTGTGTATACGTTTGTGTCTGGGGAGATTTGATGACTGTGAGAATGATTTGTTGCAAACCTCACACGTAAATGGTTTCTCTCCAGTATGAGTGCGTTGGTGGTTATGAAAGTGGAATGAGCACGAGAATGATTTGTCACACAACTCACACTTCAACAGTTTCTCTTCCATGTGGCTGTCCCTCTGGTTACAGCAAGTATAACTGAGTCTGTGGACCCGTTGTCACACACCTCACTCTTGAACAACCTCTCACCTGTAGGAATGAGTCAGTGGTTCGTGAGGCTCGATGAATAATTGAAGCTGTCACCACATGTGGCGTCCATTCACACTTCTTCCCAGCCTCACCCTGACCCATCACCCACAGACAAACCTTCGGAAAGGTTGGCTCTGATGGAAGGTTCCACACCACTGACCAGTTTCATTCTGATGATATGTCAAAGCTCCCCTGACCCGACTGATTTACAGATGATGGTTTCACTGTCCAACTTTCTCGGTGTTGAGCAATGCTGTGAAGGGACTGGATGTCTTCCCACAGTTGTGCAGTTGCTCCTTGGGTGATGGTCAGGATCTATCTGTGGTGTCTATCCTCTCTGTATTCTCTGGTGTAGTACGGCACAATCCTTCTGTAAAGCAGGAAAGGGAAACATGATTTCCTCCAACTCCCTCTCCCCCTTTGCTGAAGAGGCTGACTCCCAGTTAGACTATTCCACATTGAGTACCAGTCTGCTATTCCCGTGTGTGGGAGATCAGATACAAGTCCTTTCTTTTTCCTCACATGACTGTCACACGCCCTCTGTTTCCAGCAGGGATAGTGACCAGGAGCAGACAATGTAGCTACTTTTTTTCATCCGCTCAGTCCCCATCTTCGCAGTCACCTTGAGGACAATGGAAAAGGCCACCTGGCTATGAACTAACAAACACCTGTTTTACCATTCGAGTAACTTTTTTTTACAATAATGCTCCTGGGAAATATTAATTCTATGGAGATTTTGAAATTTCTCCCCTTGTTTATTTCCCAAAATTATTTGAAGAAGTGCTGGAACCTAAGGAAAACATTGCTTCAGTGAGGCTGATTGAAGGGTTCTGGTTCATCCAGGGAAATTAGATACACTGCACTCACTCAGACTGCACATCAAGCACTGGGCAAAATTATCAAATCCAAGCCCAGGCTTTTGGGAAAGACCGAGGCCTTCTGGTAAAATCTTTAAGGAAGGCATTAAAAGGTATTTCAATAAATGTGTCTCTGCCCCTCCCAGATAATTACACCTCACCTTCTCATATTCAGCAATGATCCATCAACAAAACTCAGCCTGTTAATCGATAAACACCCTCAATATCCAGCGCACAGCCAATCAAACAGCTCAGCACAAAGCACCGAGTAAACAGGTCTCTGAGCTGGATCTTGTCACACAGCATAAGGGGCATTTGCACACCTGATTGCCCACAGGATAGTCAGACTGCCTGAACATTAGTGTGGATATTGTGCAATGTAATTCTTCTAAATTCTGCTCCTTCACTCACCATCTCCTGACTTGGTTTGGAGTCCCTACAGGAAGTGAAGCAGCTGTGGTAGAGGAAGAGGAGAGAATGGGCAGAGTGGGTGGGCTCTCTGATTGACGTCTCTCACAGACAATCCAAATATTTCTGCAGGAACAGGAGTTTCCTGATGTTTGGGAAACTGACGGGGAAATGGAGGTGACTTTGAGCAACAGATCAGGTGGGGATTTAAACTTGTCATTGACCCATCTGAATAAAACGTCACTTATTACAGCTGTTGTCTCGGTTTCCCTGGTAAACGTTTGACAGAGATTTCTAGTGTGGGAATTGTCATGATATCCATATTAAGGTATCATGGTGCAATCACATACACACACTGATGGACAGGTAGATGGACCAACCTACACACACACATCACAACCAATCACCACAGTTCCCGCTCATTCTAACAGGAGATAGCACATAGCTCACAGCGTGCCACTCAGACATACACCATGTGCTGAGTGTCTCACTAAGCACTAAGATAGTGCTAGGGCTGGGTCCACAGGTTAGCTGGTGAAGTACGAACCACAGCCAGAAGTTAATAGTTATTATTGTACAGAATAATAAAACAGAGTTGTACCATCTACAACCGTGTTGGTTGGTTTGTGTATCGGAACACCCAACACGACATGATACCAGGATTGGAAACTCGCCAGCGACTGTGAGACCTACCTGCACCTCTTCAGAGATCCGCCATGGACAGCTGCAGCCGCTCTAAATCGCTGGAAATCTCGGCGTCAACTGGAAGCTGTTTAAATAGCGCTTGCAGCTCTTCCTAGAAGCCACAGTACGAAGTCTTACAACACCAGGTTAAAGTCCAACAGGTTTGTTTAGATGTCACTAGCTTTCGGAGCGCTGCTCATTCCTCAGGTGAATGAAGAGGTCTGTTCCAGAAACACATATATAGACAAATTCAAAGATGCCAAACAATGCTAGGAATGCGAGCATTAGCAGGTGATTAAATCTTTACAGATCCAGAGATGGGGTAACCCCAGGTTAAAGAGGTGTGAATTGTACCAAGCCAGGACAGTTGGTAGGATTTCGCAGGCCAGATGGTGGTGGATGAATGTAATGCGACATGAATCCCAGGTCCCGGTTGAGGCCGCACTCATGTGTGCGGAACTTGGCTATAAGTTTCTGCTCGGCGATTCTGCGTTGTCGCGGGTCCTGAAGGCCGCCTTGGAGAACGCTTACCCGGAGATCAGAGGCTGAATGCCCTTGACTGCTGAAGTGTTCCCCGACTGAAAGGGAACATTCCTGCCTGGTGATTGTTGCGCGATGTCCGTTCATTCGTTGTCGCAGTGTCTGCATAGTCTCGCCAATGTACCACGCTTCGGGACATCCTTTCCTGCAGCGTATGAGGTAGACAACGTTGTCCGAGTCGCACGAGTATGTACCGCGTACCTGGTGGGTGGTGTTCTCACGTGTAATAGTGGTATCCATGTCGATGATCTGGCACGTCTTGCAGAGATTGCCATGACAGGGTTGTGTGGTGTCGTGGTCACTGTTCTGAAGACTGGGTAGTTTGCTGCAAACAATGGTTCGTTTGAGGTTGCGCGGTTGTTTGAAGGCAAGTAGTGGGGGTGTGGGGATGACCTTGGCAAGATGTTCATCGTCATCAATGACGTGTTGAAGGCTGTGAAGAAGATGACGTAGTTTCTCCGCTCCGGGGAAGTACTGGACGACGAAGGATATTCTGTCGGTTGTGTCCCATGTTTGTCTTCTGAGGAGGTCGGTCCGGTTTTTCGCTGTGGCGCGTTGGAACTGTCGATCGATGAGTCGAGTGCCATATCCCGTTCGTACGAGGGCATCTTTCAACGTCTGTAGATGTCTGTTACGCTCCTCCTCGTCTGAGCAGATCCTGTGTATACGGAGCGCTTGTCCATAGGGGATGGCTTCTTCAATGTGTTTAGGGTGGAAGCTGGAGAAGTGGAGCATCATGAGGTTATCCGTGGGTTTGCGGTAAAGCGAAGTGCTGAGGTGACTGTCCTTGATGGAGACGAGTGTGTCCAAGAATGCAACTGATTTTGGAGAGTAGTCCATGGTGAGTCTGATGGTTGGATGGAACTTATTAATGTCATTGTGTAGTCGTTTCAGTGATTCTTCGCCGTGGGTCCAAAGGAAAAAAATGTCATCGATGTATCTGGTGTATAACATCGGTTGAAGGTCCTGTGCGGTGAGTAGGTCCTGTTCAAACTTGTGCATGAAAATGTTGGCGTATTGGGGTGCGAATTTGGTCCCCATGGCTGTTCCGTGCGTCTGGATGAAGAACTTGTTGTCGAAGGTGAAGACGTTGTGATCCAGAATGAAGCGGATGAGTTGCAGAATTGCATCTGGAGATTGGCAGTTGTCGGTGTTGAGTACTGAGGCTGTTGCAGCAATGCCGTCGTCATGGGGGATGCTGGTGTAGAGTGCCGAGACGTCCATTGTGACGAGGAATGTTCCTGGTTCAACTGGTCCATGGGTGCTGAGTTTCTGTAGGAAGTCCGTCGTGTCGCGACAGAAGCTGGGTGTACCTTGTACGATGGGTTTCAAGATGCCCTCGATGTAGCCAGAGAGGTTCTCACACAGGGTCCCATTGCCTGAAACGATAGGGCGGCCTGGTGTGTTGGCCTTATGTATTTTCGGGAGGCAGTAGAGATCTCCAATGCGGGGCGTACGTGGGATGAGAGCACGTAGGGTGCTCTGAAGATCTGGATCCAAGGTCTTGATCAGTCTGTTAAGTTGGCGGATGTGTTCCTTGGTCGGATCTGCGGGTAACTGTCTGTAGTGTTCTTGGTTGTTCAGTTGTTGGTATACTTCTTTGCAGTAGTCCGTTCTGTTCAGTACGACAGTGGCCCCCCCTTTGTCTGCTGGTTTGATGACGATGCTGTTGTTGGTCTTGAGAGCGCGGATGGCATTGCGTTGTGCTTGGGTGACGTTCGGGGCTGTCTTGTGAATGCGACTGATGAATCTGGCATTGACGCGACTCCTGACGGCTTGAGCATACATGTCGAGTCTAAGGCAGCGCGGCCTTCCGGAGGGGTCCAATTCGACTCTTTCCTCTTCGGTTGCCGCACCGCAGATCTCTCGGTCTGCTGTTCCGGTTCATTGGTAGTCTGCTTGGGTTCGCTGTTGGCCTCTTGGGGACTGTGGAAGAATTCCCAGAGCCTCATTCGCCTGATGAATTCCTCCGTGTCTGCCGCGAGACTGATGGGGTCCATTTTGGTGGTGGTGCAGAAATTAAGCCCTCTGCTGAGGACTTCGATTTCATCTGGTTGAAGGGTGTAGTCTGACAAGTTGACAATAGATTTCCCTGTATTGTTTCCCTGTATTCCCTGTACTACACGATGACATTAATAAGTTCCATCCAACCATCAGACTCACCATGGACTACTCTCCAAAATCAGTTGCATTCTTGGACACACTCGTCTCCATCAAGGACAGTCACCTCAGCACTTCGCTTTACCGCAAACCCACGGATAACCTCATGATGCTCCACTTCTCCAGCTTCCACCCTAAACACATTGAAGAAGCCATCCCCTATGGACAAGCGCTCCGTATACACAGGATCTGCTCAGACGAGGAGGAGCGTAACAGACATCTACAGACGTTGAAAGATGCCCTCGTACGAACGGGATATGGCACTCGACTCATCGATCGACAGTTCCAACGCGCCACAGCGAAAAACCGGACCGACCTCCTCAGAAGACAAACATGGGACACAACCGACAGAATACCCTTCGTCGTCCAGTACTTCCCCGGAGCGGAGAAACTACGTCATCTTCTTCACAGCCTTCAACACGTCATTGATGACGATGAACATCTTGCCAAGGTCATCCCCACACCCCCACTACTTGCCTTCAAACAACCGCGCAACCTCAAACGAACCATTGTTTGCAGCAAACTACCCAGTCTTCAGAACAGTGACCACGACACCACACAACCCTGTCATGGCAATCTCTGCAAGACGTGCCAGATCATCGACATGGATACCACTATTACACGTGAGAACACCACCCACCAGGTACGCGGTACATACTCGTGCGACTCGGCCAACGTTGTCTACCTCATACGCTGCAGGAAAGGATGTCCCGAAGCGTGGTACATTGGCGAGACCATGCAGACGCTGCGACAACGAATGAACGGACATCGCGCAACAATCACCAGGCAGGAATGTTCCCTTCCAGTCGGGGAACACTTCAGCAGTCAAGGGCATTCAGCCTCTGATCTCCGGGTAAGCGTTCTCCAAGGCGGCCTTCAGGACCCGCGACAACGCAGAATCGCCGAGCAGAAACTTATAGCCAAGTTCCGCACACATGAGTGCGGCCTCAACCGGGACCTGGGATTCATGTCGCATTACATTCATCCACCACCATCTGGCCTGCAAAATCCTACCAACTGTCCTGGCTTGGTACAATTCACACCTCTTTAACCTGGGGTTACCCCATCTCTGGATCTGTAAAGATTTAATCACCTGCTTATGCTCGCATTCCTAGCATTGTTTGGCATCTTTGAATTTGTCTATATATGTGTTTCTGGAACAGACCTCTTCATTCACCTGAGGAAGGAGCAGCGCTCCGAAAGCTAGTGACATCGAAACAAACCTGTTGGACTTTAACCTGGTGTTGTAAGACTTCGTACTGTGCTCACCCCAGTCCAACGCCGGCATCTCCACATCATAGAAGCCACAGACAGGGAGAATGCATCGGACACCAGGAAGATCGCCCTCCTCTTCTCCACGGCGGGGCAACACGCCATCCACATCTACAACTCACTGGCATTCGCGGAAGGCGAGGTCAAGACGAAGTACAAGACGGTGCTTCTAAAATTTGAAGAACACTTCAGCGTGGAAGTTAATGAGAGCTTCGAGAGGTACCTCTTCCAGCAGCGCCTGCAGGGTAAGGATGAGCCTTTTCAATCTTATCTGACACACCTCCGTATCCTCGCGCAGTCCTGCGGCTATGAGGCCACCTCCGACTTCATGATTCGGGATCAGATAGTTTTTGGGGTCACCTCGGACACTCTACGCCAGCAGCTCCTCAAAATAAAGCGCCTCACCCTAGCCACCACCATCGAATCATGCGTCCTCCACGAAAACGCGACCAGCCGATACTCCCAATTCCAGACGGCCGAATCAGCACAGCAGGGGTCCTACGAGGCCGAGCAGGTCCAATCGATCGAGTTCCTCCCGGCCCACGGCCCTGACGAGGGCGGCCATTTCAGGCGCTTTCCGAGGCCTCCCGCGCTTGTACGCGCCAAAAGAGGGGATGTCGACGCAGAGGGACATGATGCGCAGGCGCGCTCTATGCAGGACCGCACCGTGCATGCGCGGTGGCGCAATGAACGCCATGACGTCACGACGTGCAGCAACTGTGGATCCGCACACTTAAAGCGGCAATGTCCAGCTAAAACGCGACAATGCCTCCGCTGTGGCAGGATGGGCCACTACGCTGCTTGCTGTCGAGCAGCTCAACCTACCAACCCTCCGCAATTCCGCCAACCTCGCAGGGACGTGCGGCCCATTCAGCCCACATACACCGAGTCATACCCTGACGACGTGCAGACTGGTGACACCGACAACCGGGAACCCTTCCGCTTTTGTGGTAATAGACAGGAACCGGATGTCCCCAAGTAGGACCCACCAGCCGATGCCAGTGCACAGCATTAATCCAGGCGATGAATGGTGTGCCACCCTAACGGTCAACCGATCACCAATCACATTCCGCTTAGACACTGGTGCCTCCGCCAATCTCATTGCAACGGGAACGTCATCCCAGCCATGGGGTCCTGCCAGCTTGACGTTGCACACAATTCATACACAGCCACACTGTCTTTTGAGATAGTTGGATCCTTGAAAGACTCTCTGTTCGGCGCACAGGCGTGCAAGATCCTCCACCTCGTTCAGCGGGTACACACTCTGTCTCCAGAAGGCACTTCCGATTTCCTGGATGCAGACTTTAGGGCGCAGCTCCACTCGCTCCTCGCCCACAACCAGGAGGTTTTCAAAGGGCATGGGCACACTGCCCTACACTTACAGAATACGGCTCAAACTGGACGCCACCCCGGTCATTCACGCACCTCGTAGAGTCCCAGCACCACTCAAAGACCGCCTCAAGCAGCAGCTGCAGGATCTGCAGGACCAAGGAGTGCTTTCCCGGGTCACGGAGCCAACGCCGTGGGTCAGCTCCATGGTGTGCGTACAAAAGCCCTCTGGCGAGCTCCGGATCTGCATCGACCCAAAAGACCTGAACAATAACATCATGAGGGAACACTACCCCATACCCAAACGGGAAGAAATCATGAGCGAAATGGTCCGGGCTAAAATTTTCACCAAGCTTGATGCCTCAAAGGGTTTTTGGCGGATTCAACTGGATCAGCCCAGCAGGAAGCTGTGCACCTTCAACACTCCCTTTGGCAGATACTGTTACAATAGGATGCCGTTTGGCATCAGCTCGGCATCCGAGGTGTTTCATCGCATCATGGAACAGATGATGGAGGCCATCGAAGGGGTGCGCGTCTATGTTGACGACATCATCATCTGGTCCACCAAACCACAGGAGCACATCTGACGTCTCCAGCGCGTCTTTGCTCGGATACGAGAACACGGCCTGCGCCTCAACCGAGCCAAGTGTTCTTTTGGCCAAACTGAGCTAATGTTTCTGGGGGACCACATATCCCGGTCAGGGGTGCGTCCGGATGCCGACAAAGTGGCAGCTATTGCAGCCATGCCGCAGCCGGCAGACAAGAAGGCAGTGCTACGTTTTCTAGGGTTGGTCAATTTCCTGGGGAAGTTTATTCCCAACCTAGCCTCGCACGCAACGGCTCTTTGCCACCTGGTCAAGAAGACAACGGAATTCCAGTGGCTGCCCGCACACCAGAAGGAATGGGAGGAGCTCAATATCAAGCTCACCACCACCCCGGTATTGGCGTTCTTCGACACTACTCGGGACACAAAGATCTCGACTGATGCCAGCCAGTCCGGCATTGGGGCAGTACTCCTGCAACGGGACGACACTGCATCATGGGCCCCGGTCGCCTATGCCTCGCGGGCCATGACCCGCACAGAACAGCGCTATGCGCAGATTGAAAAGGAGTGCCTGGGTTTGTTAACCGGAATCGACAAATTCCACGAATATGTGTATGGTCTTCCGCAGTTCACTGTGGAGACCGACCATCGCCCCCTGGTTGGAAGCTCCAGAGGTACGACTTCCAACTTGTCTACACCCCGGGAAAGGACCTCATCATCGCGGATGCCCTGTCCAGAGCAGTGAGCACACCGCCCGAACCGGAGGGGATCGTTTGTCAGGTTGACGCACAAGTAGCCTTCACATCGGCCAATCTGCCGGCTACTGATGCACGTCTGGCCCACATTCGCCGTGAGACTGCGGCTGACCCCCTTCTACAAAGTGTGATGAGCCACATGACGGAAGGGTGGCTCAAAGGGCAGTGCCCACAATTCTACAATGTCCGGGACGACTTCACCGTCATTGATGGTGTCCTCCTAAAGTTGGACCGGATGGTGATCCCACACAGCATGCACCGGCTTGTCCTCGAACAATTGCATGAAGGCCATCTCGGGGTTGAAAAGTGCAGGCGGAGGGCCTGAGAAGCTGTGTACTGGCCGGGCATCAGCGATGACGCCAACATGGTGTTCAACAGCCCCACCTGCCAAAGGTTTCAGCCGGCGCAAACCCCTGAGACACTTCAGCCCTATGAGTTAGTAACGTCCCCCTGGGTAAAGGTGGGTGTGGACCTCTTTCATGCGCTCGGCAGGGACTACGTCATTATAATTGCCTATTTTACCAATTGTGGTAGTATGTATTAGGGGTCATGTGGGACTGTGAAGCCGTGATACTATTGGCTGACAGATCTCGGGTCCTGGTTGGCTGTTGACCCCTAGCTCCGCCCTGAAGGCGGAGTATAAGAACCCGGGCTTCTCCCCGCCGCTCCAGTCTGTTGCTGAACAGTGGGGAACAAGTCACGCTTAATAAAGCCTCATCGACTTCATCTCTATTCGTCTCTCTCGTAAGTCATTGTGCGCTACAATTTATTAAGCGTGACTTAAAGGACTATGGAGCTCAGGATCGCCCCGGAATGCCTGCGGATCAGCCCCCACGCAGTGAACTCGGCAGCAGTTTTTAAACACTGGCAAGCTTGTTTCGAAGGCTACCTCCGAACGGCCCCCGGCCGGATCACAGAAGACCAGAAACTGCAGGTCCTGCACTCAAGGGTAAGCCCAGAAATTTACCCTCTCATAGAAGACGCAGAGGACTTCCCGACGGCGCTCGCAGCACTGAAGAGCATCTACGTTCGCCCCGTGAACCAGGTCTACGCACGCTACCAACTCGCAACGAGACGGCAAAGTCCCGGAGAATCGTTAGAGGAGTTCTACGCCGCGCTGCTAATTTTGGGTCGGGGCTGCAGCTGCCCGCCGGTAAACGCGACTGAACACACGGACATGTTAATTCGCGATGCGTTTGTGGCAGGTATGAGCCCTCCCCAAATCCGCCAAAGACTTTTGGAAAAAGAGTCGCTAGGACTCTCAGAGGCAAGGGCCATTGCAGCTTCCCTAGATGTGGCCTCGCAAAACGCCCGCGCCTACGGCCCCGACCGCGCGGCAGCCCCTTGGGCTCCGTGGACCCCCGTCGCGACAAACCCCCCCCCCTCACTCACAGGCTTGCGCGGTTAAGACGCCAGATCATCCCGGGGGGGCCCGCTGCTATTTCTGCGGGCAGGCGAAAC
Organism: Scyliorhinus torazame; assembly: GCF_047496885.1. Taxonomy (NCBI): domain Eukaryota; kingdom Metazoa; phylum Chordata; class Chondrichthyes; order Carcharhiniformes; family Scyliorhinidae; genus Scyliorhinus; species Scyliorhinus torazame. The sequence continues at coordinate 166,486,251 of NC_092720.1, read as the reverse complement.
ACCCCCGGCAGCGCTGCCCGGCCCGCGCAGCTATTTGCAAGAGCTGCGGCAAAAAGGGCCATTTCGTGGCTGTGTGCCGGTCCCGGGGGGTCGCCGCAGTCCCCGGAGAAGAAAGAGCCCAGCGCATCCCAAACGCTCCCCAACCCCCCCCCAGCGCCCCATGTGCGCCCGCGGGTGCCGCCATTTTGGGTCCCAGCCACCACGAGGGGAGGATGGGCGCCGCCATCTTGTGACCCCCCAGCCATGTGCGATGCATGGGGTGGCCATTTTGTCCACCCCCGACCACGTGCGATCCATGGGGGCGGCCATTTTGTCCACCCCCGGCCGCGTGCGATTCATGGACACCACCATCTTGGTTGACAACAAAGGACCCCAGCATCGACGGCTCCACGGGGTCCGAAGAAGACGCCGCGACACTACTACCACGACTGGCTACTGTGACACTGGATCAATCGCGGCCCCGGACGCTCCAGACGATGACAACAACGGTGCTGGTCAACGGATACGAGACGCCATGCCTGATCGACCCCGGGAGCACTGAAAGTTTTATCCCCCGACCACGTGCGATCCATGGGGGCGGCCATTTTGTCCACCCCCGGCCGCGTGCGATTCATGGACGCCGCCATCTTGGATGACAACAAAGGACCCCAGCATCGACGGTCCACGGGGTCCGAAGAAGATGCTGAGACACTACGACCACGACTGACCTCGGTGACGCTGGATCAATCACGGCCCCGGACGCTCCAGACGACGACAACAACGGTGCTGATCAACGGACACGAGACACCATGCCTGATCGACTCCGGGAGCACCAAAAGCTTCATCCACCCCGACACGGTAAGACGCTGTTTCTTGACCATCCGTCCAAGTACACAAAAGATTTCCCTAGCTGCAGGATCCCACTCCGTAGAGATCAAAGGGTTCTGCATCGTGAACCTAACGGTGCAAGGGAGGGAGTTTAAAAACTACAGGCTCTACGTCCTTCCCCAACTCTGCGCGCGCCCATTACTGGGATTAGATTTCCAGTGCAACCTGCAGAGCCTAACGTTTCAATTCGGCGGCCCAATACCCCCACTCACTATCTGCGGCCTCGCAACTCTCAAAGTTGAACCGCCATCCTTGTTTGCAAACCTCACCCCGGATTGCAAACCCGTCGCCACTAGGAGCAGACGGTACAGCGCCCAGGACCGGCTATTTATTCGGTCTGAAGTCCAGCGGTTGCTGAAGGAAGGCATAATCCAGGCCAGCAATAGTTCCTGGAGAGCACAGGTGGTAGTAGTAAAGACCGGGGAGAAGCAAAGGATGGTCATAGACTATAGCCAGACCATCAACAGGTACACACAGCTAGATGCGTACCCTCTCCCCTGCATATCCGACATGGTAAATCGGATTGCCCAATATAAGGTTTTCTCCACCGTGGACCTCAAGTCCGCCTACCACCAGCTCCCCATCCACCCAGGTGACCGCAAGTACACAGCCTTCGAGGCAGACGGGCGTCTATACCACTTCCTAAGGGTCCCATTTGGTGTCACGAACGGGGTCTCGGTCTTCCAACGGGAGATGGACCGAATGGTTGACCAACACGGGTTGCAGGCCACGTTCCCGTATCTAGACAACGTAACCATCTGCGGCCACGATCAGCAGGACCACGATGCCAACCTCCAAAAATTCCTCCAGACCGCTAACGCCTTGAACCTCACATACAACGAGGAAAAGTGCGTTTTTAGGACAAACCGGCTTGCCATCCTGGGATACGTAGTGTGCAATGGGATAATAGGCCCCGACCCCGAACGCATGCGCCCCCTCATGGAATTTCCCCTCCCCCACTGCTCCAAAGCCCTGAAACGCTGCCTGTGGTTCTTTTCATATTACGCCCAGTGGGTCCCCCAGTATGCAGACAAGGCCCGCCCGCTAATACAGACCACTACCTTCCCCCTGTCGACAGAGGCTCGCCAGGCCTTCAGCCGTATCAAAGCGGATATCGCAAAGGCCACGATGCGCGCCATCGACGAGTCCCTCCCCTTCCAGGTCGAGAGCGACGCCTCCGACATAGCTCTAGCGGCCACCCTCAACCAAGCGGGCAGACCAGTGGCCTTCTTCTCCCGAACCCTCCACGCCTCAGAAATCCGCCACTCCTCAGTGGAAAAGGAAGCCCAAGCCATAGTGGAAGCTGTGCGACATTGGAGGCATTACCTGGCCGGCAGGAGATTCACTCTCCTCACTGACCAACGGTCGGTAGCCTTCATGTTCGATAATGTACAGCGGGGCAAAATTAAAAATGACAATATCTTAAGGTGGAGGATCGAGCTCTCCACCTTCAACCACGAGATCTTGTACCGTCCCGGAAAGCTGAACGAGCCGTCCGATGCCCTATCCCGCGGCACATGTGCCAACGCACAAATAGACCGTCTCTAAGCCCTCCACGAGGACCTCTGCCACCAGGGGTCACTCGGTTCTACCATTTTATAAAGTCCCGCAACCTCCCCTACTCTGTGGAGGAGGTCCGTACAGTCACCAGGAACTGCCACATCTGCGCAGAGTGCAAACCGTACTTTTTCAGGCCGGATAGAGCGCACCTGATCAAGGCTTCCCGCCCCTTTGAACGCCTCAGTCTGGATTTCAAAGGGCCCCTCCCCTCCACCGACCGCAACACATACTTCCTGAACGTGGTGGACGAGTACTCCCGTTTCCCCTTCGCCATCCCCTGCCCCGACATGACAGCGGCCACAGTCATTAAAGCCCTTAGCACCATATTCACACTGTTCGGTTGCCCCGCATATATCCATAGCGACAGGGGGTCCTCCTTCATGAGTGACGAGCTGCGCCAGTTCCTGCTCAGCAAGGGTATAGCCTCGAGCAGGACGACCAGCTACAACCCCCGGGGGAACGGGCAAGTAGAGAGGGAGGACGGCACGGTCTGGAAAACCGTCCTACTGGCCCTACAGTCCAGGGATCTCACAGTTTCACGGTGGCAGGAGGTCCTCCCGGACGCTCTCCACTCCATCCGGTCGCTACTGTGTACCACCACTAATCAAACGCCTCATGAGCGCCTCCTGGTCTTCCCCAGGAAGTCCTCCTCCGGAACGTCGCTGCCGACCTGGCTGGCGGCCCCAGGACCCATCTTGCTCCGGAAACATGTGCGGGCGCACAAGTCGGACCCGTTGGTCGAGAGGGTTCACCTCCTCCACGCGAACCCGCAGTACGCCTACGTGGCGTACCCCGACGGCCGACAGGACACGGTCTCCCTGCGAGACCTGGCGCCCGCTGACAACACGCACACCCCCCCCGACACCGATCACCCCCTCCCTGCCACCGGCGCACCCCGCGACCGCCCCCTTCCCGGGAGGATCGGTCCTCCTTCCGTGTCCGACCAGGAGTGAAACAGAAACAGACACCGAAACGCTCCCGGAGACGACAACGCTGGAACAAGCACCTGCACCACCACCGGGGCTGAGGCGATCGACGAGGAAGACCAGACCACCCGCTCGACTCGTGACATCGGTGTGACACCAAGAATGTTGTTGGACTGTAACGAAAATGTTCTTTTTCTCTTACGAATATTGTAAATAGTTCACAAACCTTGTACATAGCCCAGTGTAGGGCTAAGATTGTAATGACATGCCCAAAATTTTCCTCCCAGGACCAGCCTTGTAAACCCCTACCACCATGCGAACCACCACCCCGCCGGGTTCATTTTTTAACAAGGGGTGAATGTGGTAGTATGTATTAGGGGTCATGTGGGACTGTGAAGCCGTGATACTATTGGCTGACAGATCCCGGGTCCTGGTTGGCTGTTGACCCCTAGCTCCGCCCTGAAGGCGGAGTATAAGAACCCGGGCTTCTCCCCGCCGCTCCAGTCTGTTGCTGAACTGCGGGGAACAAGTCACGCTTAATAAAGCCTCATCAACTTCATCTCTATTCGTCTCTCTCGTAAGTCATTGTGCGCTACACCAATTATCCGGAGGTCATACACCTGCACGACCTGACATCATCAGCTGTCATCAGAGCATGCAAAGAAACCTTCGCTCGCCAAGACATTCCGCTCACCATCATGTCTGACAACGGGCCCTGTTTTGCGAGCCAAGAATGGTCTTTTGCCGCTTCATACTGCTTCACACACATGACGTCCAGCCCTTTGCATCCCCAGTCGAATGGCAAGGCGGAAAAGGGCGTCCACATCGTGAAGCGGCTCCTCTGCAAGGCTGCTGATGCCGGATCTGACTTCTGTTTAGCCCTGCTGGCCTATCGCTCGGCCCCACTGTCCACAGGCCTCTCGCCAGCCCAGCTGTTGATGGGTCGCACCCTCAGGACCACTGTGCCGTCCATTCATGTTCCTAAACCCGACCATGCTACAGTACTGCAAAGGATGCGACAGCAGCGTGCTCAGCAGAAGGTGGCACATGATGCTCGGGCAACTGATCTTCCTGCCCTGGCGCCTGGAGACAACGTCCGCATACACCTGCCGGAGGGTGGCTGGTCGGCAACCGCCGAGGTTCTCCGCCACGTGGCTCCCCGCTCGTTCCTGGTTCGCATGCGATGGCTCCATTCGCCGGCATAATCGACGGGCCCTTCCTCTGCTTCCGCGCTCGCGACGTGATCATGCGCCGGTGCCACACCTTCCTGTTGTCCCTGATGTCGACTTTGTGGAGCTTCCTGCCACTCTGCCTATTCCTCTCTCGCCCGTGTCCAGGCCCATTCCTCAGCCTGTGGATTCTGACCCAACCTTGAGGCGGTCAACCCGAATTCGTCGCCCACCTAATCGACTAGACTTATGAGCTTGTTTGCACATTAGACTCACTGATTTGTTGTGCAATAATGTTAACGTGTTTCTTTCTTGTCATTCCAGGAGTTCTCTTTCGATATTTGATGATTGCACTTGTTTTGTTTGTGGTACAACCTCGTTGCTCTGTTGCACCTGACACCTTCCTATGTATATAGTTTAGCCTCATGTACATGTTGTAAATATTGCACACACATACTCAGATGCACTCAGTACACACCAATATTTATTACCATGTAGGCACATATCCTTGTGAAAAGGGGGGATGTCATGATATCCATATTAACATATCATGGTGCAATCACACACACACTGATGGACAGGTAGATGGACCAACCAACACACAACATCACAGCCAATCACCAGTGAGAGCACATGCACTATAAAACAGGGAACACCACAGTTCCCGCTCATTCTAACAGGAGATAGCTCAGAGCACAGAGCTCACAGCGTGCCACTCAGACATACACCATGTGCTGAGTGCCTCACTAAGATAGTGCTAGGGCTGCGTCCACAGGTTAGCTGGTGAAGTACGAACCACAGCCAGAAGTTAATAGTTATTATTGTACAGAATAATAAAACAGAGTTGTACCATCTACAACCGCGTTGGTTCGTTTGTGTATCGGAACACCCAACACGACAGGAATAGCATTCTTTATCCACGGATGCTTTCAATTTGACAACATCAGCCTGGGATGTGTGGCCTCGGATGTGTTTGACAGCAGATCAGAGGGGGAACCACAGTATCCCAAGATGTGGAGATGCTGGCATTGGACTGGGGTGAGCACAGTAAGGAGTCTTACAACACCAGGTTAACTTCCAGTCGGGGAACACTTCAGCAGTCGAGGGCATTCAGCCTCTGATCTTCGGGTAAGCGTTCTCCATGGCGGCCTTCAGGACGCGCGACCGCAGACTCGCCGAGCAGAAACCTATAGCCAAGTTCCGTATACATGAGTACGGCCTCAACCGGGACCTTGGATTCAAGTCGCATTTTGTTTAGCATGGAGCTAAATTGCTGGCTTTGAAAGCAGACCAAGGCAGGACAGCAGCACGGTTCAATTCCCGTACCTGCCTCCCCGAACAGGCGCCGGAATGTGGCAACTTGGACTTTTCACAGTAACTTCATTTGAAGCCTAATTGTAACAATAAGCGATTTTCATTTCATTTCATTCACCTCCACCATCTAGCCTGCAAAATCGTACCAACTGTCCTGGCTTGAGACAATTCTCACCTCTTTAACCATGATTATCCCTCTCTCCAGTTGCTCCGTTTGGACCTTGTGGTGGTATGTATTAGGGGTCATGTGGGACCTGTGAAGCCGAGATGCTATTGGCTGACAGATCCCGGGTCCTGGTTGGATCTGTCGACTTCTGGCTCCGCCCTGAAGGCGGAGTATAAGAACCCGAGCTTCTCCCCGCAGCTTCATTCTGTTGCTGAGCTGCTGGGGACAAGCATCGCTTAATAAAGCCTGGATCGACTTCATCACTTCTCGTCTCTCGTAAGTCATTGTGCGCTACAATTTATTAAACGAGCTTAAAAGACTATGGAGCTCCGGATCGCCCCGGAATGCCTGCGGATCAGCCCCCACGCAGCGAACTCGGCAGCAGTATTCAAACACTGGCAAGCATGCTTTGAAGGCTACCTCCGAACGGCCCCCGGCCGGATCACAGAAGACCAGAAAATGCAGGTCCTGCATTCGAGGGTAAGCCTCGGAAATTTACCCTCTCATAGAAGACGCAGAGGATTTCCCGACGGCGCTCGCATTGCTGAAGGGCATCTACGTTCGGCCCGTTAACCAGGTCTGCGTGCGCCACCAACTCGCGACAAGACGGCAAAGTCCCGGAGAATCGCTAGAGGAATTCTACACCGCGCTGCTAATTTTGGGACGGGGCTGCAGCTGCCCGACGGTGAACGCGATCGAACACATGGACATGCTAATTCGTGATGCATTTGTGGCAGGTATGAACTCTCCCCAAATTCGCCAAAGACTTTTAGAAAGAGAGTCGCTAGGACTCTCAGAGAGGCACGGGCCCTTGCAGCCTCCCTTGATGTGGCCTCACAAAACGCCCGAGCCTACGGCCCCGACCGCGCGGCAACCTCTTGGGCTCCGTGGACCCCCGTCGCGACAAACCCCCCCCTCGCAAGCTTGCGCGGTTAAAGCGCCAGACCATCCCGGTGGGGCCCGCTGCTATTTCTGCGGACAAGTGAAACACCCCCGGCAGCGCTGCCCGGCTATTTGTAAAAGCCGCGGCAAAAAGGGCCATTACACGGCAGTGTGCCGGTCCCGGGGGGTCACCGCAATCCCTGGAGAAGAACGAGCCCAGCACATCCCAAACCCCCCCCCAAACCCCCCAGCGCCCCATGTGCGACCCGCGGGCGCTGCCATTTTGGGTCCCGGGCACCACGAGGGGAGGATGGGCACCGCCATCTTGTGACCCCCCCAGCCACGTGCGATTCATGGCGGCGGCCATTTTGTCCACCCCCGATCACGTGCGATCCATGGGGGCGGCCATTTTGTCCACCCCCGGCCGCGTGCGATTCATGGACACCACCATCTTGGTTGACAACAAAGGACCCCAGCATCGAAGGCTCCACGGGGTCCGAAGAAGACGCCGCGACACTACTACCACGACTGGCTACTGTGACACTGGATCAATCGCGGCCCCGGACGCTCCAGACGATGACAACAACGGTGCTGGTCAACGGATACGAGACGCCATGCCTGATCGACCCCGGGAGCACTGAAAGTTTTATTCACCGAGACACGGTAAGACGCTGTTTTCTGACCATCCATCCGAGCACGCAAAAGATTTCCCTAGCTGCAGGATCCCATTCCGTAGAGATTAAAGGGTTCTGCATCGCAAACCTAACGGTGCAAGGGAGGGAGTTTAAGAACTATAGGCTCTACGTCCTTCTCCAACTCTGCGCGCCCACATTACTGGGATTAGATTTCCAGTGTAACCTGCAGAGCCTAACATTCCAATTCGGCGGCCCAATACCCCCACTCACTATCTGCGGCCTCGCAACTCTCAAAGTTGAACCGCCGTCCTTGTTTGCAAACCTCACCCCGGATTGCAAACCCGTCGCCACGAGGAGCAGACGGTACAGCGCCCAGGACCGGTTATTTATTCGGTCTGAAGTCCAGCGGTTGCTGAAGGAAGGCATAATCCAGGCCAGCAATAGTCCCTGGAGAGCCCAGGTGGTAGTAGTAAAGACCAGGGAGAAGCAAAGGATGGTCGTAGACTACAGTCAGACCATCAACAGGTACACGCAGCTAGATGCGTACCCTCTCCCCCGCATATCCGACATGGTCAATCGGATTGCCCAGTATAAGGTCTTTTCCACCGTGGACCTCAAGTCCGCCTACCACCAGTTCCCCATCCGCCCAGGTGACCTCAAGTACACCGCCTTCGAGGCAGACGGGCGTCTATACCACTTCCTAAGGGTCCCATTTGGCGTCACGAACCGAATGGTTGACCAGCACGGGTTGCAGGCCACGTTCCCGTATCTCGACAACGTAACCATCTGCGGCCACGATCAGCAGGACCATGACGCCAACCTCCAAAAAATCCTCCAGACCGCTAACGCCCTGAATCTCACATATAACGAGGAAAAATACGTTTTTAGCACAAACCGTTTGGCCATCCTGGGATACGTAGTTAGTGTGCAATGGAGTAATAGGCCCCAACCCCGAACGCATGCGCCCCCTTATGGAATTCCCCCTCCCCCACTGCTCCAAAGCCCTGAAACGTTGCCTGGGTTTCTTTTCATATTACGCCCAGTGGGTCCCCCAGTACGCAGACAAGGCACGCCCGCTAATACAGTCCACGACCTTCCCCCTGTCGACAGAGGCTCGCCAGGCCTTCAGCCGCATCAAAGCGGATATCGCAAAGGCCACGATGCGCGCCATAGACGAGTCCCTCCCCTTCCACGTCGAGAGCGACGCATCCGACGTAGCTCTGGCGGCCACCCTTAACCAAGCGGGCAGACCCATGGCTTTTTTCTCCCGGACCCTCCACGCCTCAGAAATCCGCCACTCCTCAGTGGAAAAGGAAGCCCAAGCCATAGTGGAAGCTGTGCGACATTGGAGGCATTACCTGGCCGGCAGGAGATTCACTCTCCTCACCGACCAACGGTCGGTAGCCTTCATGTTCGATAATGCACAGCGGGGCAAAATTAAGAATGACAAGATCCTAAGGTGGAGGATCGAGCTCTCCACCTTCAACTATGAGATCTTGTATCGTCCCGGAAAGCTGAACGAGCCGTCCGATGCCCTATCCCGCGGCACATGTGCCAACGCACAAATAGACCGCCTCCAAGCCCTCCACGAGGACCTCTGCCACCCGGGGGTCACTCAATTCTACCATTTCGTAAAGTCCCGCAACCTCCCCTACTCTGTGGAGGAGGTCCGTACAGTCACCAGGAACTGCCACATCTGCGCAGAGTGCAAACTGCACTTTTTCAGGCCGGATAGAGCGCACCTGATCAAGGCTTCCCGCCCCTTTGAACGCCTCAGTTTGGATTTCAAAGGGCCCCTCCCCTCCACCGACCGCAACACATACTTCCTGAACGTGGTGGACGAGTACTCTCGATTCCACTTCGCCATCCCCTGCCCCGACATGACAGCGGCCACAGTCATTAAAGCCCTTGGCACCATATTCACACTGTTCGGTTGCCCCGCGTATATCCATAGCGACAGGGGGTCCTCCTTCATGAGTGACGAGCTGCGCCAGTTCCTGCTCAGCAAGGGCATAGCCTCGAGCAGGACGACCAGCTACAATCCCCGGGGGGAACGGGGAAGTAGAGAGGGAGAACGGCACGGTCTGGAAAACCGTCCTACTGGCCCTACGGTCCAGGGATCTCCCAGTTTCATGGTGGCAGGAGGTCCTCCCGGACGCTCTCCACTCCATCCGGTCGCTGCTGTGTACCACCACTAACCAAACGCCTCATGAGCGCCTCCTTGTCTTCCCCAGGAAGTCCTCCTCCGGAACGTCGCTGCCGACCTGGCTGGCGGCCCCAGGACCCATCTTGCTCCGGAAACATGTGCGGGCGCACAAGTCGGACCCGTTGGTCGAGAGGGTTTACCTCCTCCACGCGAACCCGCAGTACGCCTACGTGGCGTACCCCGACGGCCGACAGGACACGGTCTCCCTGCGAGACCTGGCGCCCGCTGACAACACGCACACCCCCCCGACACCGATCACCCCCTCCCTGCCACCGGCGCACCCCGCGACCGCCCCCTTCCCGGGAGGATCGGTCCTCCTCCCGTGTCCGACCAGGAGTGAAACAGAAACAGACACCGAAACGCTCCCGGAGACGACAACGCTGGAACAAGCACCTGCACCACCACCGGGGCTGAGGCGATCGACGAAGAAGACCAGACCACCTGCTCGACTCGTGACATCGGTGTGACACCAAGAATGTTGTTGGACTGTAACGAAAATGTTCTTTTTCTCTTACGAATATTGTAAATAGTTCACAAACCTTGTACATAGCCCAGTGTAGGGCTAAGATTGTAATGACATGCCCAAAATTTTCCTCCCAGGACCAGCCTTGTAAACCCCTACCACCATGCGAACCACCACCCCGCCGGGTTCATTTTTTAACAAGGGGTGAATGTGGTAGTATGTATTAGGGGTCATGTGGGACTGTGAAGCCGTGATACTATTGGCTGACAGATCCCGGGTCCTGGTTGGCTGTTGACCCCTAGCTCCGCCCTGAAGGCGGAGTATAAGAACCCGGGCTTCTCCCCGCCGCTCCAGTCTGTTGCTGAACTGCGGGGAACAAGTCACGCTTAATAAAGCCTCATCAACTTCATCTCTATTCGTCTCTCTCGTAAGTCATTGTGCGCTACACCAATTATCCGGAGGTCATACACCTGCACGACCTGACATCATCAGCTGTCATCAGAGCATGCAAAGAAACCTTCGCTCGCCAAGACATTCCGCTCACCATCATGTCTGACAACGGGCCCTGTTTTGCGAGCCAAGAATGGTCTTTTGCCGCTTCATACTGCTTCACACACATGACGTCCAGCCCTTTGCATCCCCAGTCGAATGGCAAGGCGGAAAAGGGCGTCCACATCGTGAAGCGGCTCCTCTGCAAGGCTGCTGATGCCGGATCTGACTTCTGTTTAGCCCTGCTGGCCTATCGCTCGGCCCCACTGTCCACAGGCCTCTCGCCAGCCCAGCTGTTGATGGGTCGCACCCTCAGGACCACTGTGCCGTCCATTCATGTTCCTAAACCCGACCATGCTACAGTACTGCAAAGGATGCGACAGCAGCGTGCTCAGCAGAAGGTGGCACATGATGCTCGGGCAACTGATCTTCCTGCCCTGGCGCCTGGAGACAACGTCCGCATACACCTGCCGGAGGGTGGCTGGTCGGCAACCGCCGAGGTTCTCCGCCACGTGGCTCCCCGCTCGTTCCTGGTTCGCATGCGATGGCTCCATTCGCCGGCATAATCGACGGGCCCTTCCTCTGCTTCCGCGCTCGCGACGTGATCATGCGCCGGTGCCACACCTTCCTGTTGTCCCTGATGTCGACTTTGTGGAGCTTCCTGCCACTCTGCCTATTCCTCTCTCGCCCGTGTCCAGGCCCATTCCTCAGCCTGTGGATTCTGACCCAACCTTGAGGCGGTCAACCCGAATTCGTCGCCCACCTAATCGACTAGACTTATGAGCTTGTTTGCACATTAGACTCACTGATTTGTTGTGCAATAATGTTAACGTGTTTCTTTCTTGTCGTTCCAGGAGTTCTCTTTCGATATTTGATGATTGCACTTGTTTTGTTTGTGGTACAACCTCGTTGCTCTGTTGCACCTGACACCTTCCTATGTATATAGTTTAGCCTCATGTACATGTTGTAAATATTGCACACACATACTCAGATGCACTCAGTACACACCAATATTTATTACCATGTAGGCACATATCCTTGTGAAAAGGGGGGGATGTCATGATATCCATATTAACATATCATGGTGCAATCACACACACACTGATGGACAGGTAGATGGACCAACCAACACACAACATCACAGCCAATCACCAGTGAGAGCACATGCACTATAAAACAGGGAACACCACAGTTCCCGCTCATTCTAACAGGAGATAGCTCAGAGCACAGAGCTCACAGCGTGCCACTCAGACATACACCATGTGCTGAGTGCCTCACTAAGATAGTGCTAGGGCTGCGTCCACAGGTTAGCTGGTGAAGTACGAACCACAGCCAGAAGTTAATAGTTATTATTGTACAGAATAATAAAACAGAGTTGTACCATCTACAACCGCGTTGGTTCGTTTGTGTATCGGAACACCCAACACGACAGGAATAGCATTCTTTATCCACGGATGCTTTCAATTTGACAACATCAGCCTGGGATGTGTGGCCTCGGATGTGTTTGACAGCAGATCAGAGGGGGAACCACAGTATCCCAAGATGTGGAGATGCTGGCATTGGACTGGGGTGAGCACAGTAAGGAGTCTTACAACACCAGGTTAACTTCCAGTCGGGGAACACTTCAGCAGTCGAGGGCATTCAGCCTCTGATCTTCGGGTAAGCGTTCTCCATGGCGGCCTTCAGGACGCGCGACCGCAGACTTGCCGAGCAGAAACTTATAGCCAAGTTCCGTATACATGAGTACGGCCTCAACCGGGACCTTGGATTCAAGTCGCATTTTGTTTAGCATGGAGCTAAATTGCTGGCTTTGAAAGCAGACCAAGGCAGGACAGCAGCACGGTTCAATTCCCGTACCTGCCTCCCCGAACAGGCGCCGGAATGTGGCAACTTGGACTTTTCACAGTAACTTCATTTGAAGCCTAATTGTAACAATAAGCGATTTTCATTTCATTTCATTCACCTCCACCATCTAGCCTGCAAAATCGTACCAACTGTCCTGGCTTGAGACAATTCTCACCTCTTTAACCATGATTATCCCTCTCTCCAGTTGCTCCGTTTGGACCTTGTGGTGGTATGTATTAGGGGTCATGTGGGACCTGTGAAGCCGAGATGCTATTGGCTGACAGATCCCGGGTCCTGGTTGGATCTGTCGACTTCTGGCTCCGCCCTGAAGGCGGAGTATAAGAACCCGAGCTTCTCCCCGCAGCTTCATTCTGTTGCTGAGCTGCTGGGGACAAGCATCGCTTAATAAAGCCTGGATCGACTTCATCACTTCTCGTCTCTCGTAAGTCATTGTGCGCTACAATTTATTAAACGAGCTTAAAAGACTATGGAGCTCCGGATCGCCCCGGAATGCCTGCGGATCAGCCCCCATGCAGCGAACTCGGCAGCAGTATTCAAACACTGGCAAGCATGCTTTGAAGGCTACCTCCGAACGGCCCCCGGCCGGATCACAGAAGACCAGAAAATGCAGGTCCTGCATTCGAGGGTAAGCCTCGGAAATTTACCCTCTCATAGAAGACGCAGAGGATTTCCTGACGGCGCTCGCATTGCTGAAGAGCATCTACGTTCGGCCCGTTAACCAGGTCTGCGTGCGCCACCAACTCGCGACAAGACGGCAAAGTCCCGGAGAATCGCTAGAGGAATTCTACACCGCGCTGCTAATTTTGGGACGGGGCTGCAGCTGCCCGACGGTGAACGCGATCGAACACATGGACATGCTAATTCGTGATGCATTTGTGGCAGGTATGAACTCTCCCCAAATTCGCCAAAGACTTTTAGAAAGAGAGTCGCTAGGACTCTCAGATGCACGGGCCCTTGCAGCCTCCCTTGATGTGGCCTCACAAAACGCCCGCGCCTACGGCCCCGACCGCGCGGCAACCTCTTGGGCTCCGTGGACCCCCGTCGCGACAAACCCCCCCCTCGCAAGCTTGCGCGGTTAAAGCGCCAGACCATCCCGGTGGGGCCCGCTGCTATTTCTGCGGACAAGTGAAACACCCCCGGCAGCGCTGCCCGGCTATTTGTAAAAGCCGCGGCAAAAAGGGCCATTACACGGCAGTGTGCCGGTCCCGGGGGGTCACCGCAATCCCTGGAGAAGAACGAGCCCAGCACATCCCAAACCCCCCCCAAACCCCCCAGCGCCCCATGTGCGACCCGCGGGCGCCGCCATTTTGGGTCCCGGGCACCACGAGGGGAGGATGGGCACCGCCATCTTGTGACCCCCCCCAGCCACGTGCGATTCATGGGGGCGGCCATTTTGTCCACCCCCGACCACGTGCGATCCATGGGGGCGGCCATTTTGTCCACCCCCGGCCGCGTGCGATTCATGGACACCACCATCTTGGTTGACAACAAAGGACCCCAGCATCGACGGCTCCACGGGGTCCGAAGAAGACGCCGCGACACTATTACCACGACTGGCTTCTGTGACACTGGATCAATCGCGGCCCCGGACGCTCCAGACGATGACAACAACGGTGCTGGTCAACGGATACGAGACGCCATGTCTGATCGACCCCGGGAGCACTGAAAGTTTTATTCACCGAGACACGGTAAGACGCTGTTTTCTGACCATCCATCCGAGCACGCAAAAGATTTCCCTAGCTGCAGGATCCCATTCCGTAGAGATTAAAGGGTTCTGCATCGCAAACCTAACGGTGCAAGGGAGGGAGTTTAAGAACTATAGGCTCTATGTCCTTCTCCAACTCTGCGCGCCCACATTACTGGGATTAGATTTCCAGTGTAACCTGCAGAGCCTAACATTCCAATTCGGCGGCCCAATACCCCCACTCACTATCTGTGGCCTCGCAACTCTCAAAGTTGAACCGCCGTCCTTGTTTGCAAACCTCACCCCGGATTGCAAACCCGTCGCCACGAGGAGCAGACGGTACAGCGCCCAGGACCGGATATTTATTTGGTCTGAAGTCCAGCGGTTGCTGAAGGAAGGCATAATCCAGGCCAGCAATAGTCCCTGGAGAGCCCAGGTGGTAGTAGTAAAGACCAGGGAGAAGCAAAGGATGGTCGTAGACTACAGTCAGACCATCAACAGGTACACGCAGCTAGATGCGTACCCTCTCCCCCTCATATCCGACATGGTCAATCGGATTGCCCAGTATAAGGTCTTTTCCACCGTGGACCTCAAGTCCGCCTACCACCAGCTCCCTATCCGCCCAGGTGACCTCAAGTACACCGCCTTCGAGGCAGACGGGCGTCTATACCACTTCCTAAGGGTCCCATTTGGCGTCACGAACCGAATGGTTGACCAGCACGGGTTGCAGGCCACGTTCCCGTATCTCAACAACGTAACCATCTGCGGCCACGATCAGCAGGACCATGACGCCAACCTCCAAAAAATCCTCCAGACCGCTAACGCCCTGAATCTCACATATAACGAGGAAAAATACGTTTTTAGCACAAACCGTTTGGCCATCCTGGGATACGTAGTTAGTGTGCAATGGAGTAATAGGCCCCAACCCCGAACGCATGCGCCCCCCTGATGGAATTCCCCCTCCCCCACTGCTCCAAAGCCCTGAAACGTTGCCTGGGTTTCTTTTCATATTACGCCCAGTGGGTCCCCCAGTACGCAGACAAGGCATGCCCGCTAATACAGTCCACTACCTTCCCCCTGTCGACAGAGGCTCGCCAGGCCTTCAGCCGCATCAAAGCGGATATCGCAAAGGCCACGATGCGCGCCATCGACGAGTCCCTCCCCTTCCAGGTCGAGAGCGACGCATCCGACGTAGCTCTGGCGGCCACCCTTAACCAAGCGGGCAGACCCATGGCTTTTTTCTCCCGGACCCTCCACGCCTCAGAAATCCGCCACTCCTCAGTGGAAAAGGAAGCCCAAGCCATAGTGGAAGCTGTGCGACATTGGAGGCATTACCTGGCCGGCAGGAGATTCACTCTCCTCACCGACCAACGGTCGGTAGCCTTCATGTTCGATAATGCACAGCGGGGCAAAATTAAGAATGACAAGATCCTAAGGTGGAGGATCGAGCTCTCCACCTTCAACTATGAGATCTTGTACGTCCCGGAAAGCTGAACGAGCCGTCCGATGCCCTATCCCGCGGCACATGTGCCAACGCACAAATAGACCGCCTCCAAGCCCTCCACGAGGACCTCTGCCACCCGGGGTCACTCAATTCTACCATTTCGTAAAGTCCCGCAACCTCCCCTACTCTGTGGAGGAGGTCCGTACAGTCACCAGGAACTGCCACATCTGCGCAGAGTGCAAACTGCACTTTTTCAGGCCGGATAGAGCGCACCTGATCAAGGCTTCCCGCCCCTTTGAACGCCTCAGTTTGGATTTCAAAGGGCCCCTCCCCTCCACCGACCGCAACGCATACTTCCTGAACGTGGTGGACGAGTACTCTCGATTCCCCTTCGCCATCCCCTGCCCCGACATGACAGCGGCCACAGTCATTAAAGCCCTTGGCACCATATTCACACTGTTCGGTTGCCCCGCGTATATCCATAGCGACAGGGGGTCCTCCTTCATGAGTGACGAGCTGCGCCAGTTCCTGCTCAGCAAGGGCATAGCCTCGAGCAGGACGACCAGCTACAATCCCCGGGGGGAACGGGGAAGTAGAGAGGGAGAACGGCACGGTCTGGAAAACCGTCCTACTGGCCCTACGGTCCAGGGATCTCCCAGTTTCATGGTGGCAGGAGGTCCTCCCGGACGCTCTCCACTCCATCCGGTCGCTGCTGTGTACCACCACTAACCAAACGCCTCATGAGCGCCTCCTTGTCTTCCCCAGGAAGTCCTCCTCCGGAACGTCGCTGCCGACCTGGCTGGCGGCCCCAGGACCCATCTTGCTCCGGAAACATGTGCGGGCGCACAAATCGGACCCGTTGGTCGAGAGGGTTCACCTTCTCCACGTGAACCCGCAGTACGCCTACGTGGCATACCCCGACGGCCGACAGGACACGGTCTCCCTGCGGGACCTGCCGCCCATCGTAAAAACACACACACCCCCGACACCGATTATCCCCACCCTGCCACCGGCGCACCCCGCGACCGCCCCCTTCCCAGGGGGATCGGTCCTCCTCCCGTGCCCGCCCAGGAGTAAAACAGGAACAAACAGCGAAACGGTCCCGGAGACGACAACGCCAGAGCAAGCACCTGCACCACCACCGGGGCTGAGGCGATCGACGAGGAAGACCAGACCGCCCGCTCGACTCGGGGAATCCGCGTGACACCAAGAACGTATTTGTAACAAAAAAAATGTTTTTTGCTCATATTGTAAATAGTTCTCACAAACTTGTACATAGCCTAGTGTAGGGCTAAAGCTGTAGTAACACTGTCCGTAATTTGTTCCGGGGCCAGCCTTGAAAACCCCTACCACCATGCGAACCACCACCCCGCCGGGTTCCTTTTTTAAAAAAAATATATTTTATTCCAAATTTTTGGCCAACCATCACAGTACATTGTGTATCTTTTACACAGTAATATAACAATATAAATAACAATGGCCAGTTTTTTAAACAAGAAATGAATAATATATAAACAACATCAAAATCAAAAAACAAAACTAAATGGCAACTGCCTTGTCCCAAATAAATACTCTCCAAAAATACAATTCAGCAGTCCAGTATACAATTACCTATAACGACAACCTATACATATTATACTTATACACTAACATCCCTGAGAGTCCTTCTGGTTCCCAGCTCCCGCCCCGCCCCCCCCCCCCCCCCACCCCCCTGGGTTGCTGCTGCTGTCTTCTTCTTTTCCATTCCCTCTATCTTTCTGTGAGGTATTCGACGAACGGTTGCCACCGCCTGGTGAACCCTTGAGCCGATCCCCTTAGGACGAACTTAATCCGTTCCAGCTTTATAAACCCTGCCATGTCATTTATCCAGGTCTCCACACCCGGGGGCTTGGCTTCCTTCCACATCAACAGTATCCTGCGCCGGGCTACTAGGGACGCAAAGGCCAAAACATCAGCCTCTTTCGCCTCCTGCACTCCCGGCTCTTCTGCAACCCCGAATATAGCCAACCCCCAGCTTGGTTCGACCTGGACCCCCACCGCCTTCGAAAGCGCCTTTGTCACCCCCACCCAAAACCCCTGTAGTGCCGGACATGACCAGAACATGTGGGTGTGATTCGCTGGGCTTCTCGAGCATCTCGCACACCTATCCTCTACTCCAAAAAATTTACTGAGCCGTGCTCCAGTCATATGCGCCCTGTGTAACACCTTAAATTGTATCAGGCTTAGCCTGGCACACGAGGACGATGAGTTTACCCTACTTAGGGCATCAGCCCACAGCCCCTCCTCAATCTCCTCCCCCAGCTCTTCTTCCCATTTCCCTTTCAGCTCATCTACCATAATCTCCCCCTCGTCCCTCATTTCCCTATATATGTCTGATACCTGACCGTCCCCCACCCATGTCTTTGAGATCACTCTGTCCTGCACCTCCTGCGTCGGGAGCTGCGGGAATTCCCTCACCTGTTGCTTCGCAAAAGCCCTCAGTTGCATATACCGGAATGCAATCCCTTGGGGCAACCCATATTTTTCGGTCAGCGCTCCCAGACTTGCAAACGTCCCATCTACAAACAAATCTCTCAATTGTGTTACTCCTGCTCTTTGCCATGTTCCAAATCCCCCATCCATTCTCCCGGGAGCAAACCTATGGTTATTTCTTATCGGGGATCACACCGAGGCTCCCGTCTTTCCCCTATGCCGTCTCCACTGCCCCCAAATTTTCAGAGTAGCCACCACCACCGGGCTTGTGGTGTATTTCTTCGGTGAGAACGGCAACGGCGCCGTCACCATAGCTTGTAGGCTAGTCCCCCTGCAGGACGCCCTCTCCAATCTCTTCCACGCCGCTCCCTCCTCTTCTCCCATCCACTTACATACCATTGAGATATTGGCGGCCCAGTAGTACTCACTTAGGCTCGGTAGTGCCAGCCCCCCCCTATCCCTACTACGCTGCAAAAATCCCTTCCTCACTCTCGGGGTCTTCCCGGCCCACACAAAACTCATGATACTCTTCTCAATCCTTTTGAAAAAAGCCTTCGTGATCACCACCGGGAGGCACTGAAACACAAAGAGGAATCTCGGGAGGACCACCATTTTAACCGCCTGCACCCTCCCTGCCAGTGACAGGGATACCATGTCCCATCTCTTGAAGTCCTCCTCCATCTGTTCCACCAACCGCGTTAAATTTAACCTATGCAATGTACCCCAATTCTTGGCTATCTGGATCCCCAAGTAGCGAAAGTCCCTTGTTACCTTCCTCAGCGGTAAGTCCTCTATTTCTCTGCTCTGCTCCCCTGGATGCACCACAAACAACTCACTTTTCCCCATGTTCAGTTTATATCCTGAGAATTCTCCAAACTCCCCAAGTATCCGCATTATCTCTGGCATCCCCTCCGCCGGGTCCGCCACATACAACAACAAATCGTCCGCATACAGAGATACCCGGTGTTCTTCTCCTCCCCTGAGTACTCCCCTCCACTTCCTGGAACCCCTCAATGCTATTGCCAGGGGCTCAATCGCCAGTGCAAACAATAATGGGGACAGAGGACATCCCTGCCTCGTCCCTCTATGGAGCCAAAAATACGCAGACCCCCGTCCATTCGTGACCACGCTCGCCATCGGGGCCATATACAGCAGCTGTACCCATCTAATATACTCATCTCCAAAGCCAAATCTCCTCAACACCTCCCATAAATAATCCCACTCCACTCTATCAAATGCTTTCTCGGCATCCATCGCCACCACTATCTCCGCTTCCCCCTCTGGTGGGGGCATCATCATTACCCCTAGCAGCCTCCGTATATTCGTATTCAGCTGTCTCCCCTTCACAAACCCAGTTTGGTCCTCATGGACCACCCCCGGGACACAATCCTCTATCCTCATTGCCATTACCTTGGCCAGAATCTTAGCGTCTACATTCAGGAGGGAAATAGGCCTATAGGACCCGCATTGCAGCGGGTCTTTTTCCTTCTTTAGGAGAAGCGATATCGTTGCCTCTGACATAGTCGGGGGCAGCTGTCCCCTTTCCCTCGCCTCATTAAAGGTTCTCATCAGTAGCGGGGCGAGCAAGTCCACATATTTCCTGTAAAATTCAACTGGGAATCCATCCGGTCCCGGGGCCTTCCCCGCCTGCATGCTCCTAATTCCTTTCACTACTTCCTCCATTTCGATCTGTGCTCCCAGTCCCACCCTCTCCTGCTCCTCCACCTTAGGAAATTCCAGCTGGTCCAGAAAACACATTCTCTCCTTCCCATCCGGGGGCTGAGCTTCATATAATCTTTCATAGAATGCCTTGAACACTCCATTCACTCTCTCCGCTCCCCGCTCCATCTCTCCCTCCTCATCCCTCACTCCCCCTATTTCCCTCGCTGCTCCCCTTTTCCTCAATTGGTGGGCCGGCAACCTGCTCGCCTTCTCCCCATATTCGTACTGTACACCCTGTGCCTTCCTCCACTGTGCCTCTGCAGTACCCGTTGTCAGCAAATCAAATTCTACGTGTAGCCTTTGCCTTTCCCTGTACAGTCCCTCCTCCGGTGCCTCCGCATATTGCCTATCCACCCTCAGAGGTTCTTGCAGCAACCGCTCCCGTTCCCTACTCTCCTGCTTTCCTTTATGTGCCCTGATTGATATCAGCTCCCCTCTAACCACTGCCTTCAGCGCCTCCCAGACCACTCCCACCTGGACCTCCCCATTATCATTGAGTTCCAAGTACTTTTCAATACACCCCCTCACCCTTAGACACACCCCCTCATCCGCCATTAGTCCCATGTCCATTCTCCAGGGTGGACGCCGTTCTTTTTCCTCCCCTATCTCCAAGTCCACCCAGTGTGGAGCGTGATCCGAAATAGCTATAGCCGTATACTCCGTCCCCCTCACCTTCGGGATCAACGCCCTTCCCAAAACAAAAAAGTCTATTCGCGAATAATCTTTGTGGACATAGGAGAAAAACGAAAACTCCTTACTCCTAGGTCTGTTGAATCTCCATGGGTCTACTCCTCCCATCTGCTCCATAAAGTCTTTAAGCACCTTGGCTGCTGCCGGCCTCCTTCCAGTCCTGGACCTTGATCTGTCCAGCCCTGGTTCCAGCACCGTGTTAAAATCTCCACCCATTACCAACTTCCCCACCTCTAGGTCCGGGATACGTCCTAACATGCGCCTCATAAAGTTGGCATCATCCCAGTTCGGGGCATATACGTTCACTAAGACCACTGCCTCCCCCTGTAATTTGCCACTCACCATCACGTATCTGCCCCCACTATCCGCCACTATGGTCTTTGCCTCAAACATTACCCACTTCCCCACTACTATAGCCACCCCCCTGTTTTTCGCATCTAGCCCCGAATGAAACACCTGCCCCACCCATCCTTTGCGTAGTCTAACCTGGTCTATCAGTTTCAAATGCGTCTCCTGTAACATAACCACATGTGCGAGTACCCGTGCTCTCTTTATCGGCCCGTTCAGCCCTCTCACATTCCACGTGATCAGCCGGGTTGGGGGGCTCTTTACCCCCCCCCCCCCTTGTCGATTAGCCATCCCCTTTTATCCAGCTCCTCACCCGGTTCCCACGCAGCTGTGTCCCCCCCCAGGCGGTGCCCTCCCGCCCCGCCCACCCCACCCCATACCAACTCCCCTTCTCCCCAGCAGCAGCAACCCAGTAAATCCCCCCTCCCACCCCCCCCCCGCTAGATCCCCCACTAGTGTAGTTACACCCCCCATGTTGCTCGCAGAGTCAGCAAACTCTGGCCGACCTCGGCTTCCCCCGTGACCTCGGCTCGCACCGTGCGACGCCCCCTCCTTCCTGCGTCCCTATTCCCGCCATAATTATCATAGCGCGGGAACAAAGCCCGCGCTTCCCTTTTGGCCCCGCCCCCAATGGCCAACGCCCCCAGCTCCTCCACCTCCCTTCCTCCCTCCCCCACAACCTGTGGAAGAGAGAAAAGTTACCGGGTCGCAGGATTAACAACATAAAAATCATCTCTCCCCCCTTTTTTCCCCCCTCTTCGCCCCCCCATATTCGCCCGACCACTTTGTCTCAAACGTTCTTTTTTAATAACCCGCTTATTCCAATTTCTCTTCAACAATAAATGTCCACGCCTCATTCGCTGTTTCAAAGTAGTGGTGCTTCCCTTGATATGTGACCCACAGTCTTGCCGGCTGCAGCATTCCAAATTTAATCTTTTTATGAAGCACCGCCTTGGCCCGATTAAAGCTCGCCCTCCTTCTCACCACCTCCGCACTCCAGTCTTGATATACGCGGATCACCGCGTTCTCCCACCTACTGCTCTGAGTTTTCTTTGCCCATCTGAGGACCATCTCTCTGTCCTTAAAACGGAGGAATCTCACCACTATGGCTCTGGGAATTTCTCCTGCTCTCGGTCCTCGCGCCATCACTCGGTATGTTCCCTCCACCTCCAACGGACCCGTCGGGGCCTCCGCTCCCATTAACGAGTGCAGCATCGTGCTCACATATGCCCCGACGTCCGCCCGTTCTGCACCTTCAGGAAGACCAAGAATCCTTAAATTCTTCCTCCTCGCATTATTCTCCAGCACCTCCAGCCTTTACACACATCGTTTATGGTGTGCCTCGTGCATCTCCGTCTTCACCACCAGGCCCTGTATATCGTCCTCATTCTCGGCAGCCTTTGCCTTCACGACCTGAAGCTCCCGCTCCTGGGTCTTTTGCTCATCTTTTAGCCCTTCAATCGCCTGTAATATCGGGGCCAACAGCTCCTTCTTCATCTCCTTTTTAAGCTCTTCCACACAGCGTTTCAAAAACTCGTGTTGTTCAGGGCCCCATATTAAACTGCCATCTTCCGACGCCATCTTGGTTTTTGCTTGCCTTCCTTGCCGCTGCTCTAAAGGATCCACCGCATCCGGCCACTTTCCTCTCCTTTTTCCATCCGTATTCAGGGGGGATTCCCTTCTGGTTTACCACACAGTGCTTTTAGCCGTTAAAATTGCCGTTGGGGCTCTTATTAAGAGCCCAAAAGTCCGTTCCACCGGGAGCTGCCGAAACGTGCGACTTAGCTGGTCATCACCGCACCCGGAAGTCCGCCGGGTTCCTTTTTAACAAGGGGTGAATGTGGTGGTTTGTATTAGGGGTCATGTGGGACCTGTGAAGCCGAGATGCTATTGGCTGACAGATCCCGGGTCCTGGTTGGACCTGCCGACTTCTGGCTCCGCCCTGAAGGCGGAGTATAAGAACCCAAGCTTCTCCCCACAGCTTCATTCTGTTGCTGAGCTGCTGGGGACAAGCATCGTTTAATAAAGCCTGGATCGACTGCATCACTTCTCGTCTCTCGTAAGTCATTGTGCGCTACAGACCTGTAAAGACTTAATTACCTGCAAAGACTTGCATTCAAAGTATCCTCTTGCATCTTTGACTTTGCCTTTATATACATTTCTGGAACCTATCTTCATTCACCTGAGGAAGGTGCGGTGCTCCGAAATCTAGTGATTTGAAACAAACCTGTTGGAATTTTACCTGGTGTTGTAAGACTTCTTACTGCACAGTATCCAAGGCAGCGATGTGGAGGGAATCAGCACATGACCAGGAGAGAGTAACACAGGAGAGTGACTAATATACATTTAAAATTCCTGATATCATCAATTTCAGTCAAATCGTCCTGATAAAACCATCATAAACTAGATTAAACTCCAGGACACCACCTGTGTACTTCTGGTTGTTGCATATTTGTTAAGAAGTTGCAAACTTGTGTGTGACCAATTGAAGCAGTTTTATTCGTCCGGCACGGTAGCACACGTGGCTGCATGGGTTTCCTCCTCCTCCCGATGCTCCGGTTTCCTCGCACAAGTCCCGAAAGACATGCTTGTTAGGTGAATTGGACATTTGGAATTCTCCACCAGTGTAGCCAAACAGGCACCAGAGTGTGGTGACTGGGGGATTTTCACAGTAACTTCATTGCAATGTTAATGTAAGCCTACTTGTGACACTAAGAAAGATGATTATGATTATTTAAAGATGATACATTGTGATCCGAGTGGCTTCATGATCAATGCAATGTGTAAACATCTACAGGATAATTTATTAATTTTGCAATATGTTTGTGTTTCAACAAATGGTGGGTGGTGTTTGTACAGGGCGATCAGAGTCTGAGGAATTATTTGTGTGGCCCTGATAACAACTTTTGTTCCTGTTCACGGAATAATCCATCTGGAGTTGGAATTGAACCCACAAATAAAAGGGCTGTGAGTTCAAGTCCCACTCCAGGACTTGAGTACAAAAATTCCTGGCTGACACTCCCGCGCAGTACTGAGGGGTGGAAGAGATTCCAGAGATAGGGAGGGGAGAGGCCATGGAAGGATTTGAAAACAAGATCAAAAGTTCACTCAAACACTGAGCTTTCTAGGGAAGAGGCACGGTGGCACAGTGGTTAGCACTGGTGTCTCACAGCACCAGGGACCTGGGTTCAATTCCGGCCACGGGTAACTGAGTGTGGAGTTTGCACGTTCTCTGTGGTTTCCTCCGAATTATCTGGTTTCCTCCCACAGTCCAAAGACGTACAGGTTATGTGGATTGGCTATGCTAAATTATCCCCTCGTGCTCAAAGGTTAGATGGGTTACGTTTTTCAGGGGAGCGGCCTCGGTACTCTTTTAGAGGGTCGGAGCAGACTCAATGGGTCAAATGGCCTCCTTTGCACTGTAGGGATTCTATGATTCAAAGAGTAGGTTATTTTGCAAGTTTTATTTCTAACAGACTGTTAGAACTGTGCCTGCGCAATAGACCTTTGAAGACAATCCCTTAAGATGTTCATTCCAGCTGACACCTGGGACTTTACCACCTTTCACTGCTTCAGGAATGTGACTGGGGAGATGATGCAGGAGAGAGGTCTTTAGATTTCTGGGATGTTGGAACGTTCCTGGGGATGGTGGGGCCTGTACAAGGGAGCGGTTTGCACCTGAACTGAAATGGGATCAGTGTCCTTGCAGAGGGCTTTGCTGTTGCTGTTGGGGAGATTTTAAACTAACTTGGCAGGTGTCTGGGATCCTGAAAGAAGGTTCTGGGGCAGCTCGGTGGTGTAGTGGTTAGCACTGCTGCCTCATGGCGCCGAGGTCCCAGGTTCGATCCCGACTCTGGGTCACTGTCCCTGTGGAATTTGCACATTCTCCCTGTGTTTGCGTGAGTTTTGTCCCCACAACCCAAAGATGTGCAGGGTAGGTGGATTAGCCACGCTAAATTACCCCTTAATTGGAAAAAATGAATTGGGTACTCTAAATTTATTTTTAAAAAGACACTCAGAAAAGGTTAGGCAGGGAGAGATACACAGCCAAAATTAGAAGAGAGATTATGTGAGTCAGGAAGGCATAGAATGTCTTGACCAGTTAAGTCACAAGGGAGTTTGGCAATATTGGATGGTATGTATTCTAATGCAAGGAGTCTGACGAACAAGGCGATGAATTGAAAGTACAAATTAAAACGTGGGGATATGTCATTGTGGTTATTGAGACACGGTTGAGCGAGGGGCAGGATTGGCAGCTCAATATTCCAGAATACAGGATCTTCAGGCGAGATAATGGAAGTAAAAGAGAAGAAGGTGCCTCAATTTTGATCAGGGAATCAATTACAGAAGTAAGGAGGGACGATGGATGGAACTTAAAAACCAAAAAGGAGCAATCATATTGCTGGGAGTGTTCTATAGGCCCCCCCACCAATCCGAGAGAAGTAGAACAGCAGATGTGCAGACAAATTTCAGAGAAGTGTAAAAGTAATAGGGTAGTGATAGTCACGGATTTCAACTTCCCCAATAGTAACTTGGGTAGCCACAGTGTGAAAGGTTTAGAGGGAGCGGAATTCCTAAAAATGCATGCAGGAGAACTTTTTAAGCCAGTAAATAGAAGGACCAACAAGATAGGGGGCAGTCCTGGACTTAATTTTCGGCAACAGAACTGGGCAAGTGGTTGAAGTGTCAGTAGGGGAGCATTTTGGAGACCAGTGATCATAACGCTGTTAGGTTCAAGACTGTTATGAAAAAGGACAAGGCACCCCACTATCCCCTGCCGCTCACACTGGATCATCCCACAATGCTTTCATTGTCAGGAACTCGGACATCACACTCATATTCAGGGAAGATGAGTGACCTGATGGTCAGCTGATTGGGGACAAGGTTTCTTCCATGGCTGATCTTATCATTTTATGTGGCGCTCCCTGAATCCCAAGATTGTTTTGCAACTCACAGACAGCCCCAACACACAATCAATTTTCCTGCTTTCTCCTTTCTGTCTCTCTCTCCCTAATGCATGTGCTGATTTCTCCCCCCTCTTCCCCCATTGCCCATCATCACTGCCTTGGATGCTGTGGGTCTTCCTCTTCTGATCTGCTGAAAAAAACACATCTGAGGCTACACATCCCACACTGATGCTGTCAGTTTGAAAGCCTCCGGGGATGAAGAATGCTATTCCCACACTGGGAATCTCTGCCAAACGTTGAACAGAGGACCTGACAGCACTTGGCAAAATTGCTGTTCAATGTAAAATCTTATAACAGACTACAAGACTACAGACAGACCTGGCTCTCCCATTAATTTCTTCATCTAGATCCCACTTATAAGTTCCATCACCTGCTTAGCTAGGACTAAACACAATCCCTCATAAATTATCTACACACCAGGGAACCTCCAGCAATCAGAGCAATATCCCATTTGCCATCTATATGTAAATAACGAAATGGTTAGAAATATGGTGACCTCACTTTTTACGACACCTTAATTACAGCTTTAGCAGACACACAGTCTGGATACATTAATTTTCTTTAATGGTATTACTGCAATAAATATATCCCCTAACCCAGGTTTTTAATAATATTACTGCAACAGATATCAAATATTTACATATATATATATATATATATATATATATGTACATACTTGCACCAATTTCTTACATTCATCATAGAAACATAGCTTACAAGCAATGTCCATCACTGTTCCTGGGTATGTCCTGTCCCACCAACAGGAGAGACCCACAATGATATACAATCAGGAGGGAGCTGCCTTGGGAGTTCTCAAAAATTCGAAAACTCATGAAATCTCAAAACCTCAGGTTAAATATGGGCAAAGAAACTTCCTGCTGATTCCCACGTACCTCTCTTCGTCCCCTACCCCATCTCAGCTGATGAATCAGTACTATCAGAACACCACTTATAGGATGCACTGAGGGTCGCAAGGACACAGAATATACTCTACATGGGGGACTTCAATGTCCATCACCACGAGGGGCCCTGAAGTACCACTACTGACCGAGCTGGCAGAGTCCCAAAGGACCCTGGGTTAGGGCAGGTGGCGAGGGAACCAACAAGAGAGGAAAACCTTCTAGATCTCATCCTCAGCAACCTGACTGCCGCAGCTGCATGTGTCCATGACAGTATGGTAGGACCACTGCCAAGTCCCCTCTTCACATTGAGGATACCCTCCATCGTGTTGTGCAGCACTACCACCATGCTAAATAGTTTAGACTACGAACAGACTCAAGGCTGGGCAAATATAAGGCATTGTGGGCCATCAGCAGCAGCAGAATTGTACTGATCGGTAACCTCATGGCCCAGCATATTCCCCACTTTATCATTATTACCATCAAGCCAGTGGATCAACGCTGGTTGAATGAAGAGTAGAGGAGGGCATGCCAGGAGCAGCACCAGGCACACCTAAAAATAAGGTTTCAACCTGGAGAAGCTACAACACAGGACTAGTTGTGTGCCAAACAGCAGAAGCAGCAAGCTTAATGATAGACTGAGATAGGTGATTCCACACCAGTAGATCAGATCTAAGCTCTGCAGTCCTACCAAATCCAGCCGTGAATGTTGGTGGGTAATTTAAAAACTCACTGGAGAAGGTGGCTCCACAAACACCCCCAATTTCAAAGATGGAAGACTCCATCACATCAGTGCAAAAAACAAGGCTGAAGCATTTGCAACAATCTTCAGCCAGAAGTGCCACCCTTTACTTCAATTATCTTATTCATTTATAATTATTTCAATTAAATGTTGTGTTCTGATCTTTCAGTAAGACATTTGTAGAAGCTTGTAAAGTTTAATGTAAAACATTTAACAGAGCAGTGCGGTGGCGCAGTGGTTAGCACTGCTGCCTCATGGAGCCGAGGTCCCAGGTTCGAACCCGGCTCTGGGCCATTGTCCATGTGGAGTTTGCACATTCTCTCAGTGTCGTGTGGGTCTCACCCCCACAACCCAAAGATGGTTAGGGGAGATGTGTTGGCTATGCTAAATTGCACCTTAATTGTAAAACAAAATCATTGGGTACTCTAAATTTAAAAAAAAAACTTTTTCACCTGAACAGTGACATAAAAATGCCTCCACTTTTACAAATTTCTTGCAATAAAATATATTTTCTCACTTAATTACAATGGTCCCATCTATTTGTAAAGGGGAGGGAACGGTTTTGGCAATTGTTAATTGGCAAGCTCAATAACCGAACGTAGCAGCTGCTGAAGCGCAGTGTCCTGACATACATCTCCTCTGACATCATTTCAGGATATCCTTTGGCAGTATACTTTTTAAAAAAATATTATAAATTTAAAGTACTCAATTCATTTTTTTTCAATTAAGGGGCAATTTAGCGTGGCCAATGCACCTACCCTGCACATCTTTGGCCTGTGTGGATGAAATACACACAGGCCAAATCCAGCCGTGAATGTTGCAAGGAGAATGTGCAAACTCCACATGGACAGTGACCGGGGGCCAGGATTGAACCTGGGTCCTCAGCAGCGTGAGGCAGCAGTGCCAACCACTGTGTGACCGTGCTGCCTCTTTGGCAGTATACTCTTGAGGATGGATGACTGATTTGCTGCAATACCTGTCACACAGACAGTTGACATTAGTTCACAAGATGCTTGCATATATCAACTAAGGCATTAAACTTTGTTAAAACATTTGAAGTAACCACTGAGTCTTCAATATGAACATTACATCAGGGAACAATTCAGCTTAAAATACACCGTCAAATCCAAATGTATATTAGCTCTGAATCAGCTGGGAGTACAGGCATGCTAACTTTGGTGTCTTTGAAGGAGTCAATAGCACCAGTATCGAGGCCATGATCATCCAAAACCAATTTCGCTGGGTCGCCCATTAGCTTAGAATGTCAGAGTCCTGACTGCCAGCTCAAGGAAGGATCCCAAACAAGAGGACGAAAGAAGCTCTTCAAAGACACCTTGTAGGTTTACCTCAAGAAATGGAACATTGGAGGAACCTCCTGATTAAAGGGACACAATTCTTTGAGATCACCCGATGGCAAGAGGAGGCCCGGAAAAGGAGCCTGAGAAAGGAATACCTGTGAGTTAGCATCCAAGGACCGATACCATCATTTAGAAACTCCTGCCAAGTGAGTGATTGAAGATGTGACTCCAGGTTCGGGCTCATCAGCCACGTAATGAGCCACAGAACCCATGACCAGTAACAGTGAGTCTCTTATGTGGACAATCATACCAGTTAGTGAGTGATCACCGCATTCTATCCGTTACAGTTCCTTTAATGGAATTAGCATCCTCATGACAAACCAAAGTTTTAAAAAATAATAATTCTTTCCCCTTCAGTGATGTCACTCACTTGATGCAGTAAGAACCCTTTTAGATTTAGATTTGTTGTCATGTAGGTACAGTGAAATGTATTGCGAGTGAAAAGTATTGTATTAATGGAATTAACAGATTCTTGGCAAACCAAAGTTTCAAAATATATATGTCCTTTCATTTTATTTGTATTTTAAACATAATTATAATGGATAAGCACTAATTATTTAAAACTTTAACCTATCGAAAAAATGTCTCCTGCCTCTGCTCGACTGAAAAATGTCTGTGTACATAGAAAGGTGTAAAAATTCACCAAACATCCAGTAAGTGGCCCAAGTTAGCGCTGCAGCTGGATTTTCATTCAGTAGCGTAGAGCTTCAAGGGGGGGAATTTTTTTCCGGGGGTTTAAATGTTGAAACCCCACTTCTGGGTCGTCATGCCGCACATGTGCGCCGCATCAGTGACTTAAGAGTCATGAATCCTCCAGCAAGCTATGGGCCAAAAGCTACATTAAATCAGTCCACAGTCTTCACTTCCCCACAACCAGCTCTTGGAATCCAATGGGGCAAATACTGAGAATACTGGAAATGTGATAGAGATTCAGAAAATGCTGGAAATGCTCAGGTCTGGAAACATCTGTGGAGAGAGAAGCAACCTCTCTGCAGCCTTTGACATGCCCGACCAAACTGTACTCCTCATGCAACTCTTCTGTGTTGTCCAGTCAGTGGGACGGCTCTGACTTGGGCACTTTTCCCTCTTCAGTTGTATGCCGAGAATCTGCTGCAATCTTCCCACCGCCATCGCTCTGGTTCCTACCAAGGGTCAGTCTCTGCTTTTCAATTCGATTCAGCCGCTCGGGCTCGCGCTTCCTCATATTCCAACTCCTGAATGCTAACCGCCGCTGCGCGCGGCAGAACTACAACCCCCATCAGACACCGCAGGCTGGCTGGCTCTCGTCCCGATTCCATACTGTCGGTCCTCACTGCGCAGACCCCCGGGCCACATGCAGACGGGGTAATGTTCTGACCGGTGACGATCTGACTCGAAAGCGGCTGCGCAGAATCGTGCGGAGCACCATGTGAGGCTTGGTTGTACAGAATGATTGACATGTCAGTTGTGAGCGAGGCTACAGGTCACTGTCTCTGGATTGGTTGTGAGAGCCGTAAATCAGAGAGCTGCTTTGTGCTGCGTTGTTTGATTGGCTGTGTGTTGGATATTGAGTGTGGTATTCGAAATATTTCCCTTCTGATTTGCAAGCTGAGTTTTATTGATGGGCCATTACTGAATATGAGAAGGTGAGGTGTAATTATCTGGGAGGGGCAGACACATTTATTGAAATGCCTTTTTATATCTTCTTTAAAGATTTTACCTGAAGGCCTCGGCCTTTCCCAAAAGCCTGGACTTGGATGTGATAGTTTTGCCCAGTGCTGTGCCTGAGAGCTGAATTTGGGATGTGCAGTCTGAGTGAGTGCAATGTATCTAATTTCCCAAGATAAACCAGAACCCTTCAATCAGCTACACCAAAGCAATATTTTCCTTAGCTTCCAGCACTTCCTGCCCAGTGTGTTTTCTTCAAATAATTTTGGAAAACAAGGGGAGAAATTTCAACAGCCTCATTGAATTAAATTTTTTCCGACGTTTTTTTGTACTAAACACATACTTCAAGGGTAAAACTGGTCTTCATTAGCACAACTTAAACACATAGTGAATTGATAGCCCGTTTTACACTCTGCGCGACTGTTTTTTCCATTGCCCTCAAGGTGTCTGGGAAGATGGGGGTGTGGGCGGAGGAAAGAAAGCATGCATGTTGTCTTCTCCTGGTCACTACTCAGTGTCCTTGCTGTAAACCAGAGGACGTGTGGAAAAAAGAAAGGACTTGAACTTGATCCTCCACATAGGGGAATAATAATAATAATAATAGCAGACTGGAACTGTTGGACGGCTTAAGCTGAGGAGTTAGCCCCTTCAGCGAAGGAGGAGAGGGAATTGGAAGAAATCATGTTTCTTTTTCCTGTTTACAGAAGGAATGCATCGTATAACACCCGAGAATACAAAGCGGATCAACACTGCCCTGACCATCACCCAAGAAACAACTGTGGGAAAGACATACAGTCCGCTCACAGCATTGCTCAACACAAAGAAGTTTGGCCAGTGAAACCATCATCTGGAAATCGATCGGGAGATTTGACATATTATCCTATCTGAAACAAGCCAGTGGTGGCCATTGATTCCCATCAGGACCAATCTTTGTGAAGGTTTGGTTGTGGGTGATCGCTCAGGGTGAGAGGGGAAAGAAGTGTGAGTCAGTTCCAAGTGTGGTGAGAGCATCAATCATTCATCAAGCCCCATGAACCACTGACTTCTTCCTATAGGTGAGAGACTGTTTGAGTGTGAGTTGTGGGTGGAGGGGGGTCCACAGCATCTTAAGGTCTCCGAACACACAAGGTGCATTTGTCATATAACTGTGAACATAAGAACAGCCACATGGCAGAGACACTGTTCAAGTGTGAGCTGTGCGACAAATCATTCTCACGCTTATCTTACTTTCATTTCCATGAACGCAGTCACACAGGTGAGAAATCATTTACTTGTGAGTTGTGCGACAAATCATTCTCGCATTTTTCTAACCTCTGCTCACACCAGCGTATTCACGCAGGGCAGATCCCATTCACATGTGAGGTGTGTGACAAGTCGTTCTCACAGGCATCATTTCTTCAGTCACACCAACAAATTTATACAGGGGAGAATTTGTTTACCTGTGAGGTGTGTAGCAAAGCCGCACAGTCATCTAACCTCTTGGTCCATCAGACAAACCACACAGGGGAGAAGCACTTCAAGTGTGATGTTTGTGAGAAAGCTTTTGCGACTTCTACGAGGCTCCTAACACACCAGAGGATTCACACTGGGGAGAAACCCTTTAGGTGTGAGTATTGTGAGATGTATTTCATCCAATCATCCGATCTCCTGAGGCACCAGAGGATCCATACAGGAGAGAAACCCTTCATGTGTGAAGTATGCAATCGAGCCTTCACACAGTCATCGACACTCATGCAACATCGTCGTATTCACACTGGGGAGAAGCCGTTCAAGTGTGAGGTGTGTAAGAAATCATTCTCCCGCTCATCCAACTTTCGTGTACACCAACGCATTCACACAGGGGAGAAAACATTCACGTGTGAAATGTGTTACAAATCATTCTCACGGTCATCAGCCCTCTATGAACACCAACGACTTCACACAGAAGAGAAAACATTCATGTGTGAGGTGTGTAATAAGGACTTTGCACAGTTATCAGGCCTGTTAAATCACAGGCACATTCACACAGTAGAGAAGCCACTGAAACATGAGATGTGTGACTGAGACATCACACATCACTCAGTGAGCAACGCTCAGAAAACACTGACATCCACACTGAGGAAAAAATGTTTCAGTGTGAGGAATGTCGAAGTCTTAACAAGATCCATGTCTTTCCTGATGCACCAGTCAATTCACAGAGGGGATAAAGCATTAAATTGTGGGGTGTTTGAATGAGCCTTTGAACTGTCAGTGATTCTTGTGCAATGCTGACCCATTGACACTGGGGAGAAGCCTTTTGAGTGTGAGGTCTGTAATGAGGGCTTTGCTCAGTCGCCAGGTATTGTGCATCATTGGCACATTCACATTGGAGAAATACGTGTGAGGTATATGTCAAAACCTTCACAAACTCATCAAAGGTGCAAGCCCATCAGACGGGAGGAACAATTCCAAGTTTGATATTTATTATCAAGATCCCCTGAAGTCTTTAAACCTTCTGGAACAGCAGTGGATCCACACTGGTGGGAAACCATTCTGGTGTGAGGTGTGTGACAAGGCTTTCACACAGTGTATCTCCTGGTCCTTCAACACACCGTGATGAATGAAGGAATTTCAGATATATTGTGCTGTATGTATTTGGTGCAGTAAGGGTTAAAATAAATAGTATCATGGAAAATATTTGCACCTTCACATCAGGAGAACTATGACATAATGTAGGTGATGTAAAACAGTGTCAGTACATCCTAAATGGAAGATCTCGTGTCTCACCCTATAATAATATAATTTATTGGTATTAGGGTTCGTATTTGACAGCGGAAGACATAATTTTAAAAAGTCTGGTTTGAAAGGGAGAAGGCTCAGAGGTGCAATTAGAGCATCATAAAAGTTGGGCCAAGTTGGGAATTCTGTTTATATAAATGAGTTTCTCTGGGGAGTAGATAATTAGATACATTTTAGTTTGGTAAGATGGTGTAGTTAATGGGAAGAGCCAGGGGCTGAATCAGTCAGGTTGAGTTTTCAGTTATGAAATTCAGTTAAAGGTTTCACTGTGGACCGACCAGCAGCTGCTTTCAAAACAGTGAATTTTGATCTATCAGGAGCAGTTTCTTTCAAAACTGGAGGTTAAAGATTTGACTGTGAACAGGATAAGAGCAGTGTCTGAAAGGCTGGCATGTTAATCAGCAGTTTGTGACGGGCAAGAATCTGTAAGCTGGATCCTGAAGCATATCTCTTTCTCAAAGCAAGTTATCCAAGACATATCTGTTAAGCATGTATTCGTGGGTCTGCTAAGTGTATTTAAAAGTAGATTTTGACCTGGTTTTGTTTCAGTGGAGATAAAAGATAGCAGTTAGGATTTATTGTTTCACTGTATTGTTAAGCTTTGTAAACATTGGGCCAATGAAATTGAAACTGTAAGCTGCTTTTTTGGATGAGGTTAAAGTTATTTTAATCCTGTGTTAGTAATAAAGTTTGTTTCAATATACCATATCTGGCACGGTAGCACAGTGGTTAGCACTGTTGCTTCACAGCGGCAGGGACCCGGGTTAGATTCCCTTGGGTCACTGTCTGTGCAGTGTCTGGGTGGGTTTCCTCCGAGTGCTCCGGTTTCCTCCCATAAGTTCTGAAAGACGTGCTTGTTAGGTGAATTGGACATTCTGAATTCTCCCTCTGTATCCGAACAGATGGCGGAGTGTGGCAACTAGGGGATTTTTACAGTAACTTCATTGCATGCTAATGTAAGCCTACTTGTGACACTAATAAAAATTATTATTTTTATTATTATTGCGTGGGATCACTCCTGGAACAAGGTATCCTTTCTTCACAGTCTTACAATTTAAAAAGAACATTGGGGTTTCTGTCAGGTTATCAGCAACTGTTGGGGTCTGGTCCAGGATCGTAATAACACTCACCCAGAGGAGAAATCCAATTGGTCTTATGATGAATGTAGGAATTTAAGCTATGTATTTGGTGCAGTAAGGGTTCAAAGCCTGGGTTAGGCTGTGTTTGACTGCTGCAATAGTGTTTTTAAAATCCTGGTTTGTAAGACAGTTAGGCCTTTTAGGAGCCAGAGGTGCAATGAAAGCATCATAAAAGATTGGGTTTATAATTTTGGTTTGGATTAAGAGGGTTGCTTGGGGAGTAGATAGTTAAGAGACATAGTATTTCAGCCTGGTAAGATGATGTAACTAATGGGAAGAGCTGGAGTACCAGGCATTTTGCAGAAAAACAGTTTAGTTTTAGATTGAGATGTGAACAGAAATCAAGCATCTGTTCACATTATAGTTCAGTTAAAAGATCTGTCTGTGGACACACTAGCAGTTTCTTCCCAACCAATTCAGTTAGTGTTGAGAGCTGGAAGTCAAGCTATAAAAGCAGTTTCTGATGACTTAAGCTAGAAATTCTGCATTGTTCTGACAGGACCAGGTCTCTCTTTAAAACAACCTCAAGCGATTTCTCTTTTCAAAGTGGAGTTTCAAGATGTCTCTATCCAGCAAGTATTCCTGAGTACCAACTGTATTTAAAAGTAGATTGAGATCTGAGATGGTTCTGTTATTTGAGTAGAAGTAAAGGGGTTAATGTGTCACTATTTATTAACATTAAGAGGTAATTGTAAACTATTTTTCTTATCCGATGTTAAACGTAATTTAATTCTGTGTTCAGAATAAAGTTTGTTTTAATATACCGTATCCTTGTTTTGCGTGAAATCACTCCTGGAGCAAAGTATCCTGTCCTCACAGTTTTATAAAATGAAAATAAAATATTGGGGTTTCTATCCAGTATCCTAGCCACTGTTGGGGTCTGGCCTCGGATCGTAATAAAATTGGAGCTCTTTACCAGGATTTACAATTCCTTGTTTGGCTTGGGATCATTGAACTTAAAAAAGGTGAGCGTGTGTGTGGAACGGTTGCTTTCTTTCAGGGTTTGACGTTTAAATAGGGAATGACTGGAAATTGCCCCTTTCGATTGCAAAACAATTCCTGGGTGTGGAAAAGGTCACTTGGGCTGGTTTATCAAGGGTGACTAAAACAAAATGTTTGGTTAGTGAACATGTTGCAATTAACTTTATCTGAAAGGATGAGGAAGGTAGGAATAATACAAACAGTAGCTCAGCATTTAAATTTGCCAGACACAGTCTAAACCATTAGAATTAGCTGGGATTCAATTACAAATAAAACAATTAGAAATGCAGAAAAAAGATAAACAGAAAGGAATAGAACTGAAGAAATTGGAAGTGAAAGAAAAGGATAACTGGCAATGGCAGAATGGCATGGCAGCACAGTGGTTAGCACTGCTGCCTCACAGCTCTAGGGACCTGGGTTCAATTCCGACCTCGAGTGACTGTGTGGAGTTTGCACGTTCTCCCTGTGTCTGTGTGGGTTTCCTCCGGGTTCTCCGGTTTCCTCCCACTGTCCAAAAATGTGCAGGCTAGGTGGATTGGCCATGATAAATGACCCCGAGGTTGAATTGTGGGGATAGGGTGGGGGATTGAGCCTAGGTGGGGTGCTCTTTCGGAGGGTCAGTGCAGACTCAATGGGCCGAATGGCCTCTTTCTACACTAGGGATTCTATGATTCAAATTCTATGAAAAGCAAAAAGAAAGGGCTTTTTAAAAGGAAATGGAGGCTTGAGGTAGAAATGGAAAGATTAGCGAAGGAAGAAACAGATAAGGAAAAAGAGAGAATTTGAACTTTGGAAACTGGAACTGCAAAGAGAACATCAACGGAAAATGTTGGAGTTAAAGGCAGAAGCTGTGGAAAGTCTAGAGGAAGGAGAAACACTGCCAAGTCAAACGCCTCGTAGGAATATGTTTAAGTATATTCCGGCATGGCCAAGGTTTGACTAAAAAGATGTAGAATCAGAATCCCTACAGTGCAGAAGGAGGCCATTCGGCCCATCGCGTCTGAACCAACCCTTGGAAAGAGAACCCTACCTAGGCCCATGCCCCAGCCTATTACTGTAACCCAGTAACCCCACCCAACCTTTTGGATTCTAAGGGGAAATTTAGCATGATCAATCCACCTAACTTGCACATCTTTGAAGCTTTTAATATCATTTGAGAAAGTGGTTAAACAATTGAATTGGCTAAAGACCATGTGGGTAGTGTTAGTTCAAACCAAGTTGATAGGTAGAGCTAGGAGTGAAGTATTTGCATCATGATCAGAGGAGGTATCTAAGGATTATGATGAGGCGAGGAAAGCCATATTAAATGTACATGAACTAGTGCCAGAAGCCCACAGAAGTTTTGAAATTTAAGGAAAGAACCACGTCAGACATATATAGAATTTGAAAGAATTAAAGAAAATAATTTTGATAGGTGGATAAGAGCCTTAAAAATAGACCAAATCAGACCCACCGGCAAAGGGTAGATGGTTAGTTATGGAGTCTAACACCAGGGGTGCATAGTCCAAAAATGAGAGCCAAATATTTTAGGAGTGAAATTAGTGGTTCGCACTGTTGCGTGCGGCGCTGAGGACCCAGGTTCGATCCCAGCCCCGAGTCACTGCCCGTGTGGAGTTTGCACATTCTTCCTGTGTCTGCGTCACTTTCGGCCCCACACCCAAAGATGTGCAGGTTAGGTGGATTGGCCACGCTAAATTG
The DNA here is from genome assembly GCF_047496885.1 of Scyliorhinus torazame. Classification (NCBI taxonomy): domain Eukaryota; kingdom Metazoa; phylum Chordata; class Chondrichthyes; order Carcharhiniformes; family Scyliorhinidae; genus Scyliorhinus; species Scyliorhinus torazame. Next base: position 166,449,160 of record NC_092720.1, on the reverse strand, counting down.
CCCTTTAATTGAAAACAATAATTGGGTACTCTAAATTTATTAAAAAATAACAAATGTATGACGCCCTCAGGGAAATTATTATTTTGGAAGAATTGAAAGAATACCTTCCCGCAGTACTGAGAATTCATGTGGAAGAGCAAAGCGTTAAAACTGCTAGACTGGCAGATGATTTTGAATTAATTCACAAAGCAAAAGTTTGATTTTTGACATCAATTTCAATCTGCCAAGGACAGAAATTGAGGGACTGAGAAATTCAAAGCTAATCAAAGGAGGTCTAGTTGGGAGATATTAAGGACAGTTTGCCTCAGGTTAAAAAGGAAACCTATGATAGTGGAAGAGAGATAAGAAAACTTGAATGTTTTCATTATCGTAAAGTTGGATACATGAAGTTGCAGTGTTGGTGGCTTACGAAAAGTACAGGGAAGACAAGACTCATTAAAACAAAATAATCCAGTGGAATTTATTAAAGCGGGAATAAAAAAAACATTGTTCCAGTGGAAGAGCTGCAACAGAGTGTACAGCCTGTCAGAGGTTGGCGGATAAGCAGGTGCCAGATCTTTTTAAAGATTTTATTTGTGGGGGTACGGTTTACTCATGTATAAAAGGTGGAGGAGGTAAGGAGATTAACATCTTAAAGGATAGAGGAGGAAGTCAATCTTTAATGGTGAGAGATAAAGAGATGTGTAGTTCAAAAGGGGTGTTGCCAGAAAAAGTAGTAATATGTGGAATTAGTGGTGAGTGGTGTGCCACTATGTAAGGTAAGGTTATAGAGTCCAGTGAAAAGTGGTGGTACCAGTAATAGAAAAATTACCTTTTTCAGGGATACAATTTATCCTGCGTAATGATCACAAATGGGAGTGATGCCTACTGTAGTTGAAAAGCCAGTGGAAAGCCAAACAACAGGTGTTGCAAGAAGCAAAGCCTGAGGCACTTCCAGATTGTGTGATCAAGATCACAAAGTCACAGGTTGAGACAGGAGGAAGAGAACTCGAGGAGTACCGATAGGGAGGCTGACGTCCAGTCATCGGAACCATGTTTGATCAGTTGGTTGTAAAGAACAAGAGCAGGATGAAGCAGATATCTTTAGCTCAAGAAAGTTGGTAGAATTATTTACAGCAGAAAGATTCAGAGATGCAACTGTTGGATCAGAAAGCATATACAGAAAGAGAATCTGAGAGGGCAACACGGTGGCGCAGTGGTTAGCACTGCTGTCACACGGCGCTGAGGTCCCAGGTTCGATCCCGGTACTGGGCCATTGTCCCAGTCTAAAAGTTGCAAAGCCAGCACCAAGCTCAAAGTCTCCTTTTCAATTGTTGAATACTTCCTCTGGTGCTCAGTTACTTTTTTGGAAAAATACCCAATAGGCCGCTCTATTCCTTCGTCGTCTTCTTGCAAGAGCACAGCACATACACCCACATCACTTTCATCATAAGCCACCTTGAATGGTTTTCTGCAATTTGGGGTGGCCAACACAGGAGCAGTGGTTGACACAACCTTCAGACCATCAAATGCCTGTTGACACTCCACTGTGCACTGAAATTTGCAACGCTTCTTCAGTAAGTCTGTCAGCGGAGCAACCACGCTGCTAAAATTCGGCACAAATTTACAGTAAAAACCATTCATGCCAAGAAATCCCATTATTTCCCTTCATGTTGAGGGTATTGGAAAGCCCAATAACTTTTGTTTTCACATCCCGTGGAACCATTTGTCCATATCCAATTGTATGGCAAAGGAATGTGACTTGGACTTTTCCAAACTCACTTTTGTCTCGGTTTACCACCAAACCCGCCTCCTGAAGTCGATCGAATAACTCCATCAGATGCTTCAAATGTTCTTCCCATGTCTGACTAAAAATCACCAGATCGTCTATACATACCGCACAATTGGGTAATCCTGAAATTACTTTGTTAGTTAACCGTTGAAATGTGGCTGGGGCATTTTTCATGCCAAATGGCAAACTTTGAATTGGTAGATACTATTTGGAGTCACAAAAACTGAAATCTCCTTCACCCTTTCAGATAAAGGTACCTGCCAGTAACCTTTAAGTAAATCCAGTTTGGAGATAAAAGCTGATTGTCCCACCTTCTCAATGCAGTCCTCCAACCTTGGGACAGGATAAGAGTCTTCTTGTAACTGCATTAAACTTTCCATAGTCCACACACAATCGTTGGGTACTGTCCGGTGTCGGTACCATCACTTTGGATGAGCTCAATTGGCTACAACCCATTTCAATTATGCCAATTTTAAGCATACTTTCAATTTATTTTTGAACCTGTGGCAATTTTAGAAGGTTAAGTCTATATGGGTGTTGTTTAATTGGAACAGCATTTCCCACATCTACATCATGCTACAACCATTTTAGTACTTACCAACTTATTTCCACAAACTTGCCCATGTGATATTAATAACTCTTTCAGGTCAGTTCATTTTTCCTCTGGAAGGTAACTCAATAATTTATCCCAAATTTTAAGAACATCCTCACTTTCCAATTTAATTTGAGGAATGTCAAATTCAGAGTCATCTGGATTTGGTTCTTCACTTTGAGTTAGAATCACTACTATCTCCTCCTTTTGCTCTCCTTCACTTTCAAAGTACCTTTTAAGCATATTCACATGACACACTCAGTGAGTTTTCCTTCTATCTGGAGTTCTTACCAAATAATTCACCTCACTCAATTTCCTTTCAATTTGATATGGTCCACAAAACCATACTTTTAAAGGTTCACCTACCACTGGTAACAATACTAAAACTTTACTTCCACTGTTAAAACTATGAACTTTAGCTTTCTTGTCTGCTACCTGTTTCATCAGATGCTGTGCAACTTTCAAATGTTGTCTAGCCAATTCACCTGCTCTATTTAATGGTTCCCTAAAATTTGACGCATAATCCAATAGTGTAATTTCAGACTGCTCACTCACCAATTTCTCCTTAATCAATTAAAGTGGTCCTCTTATCTCATGACCAAAATTTAGTTCAAAAGAACTGAATTTGGTTGACTCATTAGGTGCATTGAAAACTGTACGAATGGAATTCCTTTATCCCAATCCTCTGGATAATCTTTACAGTGAGCCCTTAACATTGTCTTTAATGTCTGATGCCACCGTTTTAACGCTCCCTGCGATTCTGGATGGTATGCAGTTGATTTAAATTGTTTTACTCATAAGCTATCCACAACCTTCTTGAGGTAAAACTTGATCCCTGAATCCGATTGTACTTCTGTGGATAGTCCATATCTGGTAAAAAATATAAGTAACTCCTCCAAAATCTTTTTAGCTGTAATATTGCATACTAGAATGGCCTCTGGAAACCTAGCAGACACATCCATTATAGTCAAAAGATATTGATTCCGGCAGCACGGTGGCGCAGAGGGTTACCTCTGCTGCCTCACGGTGCTGAGGTCCCAGGTTCGATCCCGGCTCTGGGTCACTGTCCGTGTGGAGTTTGCACATTCTCCCCGTGTTTGCATGTGTTTAGCCCCCACAACCCAAAGATGTGCAGGTTAGGTGGATTGGCCACATTAAATTGCCCCTTAATTGTAAAAAAAATAATTTGGTACTCTAAATTTATTTTTTTTAAAGATATTGATTCCCACTTTTTGTTTTAGGAAGTGGTCCTACGCAATCAATTAAAACCCTTGTGAAAGGTTCCTCAAATGCTGGAATGAAAGCATAGGGTGTCGCTTTATGCGGACGACCTGCTGCTGTATGTGGCGGACCCGGTGGGAGGAATGCCAGTGGTAATGAGGATGCGTAGGGAATTCGGGGACTTTTTGGAGTACAAGCTCAATATGGGGAAGAGCGAGCTGTTCATAGTTCAGCTAGGGGACCAGGAGAGGGGGCTTGGCGAGCTCCCACTAAAAAGGGCGGAGAGGAGTTTCAGATATTTGGGGTCCAGGTGGCCAGGAGCTGGGGTGCCCTGCATAGGCTTAACATTACAAGCCTGGTGGAGCAAATGGAGGAGGAGTTCAAGAGGTGGGACGCGTTGCCGCTGTCCCTGGCGGGTAGGGTGCAGTCAATCAAAATGACGGTGCTCCCAAGGTTTTTGTTCCTGTTCCAGTGCCTCCCCGTGTTTATCCCGAAGGCTTTTTTCAGGCGGGTTAACAGGAGTATAATGGGGTTTGTGTGGGCGTGAGGGACTCCGAGGGTGAGAAGGGTGTTTCTGGAGCGGAGTAGAGATAGGGGGGTGCTGGCGCTGCCCAACCTCTGTGGGTACTATTGGGCCGCCAAAGCGACAATGGTGCGCAAGTGGGTGATGGAGGGGGAGGGGGCTGCATGGAAGAGGCTGGAGACGGCGTCCTGTGTGGGTACGAGTCTGGGGACGCTGGCAACGGCGCCGCTGCCGCTCCCTCCAAAGAGGTATACCACGAGCCCGGTGGTGGTGGCAGCCCTCAAAATTTGGGGGCAGTGGAGGCGGCATAGGGGGGAAGTTAGGGCCTCGGCGTGGACCCCATTACGGGGGAACCACCGGTTCGCCCCAGGAAGAACAGGTGGAGGGTTTTCGGGGTGGCACAGGGCAGGCATACGAAAGTAGGGGGACCTGTTTGTGGACGGGAAGTTCGTGAGCTTGGTTGAGCTGGAGGAGAAGTACGGGTTACAGGTATGGGCGTTTGCCAGACGGCAGGTGGTGGAATTCCCACGGCTACTGCCACACACAGTACAGGACAGGGTGCTCTCGGGGGGGGTGGGTGGGAGTGGGGAAGATCTCGGAAACTTACCAGGTGATGCAGGAGGAGGAGGAGGCCTCGGTGGTGAAGTTGAAAGGTAAGTGGGAGGAGGAGTTGGGAGAGCAGATCGAAGAGGGGACGTGGGCAGATGCCCTAGGGAGGGTGAACTCTTCCTCTTCATGCGCGAGGCTCAGCCTCATACAGTTTACAGGGCACACATGACCGGGTAAAGGATGAGCAGGTTCTTTGGGGGTGAGGACAGGTGTGTTAGGTGCTCAGAGAGCCCAGCAAATCACACCCATATGTTCTGGGCATGCCCAGCGCTGGAGGAATTTTGGAAGGGCGTAGCGAGGACGGTGTCGAGGGTGGTAGGATCCAGGGTCAAACCGGGCTGGGGGCTCGCAATATTTGGGGTGGCAGAGGAGCCGGGAGTGCAGGAGGCGAAAGACGCCGGAATTCTGGCCTTTGCGTCCCTGGTAGCCCGGCGAAGGATTCTCCTTCAGTGGAAAGATGCGAGGCCCCCGAACGTGGAATCCTGGATCAGCGATATGGCAGGTTTCATTGAATTGGAGAGGGTGAAATTCGCCTTGAGAGGGTCGGTACAAGGGTTCTTTAGGCAGTGGCAACCGTTCTTAGACTTTCTGGCAGAACGATAGACATTGGTCAATGGCAGCAGCAGCGTGGGGGGGGGGGGGGGGGGGGTTTACTTTATTTTTGTTTATGATATTTACACTGGAGGGTCTGAGGGGGTGTATACACCTGTTGTCTTAAGTCGGGGTGTTAATGTTAATTTATTATTTAGGTACGGGGGGGGGGGAGGGGTTTGGGGGGGTTGCTTTTTTAGATTGTGTTTTGTACTTAACCCTGTTGGGTTCTTTTTTCTTTCTCATTTTGTTATTGATATTTTATGAAAACCTTTAATAAAAATTATTTAATAAAAAAAAATGCTGGAAGGAGTGTTCAGGGCGCTGGCTTTATCACTGCTTAAGGTTTCCCTATCACTTGACATGTGTAGCACATGGTCCCAGGTTCGATTCCCGGCTTGGGTCACTGCCTATGCGGAGTCTTCACGTTCTCCCTGTGTCTCCGTGGGTTTCCTCTCACAAGTCCCGAAAGACGTGCTGTTAGGTAATTTGGGCATTCTGAATTCTCCCAACAGTATACCCAAACAGGCGCCAGAATGTGGTGATGTGGGGCTTTTCACAGTAACTTCATTGCAGTGTTAATGTAAGCCTACTTGTGACAATAAAGATTATTATTATTATGTGTGACATATCGACAAAATTTAACTACATCTGTATGTAGTCCAGGCCAATAAAAATATCTCTGTAATTTAGCTTGAGTTTACTTTCCTCCCAAATGACCTACTGGTACCTCATGTGCCACTCGCAACACCTCCTTTCCATACCCTACCGGCAATACCACTTGATGAACTACTGCCCACTTTTCATCCACCTACATATTTAAAGATTTAATCACCTGCTAATGCTCGCATTCCAAGCATTGTCTGGCATCTTTGAATCTATCTATATATATATGTTTCTGGAACATGCCTCTTCATTCACCTGAGGAAGGAGCAGCGCTCTGAAAGCTAGTGACATCGAAACAAACCTGTTGGACTTTAACCTGGTGTTGTAAGACTTCTTACTGTACATATTTAAAGGTCTCCATTTCCTCATTCAGACATAACTTTTAAGGTAACAACGTTCTGGTATACACTCAGAATCCTCTTCCGTGTAAGCTTTCTGATACATCAGTTTTATTTCTATAACTTTCTCTTATAACTCTGCCAATTTTCTAAAAATATTCACCTCATTCTCCACCTGTTCTTGTTCTTTTCCAACCATCTGATCAAAAATCGTTTCTGATAATTGAACTTCAACTTTATCTTCAGTCTTTGATTTCTCCTCTTATCTTAACCTGTGACTTTGCGACCTTGTTCCTACACAATCAGGAAAAATCCCGGGATATTCATCCTTCAACAATTCAGTTGTTTGATTTTCCACTGGCTTTCCACAGTAGGCATCACTCCCACCTGCGATCCAGCTATATCATTACCCAAGATAAACTGTATTCCTGGACAAGATAGTTTCTCTATTACTCCTACTACCACTTCACCACTCTTCACTGGACTCTCCAACCTCACCTTATATAATGGAACACTTGTCTTCTCACTCTGAATTCCACATATTATCACCTTTTCTGACAGTATTCCTCCTAAACTACATAACTCCTCGTGTTTTACCAACAAAGATTGAATGGCTCCCATATCTCTTAAAATTCTGACTTCTTTACCTACTCCTCCTGGTACAAATGAGTAAATGTTACCCATACAAGTAAATTCTTTAAAGAGATCTGGCACCTTCTTATCAATCACATCTTGATCAGGCTGTAAATTATTTTGCACCTCCTTAGCTTCCCTTGGGCTTTCCTTTACCACTTTAACAAACCCCACTGGTTTATCCTGTTTTACCACGTCAGCCTTCCCAGTGCTTTTCTTCAACCACCAACACTGTGACTTTACATGGTCTAGTTTATTACAGTGAAAACATTTGAAACTTTTCATCTCTCTTTCACCCACCTGGATTTCCTTTTTAATCTGAGGTACACTATCCTTATTATCTCCCATCAGATCCTCTTTACCTTTACCACTTGAGTATTTCTCTTTTCCCCAGTTTCTATCCCTCACAGGCTGAAACTGATGTCATAAACCTAACTTTGATTTATGAACTAATTCAAAATCATCTGCCATTTCTGCTGCTCATCTCACAGTTTTAACACTCTGCTCTTCCACATGAGTTCTCACTACATCAGAGGCGGGATTCTCCGACCCCCCCGCCGGGTCGGAGAATCGCCGGGGGCTGGCGTGAATCCTGCCCCCGCCGTGTCCCGAAGTCCCCGCCACCAGAGATTCGGTGGGGGCGGGAATCGCGCTGCGCCGTTTGCCGGGCCCACCCCCGCCGATTCTCCTGCCCATGATGGGCCGAAGTCCAGCTGCTGGAATGCCTGTCCCGCCAGCGTGGATTAAACCACCTTTTGAACGGCGGGATAAGGCGGCGCAGGCGGGCTCCGGGGTCCTGGGGAGGGGGCATGGGGGGATTTGGCCCTGTGGGGTGCCCCCACGGTGGCCTGGCCCGCAATCGGGGCCCACCGATCCGCGGGCGGGCCTGTGCCGTGGGGGCACTCTTTTTCTTCCGCCTTCGCCATGGTCTTCACAATGGCAGAGGCGGAAGAGACCCCCTGCCCTGCGCATGTGCGGGGATGACGTCAGCAGCCGCGGACGCTCCCGCGCATGCGTGGACCCGGCCCAGCGAAGACCTTTCGGGCCCGGCTGGCATGGCGCTAAAGGTCTTTCCCGCCAGCCGGTGGAGCGGAAACCGCTCCGGCGCGGGCCTAGTCCCTCAAGGTGCGGGCTTGGCCACTAAAGGTGCGGAGATTGGAGCGGCCCAACGCCGGAGCGGTTCCCGCCACTCCATCACGCCGGGACTCCCCGCCCCACCGGGTAGGGGAGAATCCCGCCCCAGGAATTGAATTTTTAAACTCCTCCAAAAATATAATTTCTCTAAGAGCTTCATACGTTTGGTCTATTTTCAGAGCTCTTATCCACCTAACAAAAGTACTCTGTTTGATCCTTTCAAACTCTATGTATATTTGATCAAATGCTTTCTTTAAATTTCTAAACCCTTGTCTGTAGGCTTCAGGCCCTCATTAATATGCACCTAAGATGGATATTTTTTCCTCCTCAGTACCCCCTCTGATACTGATACAAACACTTCACTAGCTCCAGCTACCAACTTTGTTTGAATCAGTAATACCCACATATCCTGTGGCCATTTCATTTGTTTAGCAACCATCACAAATGAAATGAAAAAGGCTTCTACATCCTTCTCATCAAACCTTGGCAACGGTTCAACATATTTAAATAGATTCCCACCAAGCCTTCAACCTCGACGCTCTTTCTCACTATCCTCATCGCTATCCTCAGACTGTACGTTTCTCTTTACCCTCCGCCAATTTTAACTGACTTTCACGTTTCATGGCCAGTTTCTGAAGTTCAAAGTCTCTCTCTTTTTCTTTTTCCTCTCTCTCTTTTTTCTTTTTCCCTGATCTGTACCTCCCTTTCTCTCATATTTTGTTTTGCTCAGGTTATTCATTCTTTTTCTCTTTCCTCTCCTTTTCCTTTTCCGTGATCTGTACCTCTCTTTCTCTTGCTTTTTGTTCTGCTCAGGCTATTCTTTCTTTTTACCTCATTTCAAATTCAAGCTTCTTTAATTCTTTTCCATGTTCACACTGCTTTAATGCTTTTTCATGTTCCAGCTGCTTGATCTGTAATTGAATTCTTGCCATTTCCAATGATTCTGACTGTGTCTCAAGCAATTTTAAATGCTCAGCGACCGCCGCAATTACCTCTTCTTTTCCTATTTTGTCAGGCAACGTTAACTGTAATATTTTTGCCAAATCTAAAAGCCTTTTAAAAAGAAAATACATTTAGAGTACCCAATTCAGTTTTTCCAATTAAGGGGCAATTTAGCATAGCCAATCCTTCTACACTGCACATCTTTGGGTTGTGGGAGCAAAACCCATCCAAACACGGGGAGAATGTGCAAACTCCACATAGACAGTGACCCAGAGCCAGCATCAAACCTGGGACTTCGGCACCGTGAGGTAGCAGTGCTAACCACTGCACCACCGTGCTGCCCTTAAAAGCCTTTTTTTTAGTCTCCATTTGTAAAGGGCTGCGCATGACCCTCTCCACCCCCAACAATTTCTGAGCCTCCGAAAGAGTCACTGTCCACAACACACTCCCTATTTAAACTTGAATACCACACCTGAAATGCAAACACAAATATGCTCACCCCTCACTGTCTTTAAGTTCAATAAGCCAACCCAATCACAACAGATAGACATTTATCCCGGACGAGCCCACAATTTTGTTATGGGCCAGGGTTTAGACATGCCAAAGTGTATTATGGAGTTCACCTGACCTGTAACTTTTTGTTGAATTTGGCAAGGATGAGCACAAGAGCCTTCACTTGAGGTGTGATTCAGTAGTCCTAGACACATTAATCAAAATAAGCTTTATTCTAAGAACTTAGTTAACATTCATATGAACACATAGCAAGACATAAAGATACCCCACAGCTGCAGTAATCTATGTATAAAACTTAATGAATTCCCTCTGAACTGATTCAATTCAAAATCAAAACCCCATAAACCAAAAAAAATCTATCAAGGGTGTTGCTAACTTTTGGTTGGCTCTTAATTCGTAATTTGCTCTGTTTGTTTAACCTTTGCTCTAGAGTTGCCAGGTATCTTTATGATACCGCCACAAGGTTCAAGTTCAAGTAATGATCAATAACTCAACACACCAGTTAGTAAGATTCAAATCAAAACACATTTATTATACACAGTAAATCACTACTCATGCATAAACTCTACTTTCTAGGCTATTCCTATCACTAAAAGGCCTATACTTAGCTTCGGACCGGCCCACCAGGTCAGGGGAACAAATGGCCTTTTGTTCAGGTCCTGAGTCTTCAGGATTCAATAGCTGGTATGGACTGGTAGCTCAGAGCGCCTATCTCGTAGCGAGCATTGACTTGAGACTTACTTGGTTGGCGGCAGCTGAGACAGGTCACTCTCACGGGTTGATTCAAGTTGCTGAGTGACCCTGCCAAAGAAGGACGATTTGAACTTGGGGGCTTTACTTTATAGTCCCAGGGGCTTCCTGCCCTTCAGGGCGGACCCCGTACCTGGTTCCAAATGATTGGACTACTTTCCGATCACTTGGATCGATTTCTCCAATGCTGGAGCGGTTCCCTGATCGCTGGGCAGTCCCTAAGTGTCCGTTGGCCTTCCTTTGTCTTGGCTCCTGCTGGCGCCGAGGTGTCTGGCTTGGCTTTATTCACCTTAACTGTTGCCATTGTGCCCTGGAATCGCTCATTACTGTGCAGATGGCTGCTGCATTACTATGCAGATGGCTGCTGGTTTTAGTGCTGTCTGGTTTCTTACAGGTTCCAATATACATGATTTCTGTATTTGCTAGTCTTTGCCTGTGTTGGCTGAATTTCCCTTCAGCCTTTGGTTCTCCATTTTAAGTCGGGAATTGGCAACTCAGGTGGCTACAGCCCCTCCTTGTGATCCTAACGCAAAGCGTGAAGGATCACATAACTGTGTTGTTTTCATTCCCTGACCCGGCAAGCACTCTTCTATGGCCTCTACACTGACCATAACTATGCAAGAAAAATTTAAACTAACATTCTAAGTGGCGCTATGTCAAAACAGGGACATGCATTACAAAATTAAAAAAGGGTACCTCTAACCGTCCTCAATAAACTACACTCACTCAAACATTCAGTCATACTAACTTCCTAAACAATACAAAATGAAAGCAGCATTTACATTTTTCCTGGCTTGGCAGTCAAACACAGGGTTGTACAACCTTTCCATTTCTTTATTTACAGAAGAACGCAAACAAATGTCCTTTATTATAGATCGAGGGGTTCGGGGTCCTGGGGATAACTGAACATAGGGGATCTTATTCTGTATACCGGGGTGCGAGCGCGGTAGGCTCTCCTTCTCCATTTTCTCATGCGGATAGTCTGCACGATGCTGCAGAGTATCGCCAACACTAATAGGGATTCGACTACGTAGGAAAGGGAGTACCACGTTATGAGCTTATCACACCATGATGGTGTATCGGAGACTATCTCGGGGTTCTGTGTGCTATGGGGAAGTGAATCATTAACGGCTGGGGGGTTGCGGTCAGGGGTTTCGCGTTCGCGCGCAACCGGGTACATATTATGAAGAAAAACATGTATGCCGTCTTCATTGTTGTCTTCTTTCTCTTCTCTTTTCCTTTCCGTTTCGTCTCTTTTCCTGGAGCTTCTGTGGGATCAAGCATAGTGTCTGTTACTATCTTGGATTAATATCTCGTCTGTTAGTATGTCTGTCCTTCAGTGCCAATTCTCCCTTTATGATTTGTCACCATGTGTGACTCCCTCATTTTTGAATTAAAAAAAACACGAATATTCAGGACAAGACACACTTAAAAATACTGAAACAGTGCGAGCCGTCTCGCAGGCTGTGCGATTTACCATCCAAATGTTTGAGGATGTAAATAGCATAGGGATGGCAACCTAAGGGTCGCCTGAAAACAAAACAAAACTTTTTGAACCAAAAATGCCGAAATGAGGTGCGTATGGGCCGCGACGGGTAAGAATTGGATGGAATCCCGGGTAGGACGGCGACCAATGCCGTGTGTGCTCTACCCAAGCGTAGCTGACCAGAGAGGGGTCCTCAGGCAGGGCGGAGACCAATGCCGTTTCTCCACTGCCTGAGCAACCGGCAAGAATGGGTACGAAATGTAGTCATCGTGGGGGGGTTGCCGTGAATGTTCTACCTTCGAACCAGAAGAGCAGTTATGAACGGGGGTTTGGCAAGCTCTCAGCAGTTTCTGCCGATGAGCGTGCTGGCAAGTTCTCATAGGTTTCTGCAGACAAATAAGGCTTGGGGCCGTGGAAAAAAGTTCCGATCTTACAAACAACTTTTAACACTAACAGTAACAAACAACATTAAAACAACATGCTGCAGATTCCATCAGAAAGTCACCGTTTTCTCCCAAGCGGTTCCTTTTTAAAACATCATCTGGACACCTCAGTTATCAATTGCGAACAGGGTCGCAAAGGGGTTCTCGCTTTGGGAGTCAGACTCAAAGTCGTCATCTTCTCCCGGATGCCATACTCTGGAATGTATAAGGGCTGATAGGGCTGCATGGTGCGATTTGGGGTCCATCTCGTCGTTCCAGACGAGCCTGTATGGGTTGTCGCGGTGCCAAAAGGTGGTGTCTAGTTCTGTGGGGACGGAATCGTCATTGTAGGGCGGTGGTGTTTGGTGGGGTTTGTTGAAGAAGGTGATGAAGAAGGGATCACTCAAATCATGGTCAGATTCGCTGGGTGTGGGTCCTGTTGCATGGGGATAGTAGGGAGGCATGCTGTGGCTATTGTCTGAGTCACAGTCGCTGTCGCTGCTGCTGCTGTCTGTGGGCGTTCCAGGGCGGAGTCTAGAGTTCGGGGGTGGAGTCGAGGGCAAGTCCGTGGTTGTGGTGGGTGTGTTGGGGGAGGGTAGGGATACATTGGCTGTGGGCCGGGTGTGGTCTGCTGCGTCGAGCATGATGTGATGTGCGTGGTTGGACTGTGGGCCATATACCTTAAGCTGGTTAATATGGAACCACGCAGTCTTTCCGTTGGGGTACTTAATTTTATAGACGGAGGGGCTTACTTTATCCGTAATGGAGTACGGACCCGAATATGTAGGTGACAGGAATGAGCTGGGGTTATAAATTAAGAGCATGACCTGCTGTCCTACCTCAAACTCAGTCGCATGCACTGTCTTGTCAAAACAGGCCTTGCTCTGTTTCTTCCGTGTGCCTAATCTTACTGCGGCTGCTAGCTGAGCCGTTTTTACATTTTCCACTAATTGTTTGACTACATTCTCGTGTGTGAGGGCCGTCACTTCGGGGCTGATCAAGTCCAATCCCAATAAAAATTCTGTGCCTTTCATGGGGCGTCCGGTCATGAGAGTGTGTGGGGTGTCACCTGTGGATGTTGAGACAGTATTTCTCAAAAACATCAGCGCAAAGGGGAGGACTGAATCCCAAGTGGTGTTTTGTTGGACCATTTTTCTGAGGGTGGATTTTAGGGTCCGATTCATGCGCTCCACGATACCACTTGACTGGGGGTGGTATGCGATGTGGAATTTTTGGGTAATGCCAAATATCGTGAGGACGTTCTTCATATGACACGTCCAGTAAAATGGGAACCTTGGTCGGATTCAATGCTGTGAGGGAGTCCCCATCTCATAAAGATGTGGTGGGTTAAGATCTTTGCGGTGGTCTTTGCCGTGTTCGTTCTGGATGGGAATGCCTCTACCCATTTCGTAAAAGTGTCTAGGACGACTAATACGTATTTGTTTTTTAAAAAATAAAATATTTATTAACGTTTTTAACACAATTTATCTCCCTTACAAATAATAACCCCTCCCCCGTAACAAAAAAGAAAAAAAACGAAATGAGAAATCGCGCGGAGCAAGATATATACATGACAAAATAGTATATTTACATATCTTTGTACACTGGCTCTCTCCCATACGTGCCAGTTTCCCTGACTCTTCATGTTATCTCTTGCTCCTCCACCCCCCGCACCCCCCAGGCAGCTCCCCCTCCCCCCTTCCCCCCCCCCCCCCAGACATCCCCCCCCCCCCCCCCCCCCCCAGGTTGCTGCTGCTGCTGACCGACCTTCCTCTAGCGCTCCGCGAGATAGCCTAGGAACGGTTAGGACCTGTAGAACCCCTGCGCAGACCCTCTCAAGGCAAACTTAATCCTCTCCAACTTTATGAACCCAGCCATATCGTTTATCCAGGCCTCCACGCTGAGGGACTTCGCCTCCTTCCACATTAGCAAGATCCTTCGCCGGGCTACTAGGGACACAAAGGCCAGAATACCGGCCTCTTTCACCTCCTGCACTCCCGGTTCATCCACTACTCCGAATATTGCTAGCCCCCAGCTTGGCTTGACCCGGACTTTCACCACCTGAGATATTGCTCCCGCCACTCCTCTCCAGAACCCCTCCAGTGCCGGGCATGACCAAAACATATGGACATGGTTCGCTGGAGTACCTTCCATCTGTCCTCTACCCCAAAGAATCTGCTCAACCTCGCCCCCGTCAAGTGAGCTCTGTGAACCACTTTAAAGTGTATCAGGCTGAGCCTGGCACACGAGGAGGAGGAATTAACCCTACCCAGGGCATCAGCCTTCCTCGATCTCCTTCCCCAGTTCCTCCTCCCATTTACCCTTCAACTCTTCTACCAGCGCTTCCCCCTCTTCTTTCATCTCCTGGTGTATTGCCAACACCTTGCCCTCCCTGACCCATGCACCCGAGACCACCCTGTCTTGAATTTCTTGTGCCGGGAGCAACGGGAATTCCCTCACCTGTCGCCTCAAAAAAGCCCTCACCTGCATATATCTAAAGGCATTTCCCGGGGGTAGCTCACACTTCTCCTCCAGTGCCCCTAGGCTCGCAAACGTTCCGTCAATGAACAGGTCCCCCATTTTTCTGATCCCCGCCCAATGCCAGCTCTGGAACCCCCCCGTCAATCTTCCCCGGGACAAACCGATGGTTACCCCTGATCGGGGACCACACCAATGCTCCCATTGCACCCCTGTGCCGTCTCCACTGGCCCCAGATCCTTAGTGTTGCCGCCACCACCGGGCTCGTGGTATACTTTGTCGGCGAGAGCGGCAGCAGTGCCGTCACCAACGCCCCCAGGCTCGTTCCTTTGCAGGACGCCATCTCCATCCCCTTCCATGCTGCCCCCTCTCCCTCCATAACCCACTTGCGGATCATCGACACATTTGCTGCCCAGTAGTAGCTCCCCAGGTTTGGCAGCGCCAACCCTCCTCGGTCCCTACTGCGTTCCAGGAGCCCTCTCCTTACCCTCGGGGTCTTATTCGCCCACACAAACCCCATAATGCTCCTGCCTACTCTCTCAAAAAAGACCTTAGTGATCACGATGGGAAGGCACTGAAACACAAACAGAAACCTCGGAAGGACCACCATTTTGACCGACTGCACTCTAACCGCCAGCGAGAGCGGTAGCATGTCCCATCTTTTAAAATCCTCCTCCATTTGGTCCACCAACCTCGTCAGATTCAGTTTATGTAGGGCCCCCCAACTCCTGCCTATCTGGATCCCCAGATACCGAAAGCTCCCCTCCGCCCTCCTCAGCGGTAGGTCCCCTTTCCCTCTTTCTTGGTCCCCCGCCTGTAATACAAAGAGCTCACTCTTCCCTACATTGAGCTTATAGCCCGAAAACTCCCCAAACTCCCTTAGAGCCTGCATGACCTCCACCATCCCCTCCATTGGATCCGCCACGTACAGCAACAGGTCATCCGCATATAGCGACACCCGATGCTCTTCTCGCCCTCGGACCACCCCCCTCCATTTATTGGACTCCCTCAATGACATGGCCAATGGTTCGATCGCTAATGCGAACAGGGGGGACGGGGGCACCCCTGCCTCGTCCCTCGGTACAGCCGAAAGTACTCCGACCTCCGCCGGTTCGTCACTACACTCGCCACCGGGGCTCTGTAAAGGAGCTTAACCCAACTGATAAACCCTCCCCCGAACCCAAACCTACGCAACACCTCCCAGAGGTACTCCCACTCTACTCGGTCAAAGGCTTTTTCCGCGTCCATAGCTGCCACTATCTCCGCTTCTCCCTCCACCGATGGCATCATTTAAGAGCCGCCGCACATTGGTGTTTAGCTGGCTACCCTTTACAAATCCTGTCTGGTCCTTGTGAATCACCCCCGGGACACAGTCCTCGATCCTCGTGGCCAGCACTTTTGCCAGCAACTTTGCATCCACATTGAGGAACGAGATCGGCCTGTACGATCCACATTGCAGTGGGTCCTTGTCCCGCTTTAGGATCAAAGAAATTTTCGCTTCCGACATTGTCGGAGGTAGGGTCCCCTCCTCTCTTGCCTCATTAAAGGTCCTCACTAATAGCGGGGCAAACCGGTCTGCGTACTTCCTGTAGAACTACACCGGGAACCCGTCTGGTCCCGGGGCCTTCCCCGCCTGCATGCTCCCCAAATCCTTGCTCAGCTCCTCCAACCCAATTGGTGCCCCCAGACCAGCCACCTCTTGCTCCTCCACCCTCGGGAATCTCAGCTGGTCTAGGAATCGTCTCATACCCTCTTCCCCCGTTGGGGGCTGGGAACTGTACAGCTCTTCATAGAAGGCCTGAAATACCTCGTTTATTTTCGTCGCACTCCAAACCGTGGCTCCCCTTCCATCTTTGACTCCCCCTATTTCCCTTGCTGCCATCCTTTTACGGAGCTGGTGTGCCAGCATCCGACTAGCCTTTTCCCCATACTCATAGGTCGCCCCCTGCACTTTCCTCCACTGTGTCTCTGCCTTCCCTGTGGTCAAAGGTCAAACTCCGCCTGAAGCCGTCGTCTTTCCCCAAGTAATCTTTCCTCCGGGGCCTTTGCGTATCTCCTGTCCACTCTCAAAATCTCCCCCACTAAGCTCTCCCTTTCCATGCCCTCTGTCTTCTCCTAATGGAGATTAGCTCTCCCCTGACCACCGCCTTCAACGCCTCCCATACCACCCCTACCCGCACCTCCCCGTTCTCGTTGGCCTCCAAGTACCTTTCGATACACCCCCTCACTTTCCCACACACCACCTCGTCCGCCAGCAGTCCCACATCCAGCTGCCACAGCGGGCGTTGGTCCCTCTCCTCTCCCAGCTCCAGTTCCACCCAGTGCGGGGCATGATCCGAAACGGCTATGGCCGAATACTCCATCCCCTCCACCCTCGGGATGAGCGCCCTGCCCAGAACAAAAAAATCTATCCGGGAGTAGGCTTTGTGTACATGGGAAAAGAAAGAAAATTCCCTGGCCTGCGGCCTTGCAAACCGCCATGGGTCCACTCCCCCCATCTGATCCATGAACCCCCTAAATACCTTGGCCGCCGCCGGCCTCTTTCCAGTCCTTGATTTGGAGCGGTCCAGTGCTGGGTCCAACACTGTATTGAAGTCCCCTCCCATTATCAGGCCTCCTTTCTCCAGGTCCGGAATGCGCCCCAACATGCGCTTCATGAATCCTGCATCATCCCAGTTCGGGGCGTATACGTTTACCAACACCATCCACGTCCCCTGCAGCCTACCGCTCACCATTACATATCTTTCTCCATTGTCCACCTCAATAGTCTTGGCCTCAAATGACACCCGCTTTCACTAATACATATTTGTAACCATTCCTGCAAGGGGCAATGGTCCGATAAAATCGAATTGGAGGTTAGTCCAGGGGCCATTAACCGGGCGGGTGTGACTAAGTTGAGCCTTCTTTGCGTATCTGTCTGGATTGTTCTGGGCACAGATAAGGCAAATCTCAACGTAGTGCATTACGTCTTCTTTTAAACTTGGCCACCAACAGAGCTGCCTGAGGTGGGCTGTAGTGGGATCAATTCCCTGATGCCCATGACTGTCATGGAACAAACAAATGAGCTGATTCCTGTCCTGTTCAGGAACCACATGAAGGGTATCTTTTGACACCACACCGTCATGTGTGGTCAGCGCATTTTTAAATCTATCATAGGGTGCTGTAAATTTTCCTTTCAAAATCTCCCTGAGATTGCTATTCTGCTTCTGGGCCTGCACTAAATCCTGGATATTAGTCTGCGAGACCTGAACTGCATTCACTGGTGCGCTTTCAGGGGAGTGTCCAAAAATATCCGTGCCTGGAACCTGCTTTTGCCAATGCGTCGGCCTTTACATTTCCAGGAGGGGAGGAACGGTGGTGACTGCGAACTTTAACGATTCCGAATGTCCAGTTCTGTGCTTTTTCTAAAATGTGGCGGAGCAATGGGGCTGAAGGGAGGGGATTTCCGTCTGTGGAAACAAATCCTCTTGCTTTCCACAGGGGTAGGAATTCTGTAAGGCTATTGCAGACATAGAGGCTGTCCGAGTATATGTCTGCCGGGCTGGGGAAGGAATCTGGGTGATCCACAATGTACGCAACGGCTGCTAATTCTGCCGCCTGTGCGCCTAAGTGGCCTGGTAGCTTTAGTGATATTTCTTCTAGGGCGCGTCCTCGACATAAATGCTGCATCCTGTAATGCTCTTCCCTTCTAATACTGTGGAAGAACCATCCACATATATTCTTAAAGGTTCACACGTGTCTGTGTGCTGGAGGCTCTGGGGTGAACTACCTATCTTTCTGGGTGGTGTTTTCGCAATAAAGGGGCCTGTGTTGTGGTGCGGTGAGATGATTTCACATTCATGGGGGGTGCCTGGGTACTGAAGGTTATCGGCTAGAAAAGTGTGGGCCTTTGTCCGTTTAACAGTGATGTCCCGTCCCTGCAAAAGAAGGGTCCATCTGGCTGCTCTAATTTGACTGACTGTACCGTCCTTAAGTCGTCCGTCAAATAAAAGTTGGGTGGGGGGGTGTTCTGTGAGGATTATGATGGGGTTTAGTCCAGTTATGTAAGAAAAATACTGAACTGCCCAGAAAACTGCGAGCAGGTGCCTTTCACAGGCCAAAAATCCCTGCTCCACAGGATCCAAAAGTCTGGAGGCGTAAGCCACGGGTCTTAACTGTTCGTGCCGTCCCTGGAGGAGCACGGCCGAAAGGGTGCGGTCAGTGCGAGCTATCTCTATAGCATAGGGGGAAAGCGGGTCTGGAACTTGTAGTGCGGGGGCTGCAATGAGGGCCCTTTTCAAAGCATCCACAGCATCCGGATGCTGCGGAAGCCATTCCCAAGGGGCTCCTTTCTTTAGGAGTTCCGAGAGGGCTGCTGCCTTGCTGGCGAAACTGTCAATGTGGTTTCGGCAGTAGCCAACCAGTTCTAAAAACGACCGGAGGGCTGAAACATTCTGGGGAAGGGGCAATTTGGCAATCGAGTCAATTCTTTTGTGCTCAATCTCGCGTTTACCGTGCGTGATAATTGTACCCAAATATATCACTTTGATTTCCAAAATCTGGGCCTTTTTGGGGTTTACTTTACAACCAATTTTCTGTGGGAGTTCCAGGAGTTCGGCCAGAAGCTCGATGTGCTCTGCCTTGGTGTCTGTCTGCAGTAATAGGTCGTCCACATACTGGACCAGACATTCGGGGCGAGAAAATGTTGACAAACCATTTGCCAGCTGTCGGTGGAAAATGGAGGGGGCGTTGTGGAATCCTTGTGGAAGGCATGTCCACGTGTACTGCTGATTTTTAAAAGTGACGGCAAATTTGTATTGGCACACTTTTGCCAATGGAATCGACCAGAATCCATTACTGACATCCAAAACCGTAAAATATCGTGAGTTGAGTCCCTGTTTGACCATGGTCTTGGGACTTGTGGCTACCGTAGGGGCTGCTGCGGGGGTGACTTTGTTGAGTTCCCGGTAATCGATGGTCAGTCGCCATGATCCATCGGGCTTTCTCACTGGCCAAATCGGGGCATGATTAGTGGAGGCGACTGATCTGAGTACGCCCTGCTCTAATAAGCTGTCGATAACTTTTGCGATTTCTCCCTCTGCCTCTTGGGGAAATCCGTATTGCTTTTGGGGTCTAGGGTCAGGTCCTGTGATTTGAACGGAACCAGTCATCCAGCCACAGTCGTGTTTGTGGGTCGCGAATGCTGTCCTGTGCTTCTGCAGAACTGCCCTAACCTGCTTGTCTGTGCTAATTGTGGTCGGGTCAAACCAGAATTCGCCGACTGGGCTAATCTTGTTGGCGTATTCACCTATTGTGAGCGTTGCGGGGGCTCTTGCATATTTTGCCATTTTCCAGACACATTGGTTGACTGGATCAAAGGACAGGTTGTGGGAATTCATAAAATCGATGCCCAAAATGTGTTCTGCTGTGTGGGGCAGGTCGACTAAGACTACGGGGTGCTTGGTGGTGATGTTGCCGATATGAATGGGTACAGGGGCTGTGATATGTCCCTGCTGTGAGTGGCCTGTAAAGCCGCTGAGGGTGATGGTGGCTGTAGTGGGCCACGTGTCTTTCTGAAACATGGTGGAGGAATTTATTGTGGTGAGGGACCCTCCTGTGTCCCAGAGAAATTCAATGGGCTGTCCCCGTATCTTTGCTGCAACTACTAGTCGGCCGGACCTATCCCAAAGGGTGTCGCAGACCCAACTGTGGAAGCCCGAACACGGTCAAAGAACAAAGAACAAAGAACAAAGAAATGTACAGCACAGGAACAGGCCCTTCGGCCCTCCAAGCCCGTGCCGACCATACTGCCCGACTAAACTACAATCTTCTACACTTCCTGGGTCCGTATCCTTCTATTCCCATCCTATTCATATATTTGTCAAGATGCCCCTTAAATGTCCCTATCGTCCCTGCCTCCACTACCACCTCCGGTAGTGAGTTCCAGGCACCCACTACCCTCTGTGTAAAAAACTTGCCTCGTACATCTACTCTAAACTTTGCCCCTCTCACCTTAAACCTATGCCCCCTAGTAATTGACCCCTCTACCCTGGGGAAAAGCCTCTGACTATCCACTCTGTCTATGCCCCTCATAATTTTGTATACCTCTATCAGGTCGCCCCTCAACCTCCTTCGTTCCAGTGAGAACAAACCGAGTTTATTCAATCGCTCCTCATAGAGGTCCTCATGGTCAGTCCATTCCGTTCAGGTCCGCCTGGTCCGAACGGGTGCTCACACTATGTATGGGCTCTGTCCTATTCTTATTCAGAGTGCCTGCCTGCTGGGCTCTCTGTGGCTTTCGTGGGGCATTGCATTCTCGTGTAAAGTGTCCTAACTGTCCACAGTTGTAACACTCCTGTGGCTTTTGTGGGGGGCTGTTCCTGCCTTCGTTCACCCAAGCGTTTTCACCGCTTGGATGTCTGCTTCTGCCTGCTGTTCCTTGGGTTTCCTAACTGCGGGTTTGTTTTGTACAGACTGCTCCCAGGTGCGGGACAATCTTTTTAAAACCCATTTCTCATTGTGGGCTTCCTCTGAGGGGTCATAATTCGTACAGGCTTTTTGTCCTGCCTCTGTGGCATGGGAGATAAGGGTGCGGGTCCATTTGGCCATACTGTCTTGGGACAAATGGGCACGTTCTAAATTACCGAAAACTGCTGTGAAGTGAATCCAAAGGCATCCAGCAAATGCTGTGGGGTGTTCTGTCTTTTTCTGCCTGCACTTATTCAGGCCTTCTACGGGGTCACCTCTGTTGTAGCTGATCGCGTCTAGGATCGCTGCGTGCATTTCTGCAAGGGTCCCTCCTCCTACATTCTGTGGGTCGGGAAGGGCTGCTACGACCGAAGGGTCTAAGCTCAAAACTGTGAGCTTGACATGCTCATGCTCGTCCAGGCCGTACATGGTTGCCTGCTGTTTTACTCTAGCAAAGAAGTGGTGGGGGTCGGAGGTGGGGCGGAACGGTGTGATTTTGGCGCACGCGTCCCGTAATTGGGTCATGGTTAAGGGGGTGGGAAAAGAAATTCTGTATCTCCGTCCGATGTGACTGTGCGGTGGGTGGTTACTGGATTCATTGGTGCCTGAACTATCTGCGATGTGGGGGATTGGGGCACTTTTCTCTTCTGGGGCTTTCCTTGCGCACATGTTCCCTGAACATATCTATGCGTGGTCTCATTCAATTCTTCCCAATCCGGGCCATCTTCCTCATCTAACTGGGATCCAAAGGTGCTCTGGAATCCTTTCTGAACTGAAAGTAAAGACTGCAGTTCTGCAATCTGCTTCCGGCACTTTGCGTGATCTAGTGAGCTTTGTCTGTGCTCCGTGGTGGTAGCATGGAGTGCTCGTATTGCTGCTTTCAGGTTGCTACACTGCCTTTGCAATGCCTCTACCTGTTTCTCTGTTTCCTCTCTTACCAGGACTGCATGTTGCGTGTCCTGATAGGCCTTTTCGTACTGTGTCTGGAAGCTGCTTAGGTGCGCCAGACAAGACTGGTGTGCCCTCTTGGTATCATCCACCTCTCCGTCCTTTGCTGCTAACTTCCTTCCTAATTCTAGGTTCTCTTTCTCTATCTCGCTCACATCGACCTTACTCATTCGATGTGTCTTCTCTATCTCTTTACAGAGCGTCCGAACGACCTCCTCTGTGCCTCGCAATTGTGCCAAACAGGACACGATTGCCATCGGCTTGCGAGCTTTTCCCAAGCTTTTCTTATGGATTTCGCTCAGGTTCTCCCACCAAGTATGTCCTATACTCCCGGGGACCAATTTCCTCATTTTCACAGAATTCGCTCCAAAGGGGCCATCCTTTCCCTTTGAGGTACTTTCTGATTTCCTCTTCCCAAACGGGACACTGTCCTACTCTACTGCTGGTCGCTGCGACCACAAATTCTTCGGGGTTCATGAGGCGTTGCATTGCCTGCATTGCCATCTTTCCTCTCTGAATACTTATCTTAAAATTTGGAACGAGGGGTATTAAGGCGGTGCTGTAATTACGGGTACGGCTTTCGCTATTTTCCGGAATACAAACTCCCAACAGTTTTGTCACAACAAAAATCTATCAGTTTTATTTATAGCCCTGTTAGTTACGCATGCATTAATACACTTCCGAATTATGAGGATTGGTCAGAACTGCTTGAACACTTGTGGTTTTCTGTTCCCAATTGGATTTCTAATTCAAATTTTGGGTTCTCCCGGAGTGGTTAAGCCACTTCTAGATCGGGTCCCGTCAGGATGTCACCAGTAATATATTGCTAACTTTTGGTTGGCTCTTAATTCGTAATTTGCTCTGTTTGTTTAACCTTTGCTCTAGAGTCACCAGGTATCTTTATGATACCGCCACGAGGTTCAAGTTCAAGTAATGATCAATAACTCAACACACCAATTAGTAAGATTCAAATCAAAACACATTTATTATACACAGTAAATCACTACTCATGCATAAACTCTACTTTCTAGGCTATTCCTATCACTAAAAGACCTATACTTAGCTTCGGACCAGCCCACCAGGTCAGGGGAACAAATGGCCTTTTGTTCAGGTCCTGAGTCTGCAGGATTCAAAAGCTGGTATGGACTGGTAGCTAGGAGCGCCTATCTCGTAGCGAGCGTTGACTTGAGACTTACTTGGTTGGCGGCAGCTGAGACAGGTCACTCTCACTGGTTGATTCAGGTTGCTGAGTGACCCTGCCAAAGAAGGACGATTTGAACTTGGGGGCTTTACTTTATAGTCCCAGGGACTTCCCGCCCTTCGGGGCGGACCCCGTACCTGGTTCCAAATATTTGGACAACTTTCCGATCACTTGGATCGATTTCTCCAATGCTGGAGCGGTTCCCTGATCGCTGGGCGGTCCCTAAGTGTCCGTTGGCCTTCCTTTATCTTGGCTCCTGTTCACATTCCAGTACGAGTTAACGGCTACTTAATTCAGATGGAATTACGAATGCTGCCTTCTCAGTGGTGCCGCACCACGTATTTGACCGTATCTGTTGCAGAGTGAGTAGATTGTCGTTGGCCGATTCGGCCACCCGCCTCGCTATGCATACCAGGGAGCATTTGTCGATTGTGGGCACCACGCTCGTCCCGGTGGTTTACAGGCATCAAACTTTGAGTGTTCCCCTCATTATGATGCAGGGCGACGGTAACAACCTGCTGGGTCGGAATTAGCTGCAACATTTGCAGCTCGACTGGCAACGTATCCTCAAAGTAGAAACAAGTGGTTTATATGCAGTGTTACAGAAAAATACCCAACGTTCGTGGGACCGGCCTTGGGAAAATAAAAGGGGCTGTGGCAAAAATTCCTGTGTCCTCGTTTTCCGTACTCGACCAGTCCCCTATGCAATTGTGGGCAAGGTCGAAGCTGAGCTCCAGTGATTAAAAAGCCTCAGGATTATTATTTTGGTTTGTTCTGCCGACTGGGCGTTGTCATCCATGTCCAGAGGTGGGCTTGACTATTGGCTGTGTACCAATACTCGTTTGAACATCGTCCGGGCATGTCAACTACGAATGCCAATGCGTTAAGTCGGCTTCCATTGCCTGTAGTCTCGGTGGATCCACCCACAGCTGACAAAATCATGACAGTCCTCAATTTCATGGTCCCGGTGATGAAACCGGACCGGTCTGGCCTCTTCTGCAGCGATTATAAATTAACCGTAAATACGGCTTCACATTTGGATCGATATCTGATCCTTCATATCGAAGACCTCGTTGGCAGCTGGCTTTACATTCACAAAATTAGATATGAACAATGCTTATTTGCAGCTCGAACTGCACGAAGGCTCAAGACAATACGTTACGATCAACACTCATAAAGGCTTATATGAGTTTCCATTCGGCGTCTCTTCAGCTTGCGCTGTATTTCAATGCATTATGGAAGGTATATTATGATGTCCGCAAGTGTTGCGGACTATCTTGATGATGTGTTCATCACGGGAGCAATGGAGGTGGAACACCGGAAAACCTTGAGGCACTTTTGCAGCAGTTTTCAGAATTTAGCATTTGTCTGCTGTCATGGGAATGTCCCTTTAAGAAATATTTTGTCTTATCACATGACTTCAGTGATGTCATTGTGTGGGTGGAGCTGGGCTGTGGCCCTGTGAGTTTTTACTTTCGCTTTGAGTTTGGACCTGGTTTGTGGCTCTGGAGGTTTTACTTTCGCTTTGAGTTTGGACTGGTTTTGAACTGCACAGGTTGAAATAAGTGTTTCTCTATCTTCATTTTAAAAGCTGTTTCCAGACTACTTGATAACTTAAAAGAGCTAATTGCTTTCTGGAAGGAATTCAAACCTGCTGTTTTCAAATCAATGACAAGTCTTCTACCAGTAAGAGTGTCGTGTGTTGGGCCACACCTTTGAAAAGCTGTTTCTGGTTTTACTTGGATTTTGTTACTGAATTAGAACAGTTAAAGGGGAATTCATTAAGGGTTATACATAGATTACTGTAGCTGTGTCGGGTCTTTATATTTGTAATTGATAAAATTCTTACTGTGTGTGTTTATAAAAATGTCAACTAAATTTGTAGAATAAAGCTTGCTTTTTGATTTAAAACTCTGTTGAATAACAACTGAAAGGCAGGCTCTTGTGCTCATCATAACCAAAATCAATAAATAGTTATAGGTCAGGTAAACTCCATAATATACTTTGTTGTTTTCAAAACCCTGGCCCATAACACTGTGTAAAATGAAGTGCGTCTTCAATTCGAAGGACGTGTTATATTTAGGCTACTGGGTGGACCGGGATGGCATACACCCAGTCACTGACAAAGTGGAGACAATAAAGATGACCACCGCACAGTGTGATGTTTCAGAGCTTCACTCCTTTTTAGGACTGATAAATTATTATGGCAGTTTTAGATTAAATTTGGCAACAATCCTTGGTCCCCTCCATTTTCTTGTGTATAAAAACCCCTGAGTTTGGGGCAATGACCAGGAGATTTCATTCTGTTTGGTGAAAAGGACGTTGGTTTCGTCCAAAGTACTATGTAATTTTGATGCCGCTAAACCCCTTTATTTGACATGTAATGCATGGCCGTACTTTCCCACCGCATGGGTGACAGCTAGGACCGTCCAATAGCTTTTGCCTCCAGGATGTTGTCGGCTGCAGAACGCAATTATGCCCATTCAGAAAAAGGTCAGTTGGTTGTCTTTGAAGTTAAGCGATTCCACCAATACGTTTATAGCTGCCATTTTGTCATAACATTGGATCATAAGCCACTGCTTGGGCTCTTTCGCAAGGATAATGCTGTGCCACTGTTGCTAACTTTTGGTTGGCTCTTAATTTGGTTCTGTTTAATCACGTTTGCTCAAAAGTCGCCAGGTATCTTTCGACACTGCCACAAGGTTCAGAACCGAATACTGATCAATGACTCGATACACCAGTTAGTAAGTTCAAAAGCAATGCTCATTTATTTACACACAGTCAAATCTATTCATGCATAAACTCTACAAACTAAACTACCACTATTACTAAAGCCTATACTTAGCTTCGGGTGCCCACTCAGTCAGATGAACAATGGCCGTTGCTCGGTTCTGAGGCTGCTGGGTTGAGCTGTTTACAGGGTAGCAACTAGGAGCGTCTATCTCGTAGCGTGCGTTGACTTGGGACTTACTTGGTCTGGTGCAGCTGCTAGGCAGGTCTCTCTCTTCGGTGAGAGCCAAAGCCAAAGGAGGGCATTCTCCCTTGGGGGATACCTTTTATACTAAAAGGGGGCTTCGCGCACTTTTGGGCGGGCCTTGAACTTGGCCTCAACTAATTGGGTCTTTCCAAATCATCTGTATTGATTTTCCTCCAATAGAGGGGTGGTTACCTGATCGCTGGGCGTGTCCTGGTGACTGTCAGTCTGCTTTGTCTTTCCTTCTTCTGGTGCCGGGGAGTCTGCCTTAAAATTGTGTATCTAAATGTTTCCCTTTTGTCCCCGGAGATGGCTCATTAGTATGTAGATTGTTTGGTAGTTTCTGTCCTGTCTGAGAGTTTAAGGTTCTAATCAACAGACAGAGCTTGCACCTGCTTGTTTCT
Organism: Scyliorhinus torazame; assembly: GCF_047496885.1. NCBI lineage: Eukaryota > Metazoa > Chordata > Chondrichthyes > Carcharhiniformes > Scyliorhinidae > Scyliorhinus > Scyliorhinus torazame. The sequence goes on along the minus strand of NC_092720.1, from coordinate 166,422,517 downwards.
TAGCATTGTCCAATTTTCCCTGCATTCTTTGCGGGTGTCCATTTTGTAATCGGGAAGTGGCCGTCCCGGATGGCTACACACCCTCCTTGTGATCCTCAACGCGAAGCGTGAAGGATCACATTACTATGTCGTCTTCATCTTCTGACCACTGGGGCACCCATGCTTAGGCTCTACACTGTCCTATCCTATTCAACACAATTTTACATAAACCATTTTAAATACATTCATTATCATAAAATTTTCGGGGCGCTATGACATTAATACATGCATTACAGAAAAATAAAAAAACTGGATCCTCTAACTATTCTCAATAAGCTATCCTCATTCAAACAATCCAAAAATACAAACAATCCAAAAATAATCTATACATCTTAAACTGTACAAAATAGCAGCACACAAATTTCTCTGGCCTGGCAGTCAGACACAGAGGTTTACATCTCTTTATTCCATAGAATACATTAAACAAATGGATGCTCTTTAATCCGTCCCAATGGGTTTGGGGGTCTGGTGAAATCCGCAAATGGGGGACCTAAATCTGTATACCGGTATGCGAGAGCGATATGCTCTCTTTCGCCATTTCTTGACTCTAAATGTTTGCACAACACTGCAAAGTATCGCCAGCACTAAGAGTGCTTCGACTACATATGAGAGTGAGTACCAGGTGATAAACTTATCACACCAGATCGGGGTATTGCTAGCTGTCACTGGGCTAGTTATCTTGGGGTTCGTGTATTACAGGGTTGAGTGTCATTTACGGTTTGTGTGGTAGGGGTCAGGGGGGTAGCGTCCGCGTGCAACTGAAGGGATCCCGCTAAGATCCATGTGAACACGAAGGCTGTCTTCATCTTTGTCGGTCTTCTTCTTTGTCTTCCTCTGGGGTTCCTGGGTTTCCGAGTCCTGTGAACACAAGCTTAATTTCTGTTATTATCTTGCTTAAGATCTCGTATGTCTGTCTGTCTGTCCTTTATTGCCAATTTCCCTTTATAATTGGTCACCATCTGTGACTCCCTCTTTTTTTTTTAAACCGAATATTTGGACTAGACATCTAAGAAAAATACTGCCATACTGCGAGCCGTCTCGCAGCCTGTGTGATTTACCATCCCAGTGTTTGAATATGTAAATAGCATAGGGAAGCAACCTAAGGGTTGCCAAAACCAAACAAAAGAATTCTGAACAAAATGGGCCAAATGGGGTGCTTATGGGCCGCGGCGGGTAAGAAATGGGTGGAATCCCCAGGTAGGACGGTGATCAATGCCGTATGTGCTCTACCCGAGCGTAGCTGACCAGAGGGGGGGGTCCTCAGGTAGGGCAGGGACCAATGCTGTTTCTCCAGTGCCTGAGCAACCGGCAAGAATGGGTAAGAATGTGGTCATCGTGGGGGGCTGCCTCTCGAATTAGGAGAGCAACTATGAGTCGTGTTCTGTAGACAAACTAGTTCCTCTGAACTATTGTCTGGGACAAACTTGTACCTTTAACAAAGTTCTGGTGACAAATTAGTTCCTCTGAACTATTGTCTGGGACAAACTTGTTCCATTAACAGCCAGGGGGCGTTAAAGGAGTGGTGACGTGGGGCCATGAAAAACTTTCCGAGTTTACACACAACACTTAACGATAACACTAACGAACAAACATTCAACGAATATGGTGCAGGTTCCATCAGAAAGGACACCGTATCTCTCCGTCGGTTCCTTTTTTCTGCATCATCTGGACACCTCACTGCTCAATAGCGAACAGGGTCGCAAAGGGATTCGTTTGGTGGGAGTCAGACACTAAGTCATCATCTTCTCCCGGCTGGCAAACTCTTGTCTGTAGTAACTGTGCTAAAGCTGCTTGGGGCGAATTGGGGTCCATCTCATCATTCCGGATGAGCCTGAACGAATTGTCTCGGTGCCAGAACCGTGTGTCGAGGTTGGAGCTACTTTGCTTCAATCCGTAATCGTCGGGCGGTGGTTCTGGGTCAGGGGCTTTGATATAAGTGATCTCGAATGGGTCAGTAGAATCATGCTCGGATTCGCTGGGAGTGGGGCCTGGTACAGGGGTGTAGTCGTCATTGTGATCGCTATCACTGTCGCTGTCGCTGCTGGTTGAGGGAAGGGAGAGGCGGAGTCATGCCTCTGGGGGCGGAGTTGAAGTCGTGTCTGAGGGTGGGCTGGAGGGGCTGGGGGAGGGTAGGAATACGTCATCTGTGGGCGGGGCGTGGTCGTCTGCTGCTGCAAGCAGGATGTGGTGTGTGTGGTTATTCTGTGAGCCGTAAGCTTTGAGCTAGTTTATGTGAAACCACGCAGACTTGCCATTGGGATAGGTTATTTTGCATACTGAGGGGCTGACTTTGTTCGAAATGGAGTACGGTCCGGAAAATTTGGGGGAAAGGAATGAACTGGGTTTGTAAAAGGAAAGCATAACTTGTTGCCCTACTGTAAACTCAGTGGCGTGTACTGTTTTGTCGAAACAAGCCTTGCTCTGTTTCTTCCTGGTTCCAAGTCTCAATGCTGCTGCGAGTTGGGCTGCCTTTATGTTCTGTACCAGTTGTGTAAACGCATTTTCATGTGCGAGGGCTATAACTGCGGGGCTGGCCAAATCCAGTCCTAGTAAATACTCAGTGCCTTTCACGGGGCGTCCGGTCATGAGGGTGTGGGGGGTGTATCCTGTGGATGTAGATACCATGTTTCTTAAAAACATTAAAGCAAATGGGAGTACTGAATCCCAGGTGCTGTTATTTTGCTGTACATTTTCCTGAGGGTGGCTTTCAATATCCTATTCATTCGTTCTACAATACCACTTGACCGGGGGTGGTATGCGATATGGAACTTTTGTCCAATGCCGAAAACCGTGAGGACGTTTTTCATTCCACGTCCGGTGAAATGGGAGCCTTGGTCAGACTCTATACTGCGTGGGAGGCCCCATCTTGTAAAGATGTGGTGTGTTAATATTTTAGCCGTTGTCTTGGCCATATTAGTTTGTGATGGAAATGCTTCCACTCATTTTGTGAAGGTGTCTATGACCACCAACACATACTTGTAACCATTTCTGCATGGGGGTAGGGATCCTATATAATCTATCTGGAGATTTGTCCAGGGTCCATTAACGGGGCGGGTATGGCTAAGTTGAGCCTTTTTAGCATATCTGTCCGGGTTGTTCTGGTCACAGATTAAGCAATTCTCAACGTAGTGTGTGACATCGATTTTTAAATCAGGCCACCAGCAAAGCAGTCTGAGGTGGGCTCGGGTGGGTTCAATTCCTTGGTGTCCATGATTGTCATGGAACTGACAAATGATCTGGTTCCTGTCCTGGCTGGGAACTATATAAATGCCATCCTTTAACATCACACCATTGTGTGTGGTGATTGCGTTTTTAAACTTGTCGTACGGGGCTGGGACGGTTCCCTTTAAAACTTCCCTGAGTTTCTTGTCCTCTTTCTGAGCCGTCGCTAGATCCTAAATGTTGGTCTGTGAGACCTGAACTGCGTGTACTGGGGTGCTTTCGGGGGGATTCCAAAACTAACCATACCTGGAGCCTGCCTTCGCTAGGGCGTCTGCTTTAACATTACCAGAGGTGGAAGAACGGTGATGACTGCGAACCTTAATTATTCCGTATTTCCTATCCTTTGCTGTCTCTAAGATATGGCGGAGTAATGGGGCTGAGTGTATGGGGTTACCGTCCGCGGAAACAAATCCTCTCGTTTCCCAGAGTGGTAGGAATTCTATCAAACTATTACAGACATACAAGCTGTCCGAATAGATGTCTGCTGGGGTCGGGAACGAGTCTCTGGGGTGTACTACCTGTTTTCCTGGGGGTGGGGGTTTGGGAATAAATGGGCCTATTTAGTAGTGATGATCTCACATTCATGAGGGGTGCCTGCATACTGCAAATTATCGGCAAGGAATGTGTGGGTTTTGGTTCTCTTTACTGTGATGTCCCGTCCCTGTAAAAGAAGGGTCCAACGGGCTGTGCGGATTTGGCTGACTGTGCCATCTTTAAGTCATCCGTCTAACAATAGATGTGACGGTGTGTGTTCTGTGAGGATGGTGATGGGGTTGAATCCTGTAATGTAAGCAAAGTATGGTACTGCCCAAAAAACTGCGAGCAGGTGCCTTTCACAGGCAGAAAATCCTTCCTCTACGGGATCTAACATGCGTGAGGCGTAACTGGTCGTGGCGTTCCTGGAGGAGCACGGCCGAAAGGGTTCGGTCGGTGTTTGCTACCTCGATAGCGTACGGTGAATGTGGATCTGGGACCTGTAGTGCTCTTTTTAAAGCGTCCACGGCATCTGAATGCTGTGGAAGCCATTCCCAAGGTGCCTGCTTCTTAAGAAGTTCGGAAAGGGGTGCTGCTTTAGTGGCGAAACCATCAATATGGTTTCAGCAGTAACCAACCAGTCCTAAAAATGACTGGAGGGCTGAGACATTGTGGAGAAGGGGTAATTTGACGATCGAGTCAATTCTCTTGTGCTCGATCTCGCGTTTACCATGAGTGATCACTGTTCCCAAGTAAATCATTTTTTCTTTCAGAATCTGGGCCTTCTTGGGGTTGACTTTACAACCAATTTGTTCCAGGAGTGCTAGGAGTTCGGCGAGAAGCAAAATGTGCTCTCCCTTTGTGTCTGTCTGTAGTAACAAGCCGTCTACATACTGGACCAGACAATCGGGGCGGGAAAATTTTGCTAAAGCATTTACCAGCTGTCGGTGGAAAATGGAGGGGGAGTTGTGGAAGCCTTGTGGAAGGCACGTCCATGTGTATTGTTGCCCTTGGAATGTAAAGGCAAATTTGTACTGGCACGCTTTAGCCAATGGAATGGACCAGAAGCCATTACTAATGTCCAAAACCGAAAAAGAATTTGACTGGAGTCCCTGTTTGAGCATGGTCTCGGGACTCGTGGCTACGGTGGGGGCTGCTGCTGGGGTTACTTTGTTCAGTTCCCGGTAATCAATGGTCAGTCGTCATGACCCATCCGGTTTCCTGACGGGCCAAATCGGTGCGTTGTTTGTGGAGACTACTGATCTGAGTACGCCTTGATCCAAAAAACTCTCTCTTTGGAGATTTCTCCCTCTGCTTCCTGGGGAAATCCGTACTGTTTCGGGGGTTTAGGGTCGGGGCCTGTAATGTTCACAAAGCCAGCCAAACTGCCACAGTCGTGCTTGTGCTGTGCAAATGCTGCTTTATGTTCCTGCAGGACTGCCCTAACCTGTTTGTCTGCACTAATGGCTCGAGAGTTGAACCAGAAGTCTTCTACTAAGCTAATCCTGTTTACGTATTCTCCTACTGTGAGCGTGGCAGGGGCTCGTGCTGCCTTTGCCATTTTCCATACACACTTGTTCACTGGGTCGAAAGAAAGGTTATGGGAGCTCATGAAATCGATCCCAAGGATATGTTCTGCTGTCTGGGGCAGATCAACTAAAACTACGGGGTGCTTAGTCGTGATGTTCCCTATCTGTATTGCTATAGGGGCCGTGATGTGTCCCTGGTGAAAATGGCCTTTAAACCGCTGAGTGTGATGGTGTCTGTTGTGGGCCGTTTTCTTGATCTAATTGGGGTCCGAATGTACTTTGAAATTCATTTTATATGGACAGCAGGGATTGCAATTCTGCAATTTGCTTCCGGCACTTTGCGTGGTCTACGGAGCTCTGCCTTTGTTCCGTCGTGGAAGTATGGAGTGCTCGTAGGGCTGCTTTTAAATCATTGCACTGTCTCTGCAATTTCTCAACTTGCTGTTCTGTTTCTTGTCTTACCAAGACCGCCGTTGCGTGTCCTGGTAGGCCTTATCATATTACGTCTGAAAACTGTTCAAATGCGCGAGACAAGACTGATGTGCCCCCTTGGCATCATCCACCTCTCTGTCCCTTGCTGCTAACTGCTCTTTCAGATCTCGATTCTCTTTCTCTACCTCACTCACGTCTACCTCACTACTTCTGTCTCTCTCCTCTATCTCTCTACGGCGCGTCCTAACGACTTCCTCTTGCCTCGCAATTGTGCCAAACAGGACATGATTGCCATCGGCTTGCGAGCTTTCCCTAAGCTCTTCTTGTGGATCTCTAACAGGTTCTCCCACCAAGTATGTCCTATACTCATGGGTCCTGTTTCCTCATTATCACAGAATTCACTCCAAAGGGGCCATCCTTTCCCTTTGAGATATTTTCTGATCTCATCTTCCCAAACGGGACACTGTCCTACTCGACTGTTGGTCACTGCGACCTCGAATTCCTGGGGGTTCATAAGGCGTTCCATTGCCTTCATTACCATTCTCTCTATCTGGGTTCTTTACCGAATTTGGAACAGGGGGTGATAAAGTGGTGATGTAAACACGGGTACGGCTTACCCTAATTTCTGGCCTACAACACTCCCGACAGTTTTACGCAACAGAATCTCTCACGTTTACCTTATATCCCTGTTAGTACGCATGCATTAACACACTTCCGAATCTCAGAGGCTTGATCAGTACTGTTCTTACGCTTGTGGCTTTTCCTTTCTGTTCCCAATTGGCTTCTCAATTAAATTTTGGGTTCTCTCGGAGTGGTTAGGCCACTTCTAAGTCGAGTCCCGTCACATGTCGCCAATAAATGTTGCTAACTTTTGGTTGGCTCTTAATTTGGTTCTGTTTAATCACGTTTGCTCAAAAGTCGCCAGGTATCTTTCGACACCGCCACAAGGTTCAGAACCGAATACTGATTAATGACTCGATACACCAGTTAGTAAGTTCAAAAGCAATGCTCATTTATTTACACACCGTCAAATCTACTCATGCATAAACTCTACAAACTAAACTACCACTATTACTAAAGCCTATACTTAGCTTTGGGTGCCCACTCAGTCAGATGAACAATGGCCGTTGCTCGGTTCTGAGGCTGCTGGGTTGAGCTGTTTACAGGGTAGCAACTAGGAGCGTCTATCTCGTAGTGTGCGTTGACTTGGGACTTACTTGGTCTGGTGCAGTTGCTAGGCTGGTTTCTGTCTTCGGTGAGAGCCAAAGCCAAAGGAGGGCGTTCTACCTTGGGGGATACCTTTTATACTAAAAAGGCGCTTCGCGCGCTTTTGGGCGGGCGTTGAACTTGGCCTCAACTAATTGGGTCTTTCCCAATCATCTGTATCGATTTTCCTCCAATAGAGGGATGGTTCCCTGATCGCTGGGCGTGTCCTGTTGACTGTCAGTCTGCTTTGCCTTAGCTCTTCTGGCGCCGGGGAGTCTGCCTTAACATGGTTAAGGCAGGGGGTTTGTGTCTTCCGAACCTGATGTATTATTACTGGGCGGAAATGTGGAGAAGGTACGGAGCTGGGTCAGAGGAGTTGACTTACAATGGGTCAGAATGGAGGAGAGTTTGTGCAGGGGGTTGGGATTGAAGGCGCTAGCAACAGCGCCGCTCCCGACGGCCCCGGGGAGACACTCAGGGAGTCCGGTAGTAATAGCTTCGTTGAGAATTTGGAGGCAGGGTCCCAAGCATTTCAGGTTGGGGGCAGGGTCAAGGGAACTGCAGATTCGGGGGAAACCATAGATTTGAGCCAGGGAAGTGGGATGGAAATTTTCGGAGATGGGAGGAGAAAGGAATTAGGACACTAAAAGATTTGTTTCTTGGGGGTCAATTTGCAGGATTGAAGGAGCTGGGAGCAAAGTATGGGGTGGAACAGGAGGAAATATTTAGATACATGCAGGTTCGAGACTTAGCTCACAAATCACAGGTTTGATGGGATACCAGGCTGGCATGCGTCCTCTTTTCATATAGGACGACTGCTCATGCTGTTATCGGGGTGGCGCCGGCCGAAATGTTTTTTTTTAACAAACAATTTTAATGCGGTATTTTTAGCATTACAAGCAACAACAGTATAAAAACAGTGTACAAAGAACAATAATCATAGTGCAAACACCGACACCCATCCCTCCAAGACCGCCTATTTGACCCCCTATTCTAAGCTACCCTAGCCCCCCCTCCCGCTCTCCCCTCCCCCCCTGCTGATGATTAATCAGGAATCCGCCATCCTGCGCCATGGACACCGTCAGCACGCCGCAGCCGTTACAAATCGCTGGAAACCTCGGCGCCAATTGGAAGCTGTTCAAACAGTGCTTCCAGTTCTTCCTGGAAGCCACCGAAAGGGAGAGCGCTTAAGACACCAGAAAAATCGCCCTCCTCCTCTCCACGGCAGGGCAACACGCCATCCATGTCTACAACTCCCTGGTGTTCGCGGAAGGTGAGGACAAGACCAAGTACAAGACGGTCCTTCTCAAATTCGAGCAACACTTCAGTGTCGAGGTAAATGAGAGTTTTGAGAGGTATCTCTTCCAGCAGTGCCTGCAGGGTAAGGATGAGGCCTTTCAATCTTTCCTTACACACCTCCGTATCCTCGCGCAGTCCTGCGGTTAAGACACCACCTCTGATTCAATGATTCGGGACCAGATTGTTTTTGGGGTCACCTCGGGCGCCCTACGCCAGCAGCTCCTCAACATTAAAGGCCTCACCCTAGCCTCCGCAATCGAAGCCTGTGTCCTTCATGGAAATGCGACTAGCCGCTACTCCCAATTTCAAGCGGCCGAATCGGCGCGGCAGGGGTCCTACGCGCCCGAATCGGCAAGGCAGGAGTCCTACAAGGCCGAACGGGTCCCGCCGATCGAATTCCTCCCGGCCCCCGGGCCGGAAGAGGGCGGCCATTTCGCGTGCTTTCCGTGGCCTCCCACGTTTGTGTGCACCAAAGAAGACGTTGACGCAGAGGGACGTGATGCGCAGGCGCGCTCGACGCAAGACCGAACTGCGCATGCACGGTGGCGCAACGAACGCCATGACATCACGACGTGCGGCAACTGCGGAGCCGCACATTTAAAGCGGCAATGTCCGGCAAAAAAAACGACAATGCCTCCGCTGTGGCAAGATGGGCCACTACGCTGCCTGCTGTCGAGCAGCTCAACCTGCCAATGCTCCCTAATTCCGACAACCTCGCAGGGACGTGCGGACCATTCAGCCTCCGTACTACGAGTCGTGCCCAGACGATATCCAAACCAGTGAATCAGACGACCAGGACGCCTTCCGTGTTGCGGTCATTGATAGGAACCGGATGTCTCCAGGCAGGACCCACCAGCTGATGCCAGTGAACAGCGTCAATCCGGGTGATGAATGGTGTGCCACCCTAACGGTCAACCGATCACCGATAACATTCCGTCTGGACACTGGTGCCTCCGCCAACCTAATAGCATGGTCAGTCTTCTACGCCTTGAAGGTCAGACCACCAATTCGGCCATCCCATTGCAAGATGGTCGACTACAATGGAAACGTTATCCCGGCCATGGGATCCTGCCAGCTCCAGGTGACACACAACACATACACGGCCACACTGTCTTTCGAAATAGTCGGATCATCAAAGGACTCCCTGCTAGGCGCACAGGCATGCAAGGTTCTCCACCTCGTGCAGCGGGTTCACGCTCTGTCTCCAGAAGACACATCAGACTTCCCGGATGCAGAATTCATGGCACAGCTTCAATCGCTCCTCGGCCACAACCAGGAGGCATTCGAGGGCAGGGGCACACTGCCCTATACCTACAGAATTCAACTCAAACCGGATGCCACCCCGGTCATTCACGCACCTCGCAGGGTCCCAGCGCCACTCAAAAACCTCCTCAAGCAGCAGCTGCAGGATCTCCAGGACCAAGGGGTGCTATCGTTCTTTGAAGAGATAACAAATAGGTTAGACCAAGGAGAGCCAATGGATGTTATCTATCTTGACTTCCAAAAGGCCTTTGATAAGGTGCCTCACGGGAGACTGCTGAGTAAAATAAGGGCCCATGGTATTCGAGGCAAGGTACTAACATGGATTGACGACTGGCTGTCAGGCAGAAGGCAGAGAGTTGGGATAAAAGGTTCTTTATCGGAATGGCAACCGGTGACGAGTGGTGTCCCGCAGGGTTCAGTGTTGGGGCCACAGCTGTTCTCTTTATATATTAACGATCTAGATGACGGGACTGAGGGCATTCTGGCTAAGTTTGCCGATGATACAAAGATAGGTGGAGGGGCAGGTAGTATGGAGGAGGTGGGGAGGCTGCAGAAAGATTTAGACAGTTTAGGAGAGTGGTCCAAGAAATGGCTGATGAAATTCAACGTGGGCAAGTGCGAGGTCTTGCACTTTGGAAAAAAGAATAGAGGCGTGGACTATTTTCTAAACGGTGACAAAATTCATAATGCTGAAGTGCAAAGGGACTTGGGAGTCCTAGTCCAGGATTCTCTAAAGGTAAACTTGCAGGTTGAGTCCGTAATTAAGAAAGCAAATGCAATGTTGTCATTCATCTCAAGAGGCTTGGAATATAAAAGCAGGGATGTACTTCTGAAGCTTTATAAAGCATTAGTTAGGCCCCATTTAGAATACTGTGAGCAATTTTGGGCCCCACACCTCAGGAAGGACATACTGGCACTGGAGCGGGTCCAGCGGAGATTCACACGGATGATCCCAGGAATGGTAGGCCTAACATACGATGAACGTCTGAGGTTCCTGGGATTATAATCATTGGAGTTTAGGAGGTTGAGGGGAGATCTAATAGAAACTTACAAGATAATGAATGGCTTAGATAGGGTGGATGTAGAGAAGTTGTTTCCATTAGCAGGGGAGACTAGGACCCGGGGGCACAGCCTTAGAATAAAAGGGAGTCACTTTAGAACAGAGATGAGGAGAAATTTCTTCAGCCAGAGAGTAGTGGGTCTGTGGAATTCATTGCCACAGAGGGTGGTGGAGGCCGGGACGTTGAGTGTCTTTAAGACAGAAGTTGATAATTTCTTGATTTCTCGAGGAATTAAGGGCTATGGAGAGAGAGCGGGTAAATGGAGTTGAAATCAGCCATGATTGAATGGTGGAGTGGACTCGATGGGCCGAATGGCCTTACTTCCGCTCCTATGTCTTATGGTCTTATCCCGGGTCACGGAGCCCACGCCATGGGTCAGCTCCATGGTGTGTGTTAAGAAGCCCTCTGGCGAACTCCGGATCTGCATTGACCCAAAAGACCTGAACAACAACATAATGAGGGATCACTACCCCATACCCAAACGGGAAGAGATCACAAGCGAAATGGCCCGGGCTAAAATCTTTACAAAGCTGGATGCCTCGAACGGTTTTTGGCAGATCCAACTGGACCAGTCCAGCAGGAAGCTGTGCACCTTCAACACTCCTTTCGGCAGGTTCTGCTATAACAGAATGCCGTTTGGCATCATCTCGGCATCCGAGGTCTTTCACAGGATCATGGAACAGATGATGGAGGGCATCGAAGGGGTGTGCGTCTACGTTGACGACGTCATCATCTGGTCCACCACACCACAGGAGCACATCAATCGTCTCCAGCGCGTCTTTGCGCGGATACGGGAAAACGGCCTGCGCCTCAACCGAGCCAAGTGTTCTTTCAGCCAAACCGAGCTGAAGTTTCTGGGGGACCACATATCCTGGTCAGGGGTCCGTCCGGATGCAGACAAGGTGAGCGCCATTACAGCCATGCCGCAGCCGGCAGACAAGAAAGCAGTGCTACGCTTCCTAGGCATGGTCAACTTCCTGGGGAAGTTCATTCCCAACCTTGCCTCCCACACGACGGCTCTTCGCCACATAGTCAAGAAGTCCACGGAGTTCCAGTGGCTGCCCGCACACCAGAAGGAATGGGAGGAGCTCACAATTAAGCTCACCACAGCCCCGGTATTGGCGTTTTTCGACACTTCTCGTGAAACTAAAATTTCGACTGATGCCAGCCAGTCCGGCATTGGGGCGGTACTCCTACAGCGGGATGACACTGCGTCATGGGCCCCGGTTGCCTATGCCTCGCGGGCTATGAACCCCCACAGAACAGCGCTACGCGCAGATCGAAAAGGAGTGCCTGGGTTTGCTAACCGGAATAGATAAGTTCCATGACTACATGTATGGTCTCCCCAGTTTACCGTTGAGACTGACCATCGCCCCCTGGTCAGCATCATACATAAGGACCTGAACGAGATGACCCCTCGCCTCCAGCGCATCCTACTCAAACTCAGGAGGTACAACTTCCAACTGGTCTACACCCCGGGAAAGGACCTTTTCATTGCGGATGCCCTATCTAGAGCAGTGAGCACACTGCCCGACTCGGAGGGGTTCGTCTGTCAGGTCGAAGCGCAGGTGGCCTTCACATCGGCAAATCTGCCAGCCGATGACTCCAGTCTGGCCCGTATTCACCGGGAGACTGCGGCTGACCCCCTTCTACAACGTGTGATGTGCCACGTGACGGGAGGGTGGCTCAAAGGACAGTGCCCGCAGTTCTACAATGTCCGGGACGACTTGGCCATCATTGATGGTGTCCTCCTAAAGCTGGACCGGATTGTGATTCCACACAGCATGCACAAGCTGGTCCTCGACCAACTACACGAAGGCCATCTGGTGGTCGAGAAGTGCACGTGTTTTGTTTATGGTACAACCTCGTTGCTATGTCGCACCTGACATCGCCCCATGTGTGTAGTTTAGCCTCATGTACATGCTGTAGATATTACACACACACACATTCAGCTGCACTCAGTACACATCTCTATTTATAACCACATAGGCACATGTTCTTGTAGAAAAGGGGGATGTCATGATATTCAGGTAAACATCATGGTGCAAACATACATACATACTGATGGACAGATCAACAGACCAATCAATACACACACAACACCACAGCCAATCACAGGCAAGAGCATACACACTATAAAATGGGGAACACGACACTTCCCGTTCATTCCAGCAGGAGACAGCTCAGGGCACAGAGCTCACAGCAAGCCACTCAGACATCCACCATGTGCTGAGTTCCATTCCAAGATAGTGTTAAGGATAGGTCCACAGATTCAAGGGTAATGAACGAACCACAGTTACCAGTTTACCATTGTAAATATTGTTAGTAAAAAAACTGAGTTGTACCATCCGCAACCGTGTTGGTTCGTCTGTGTAGCAGAGCACCCAACACGACAACCCTCTCAAGGCAAACTTAATCTTCTCCAGGCCGAGAAAGCTCGCCGTGTCGGTTAACCAGGCCTCCGACTTCGGAGGCTTTGAGTCCCTCCCAGCTAATAATATCTGTCTCTGGGCTACCAGGGAGGCAAAGGCCAGAACATCTGCCTCTTTCTCCTCCTGGACTCCCAGATCTTCCGACACCTCAAAAATCGCCACTTCTGGACTCATTGCCACCCTTGTTTTCAATACTCTGGACATGACATCCGCAAACCCCTGCCAATATCCCCTAAGTTTTGTACACACCCATCCCTGCCCCTGGATCAGCTACATATAAGAGCAGGTCGCCCGCGTACAGCGAGACCCTATGTTACACCCCCCCCCCTAACCAGCCCCATCCAACCCTTGAAGCTCTCAGAGCAATTGCCAGCGGCTCTATAGCTAATGCAAACAGCAGTGGGGAGAGGGGGAACCCCTGTCTTGTCCTCCGGTGCAGCCTAAAATAGTCCGAGGTCGTCCTATTCGTCCTTACACAACCTCGGGGGCCTGGTACAGTAGCCTAACCCAGTCGATAAAGCCCCTACTGAACCCAAATCGTCCCAGCACCTCCCATAGATAGTCCCACTCCACCCGGTCAAACGCCTTCTCCGCATCAATGGCCACAACTACCTCAACCTCCCTGCTCTCCGGGGGCATCATAATCACGTTCAGCAGCCTTCTTATATTGGCCACCAACTGCCTATCCATGACAAATCCAGTTTGATCCTCCATAATCACATCCGGCACACAATCTTCAATCCTGGAGGCCAAAACTTTGGCCAGCAGCTTAGCGTCCACAATAAGCAGTGAGATCGGCCTATAAGACCCACATAGTTCCGGGTTCTTGTCCCGCTTCAATATTAACAAGATGGTGGCCTGTGACATCGTCGGGGGCAGCACCCCTCTATCCCTCGCCTCATTGAAAACCTTGACCAGCAATGGCCCTAGTATCCCGAGAATTTGTTGTAGAATTCCACCGGATACCGGTCCGGCCCTGGGGCTTTGCCTGACTGCATTGCCTTCAAGCCCTCAGCTATTTCTTCGGTCCTGTTCGGAGCTCCCAGCCCGTCCACCAGCTCCCTGCCCACCCTTGGGAAGGTCAGTCCGTCCAAAAAGCGTCTCATTCCCTCGGGCCCCGTGGGGGGTTCTGAGCGATAGAGTCTGCTGTAAAAGTCCCTGAACGCCCTGTTTAGCCCAGCCGAGTCCCTACCAGATTCCCATCCCCATCAACCACCTTTTCTATTCCCCTGGCCGCCTCCCTCTTCCTAAGCTGCTGTGCCAGCATTCTGCTGGCCTTCTCCACATGTTCATAAAACGTCCCCCTCGCCTTTCTAAGCTGCTCCACTGCCTTACCTGTGAACACCCCGAACTCGGCCTGCAGCTTCCGATGTTCCCTTAACAGTTCCACCTCCGGGGTCGCCTCATCCCTCCTATCTATCTGTAGAATCTCCTTAACCAGTCGGTCCGTCTCTGCCCTATCCGTCCTGTCCCTATGAGCTCGGATCAAAATCAGCTCCCCTCTCACCACTGCATTCAGCGCCCCCCAGACCGCTGCTGAGACTTCCCCCGTGTCGTTGGCCTGCAGGTAGTTCTGCATGCACTTCCTTACTCTCTCGCACACCGCCTCGTCCGCCAACAAGCCCACGTCCAATTGCCATTGCGGGGGCTGGAAGCTCTCCTCACTAACCTGCAGTTCCACCCAATGTGGGGCATGATCCGAAATAATGATGGCCGAATACCCCGTGTCCACCACCCCCGCCAGCAGATCCCTGCTCAAAATGAAAAATTTAATCCGGGAGTAAACCTTATGCACATGCGAATAAAAAGAAAACTCCCTCCCCGTCGGCTGCCTAAACCTCCTTCGGTCGACCCCCCCCCCCCCATCTGCTCCATGAACCCTATCAGTTCCTTTGCCATTGCTGGCACCCTCCCCGTTTTCGAACATGACCGGTCCAGGCCGGGGTCGATAACCGTATTAAAATCCCCTCCTATCACCAGCTTATGTGAGTCCAGATCCGGTATCTTCCCCAGTACCCTCTTTATGAATTCTACATCGTCCCAGTTCAGCGCGTACACGTTGACCAAGACAACCTTCCACCCCCCCAGCTTACCGCTTACCATGACATAACGGCCACCCCCGTCTGAGACTATACTACCCACCTGGAATTGCACCCGCTTATTAATTAAAATCGTCACCCCTCTGGCCTTGGTGTCCAGCCCTGAATGAAAGACCTGACTGATCCAACCCTTCCTTAGCCTAACTTGATCCGCTACTTTCAGGTGTGTCTCCTGCAACATCACCACGTCCGCCTTCAGAGCCCTCAGATGCGCGAACACACGTGCCCTCTTGACAGGCCCATTCAACCCCCTAACATTCCAGGTGATCAGCCTGGTTGGGAGGCACCACGCCCCCCTCCCCACACCGATCAGCCATCCCCTTTCCTGGGCCCGCCCCCAGCCCATGCACCGCGCCTCCATCGGCCCGCCTCCTGGCAGCCTCCACCCCGACCTCCTCTCTGTCCCAAAACCTAAGTCCCTCCCTCGTCAGCAGAGTAACTCCCCCCACTCCCCTAGCAACACCACCTTGTTATCTAACCCCTGCCCTATATTGAACATATACACACACCCCCACTGTGTTTCCGTAGACTAGCTCACCCAGATAGCCTGGTGACCCTCGTCTCTGGCGCCAAGAAGTCTCCCACCTATTGTTCCCTACTCTCCCCCCCCCCCCCCCCCCCCCCCCCCCCCCCCCCCGCCCCCCACCCATCGAAACCACTTCTCTAATCAAACCGAGACGGAACAATCTCCCAATTACCATAGGAGACAACCCAAGACAGACAAAAAACCCCACAAAGAACCCCCCCAATAGTGCAAATCAGAATAATAAAAAGTAAAAAGCCCCCACCAGCCACCCACATCAAAATAACGAAAACCCATAGAAAGCAAATAACTTTTACTCCCCCATCTTCGCCCAAACTTGAAAGGCAGAAGAAAAAAGGACAATCAAAACATATACACATCGCTCAGAAAGGCTACAACTTAAAATCAAAAAGTTCTCAGTTCTGCGCCAGTCTCTTCTTCTTGGCAAAGTCCATCGAGTCTTCGGGTGACTCAAAATAGTGGTGCTGGTCCTTGTGCGTAACCCAAAGACGCACCGGATAGAGGAGCCCAAATTTCACCTTCTTCTTAAACAGGATCTCCTTCACTTGCCTGAAGCCTGCCCTCCTTCTGGCTACCTCCACACACAGGTCCTGATAGACCCGCAATATGCTATTGTCCCACTTGCAGCTCCTAGTACGCTTGGCCCACTGGAGAACACACTCCTTATCCAAAAATCAGTGGAACCGAACCACCATCGCCCTTGGGGGGTCCCCCGGCCGATGCTTCCTCGCCATTGCCCTGTGCACTCTGTCCATCTCCAACGGTCGGGGAAAAGCCCCCTCCCCCAGAAGCTTCTGGAACATATTCGCCACAATCGCGCCAGCATCAGCCCCCTCAGCCCCTTCAGGCAGACTGACAATTCTTAAGTTCTGCCGGCGAGCTCTGTTCTCCAGGTCTTCCACCTTCTCCAGCAGCCTCTTTTGCTGATCCTTCAGCATCCCCACCTCCAACTCGACCACCGTTTGGTGCTCCTCCTGGTGCACCAGCGCTTTCTCCAACTTCTGAATCATCCGATCCTGGGCCTCCAGCCTGCGCTCCAGCCAATCGATCGATTCCTTTATCGGGTCAAGACAGTCCCGTTTCTGCCTGCAAAGCCCTCCTGGATGACCTGCATCAGGTCCTCCGTTGATGGCTGGGCCGTCGCAGCAGGGGCCCGAACATCAGCCATGTTGTCTTCAGCGGCCACCTCCACCCAGCCCTTGCTTATCTTTTTATTTCTTCCTTTTCAGTCGCTTGGGGTTCTCCGTTCCATGCACCACTGTGTGGGCCCAGAGCCTGATTGTCTGTGCCTTCATAGCCAGAACTCAAAACCATGAAAAAGTCAGGGAAAAAGGTCCAAAGGTCTGGCCAGAGCGGGAGCCACCAAACGTGCGACTTACTCCCTCATAGCTGCCACCGGAAGTCTCGGCCGAAATGTTGTCGGGTCACTGGCTCTTGACTCGATTGGGTTTGTTCTTTCCCAAAATCGGCACGAAAGTGCGCCGCACTCAAGATTTCCAGGGCCGTTGTCCGAATAGACATTTCACACCTGACAAGGTGGTCAATGGCATTGGTGAAGATCCTTATTGGCTTGCAGGAGTAATCGTTCGTCACGTGATCTGTTTCATACCAGATCCGTGCACCAATCGTCATTGGTGTTTTAACTCCTTCTTCATCTGCTCCTCGTCTTCATTGGATTGGATTTGTTTATCGTCACGCGTACCGAGGTAGAGTGAAAAGTATTTTTCTGCGTATGGCTCTAACAGATCATTTCGTACATGAAGAGAAAATACATAATGGGCAACACAAGTACCAGTTCAGTTCATGAAACGTCACCTCGACCATTTTCATGCTCGGCAGTCTTCCATTCCGGGGCTCTTCGCGGGAACTCTGTCCCACTCCGGCCAGCCGCTCGGATGGCTCCTCGGGGGAACTCTACCCCGGTCAACCGGTTGTTCCGGTTCCACAGTCTGAACACCCAACTACTTTGTTTTCTTCTCGTGATACAGAAATACCTGATGTCTGGTCATCTGATTCCGATATGGAGTCATAGACCTTTGAGGTCTCTGATTTGGAGGTCGTCTTTCGTCCATATTCGGAGGGTCCAGTCGCAAGCATCATTCTCCAGCTCGTTATACTCCAGCTGATCCAGTCCCGCCGCCAGTCAACAATGTACCAAGGTCAAAGCGTCTGGGTCACCCACCACCGGTTTCTTCTGAGTCTTCCTCGTCATTGGTGTTTTAACTCCTTCTTCATCTGCTCCTCGTCTTCATTGGATTGGATTTGTTTATCGTCACGCGTACCGAGGTAGAGTGAAAAGTATTTTTCTGCGTATGGCTCTAACAGATCATTTCGTACATGAAGAGAAAATACATAATGGGCAACACAAGGTAAACAATGTCAATACATGGACAGCGGCATCGGGTGAACCATACAGGAGAGTAGTATTAATCAGATCAGTCCAAAAGAGGATCATTTAGGTGTCTGGTAACAGCGGGGAAGAAGCTGTTTTTGAATTTGTTCATGCGTGTACTCAGACTTTTGTATTTCCTGCCTGATGGAAGAAGTTGGAAGAGTGAGTAAGCCGGGTGGGAGGGGTCTTTGATTATGCTGCCCGCTTTTCCAAGGCAGCGGGAGGTGCAGATAGAGTCAATGGATGGGAGGCGGGTTTGTGTGATGGACTGGGCAGTGTTCCCGACTCTCTGAAGTTTCTTGCAGTCTTGGGTCAAGCAGTTGCCATATCATTTCTATGGTGCACCTGTAAAAGTTGGTAAGAATCAATTCGGAATGCCGAATTTCCTTACTTTCCTGAGGAAGTATAGTCACTGTTGTGCTTTCTTGGTCATATCGTTGACATGGGTGGACCAGTGCAGATCTTTGGTGATATGAACACCTCGGGAATTTGAAGCTGTCACCCATCTCCACCTCGGCTCCGTTGATGCAGACAGAGGTGTGTACATCGTCCTCATCGTTCCCTATGGGGGGGCTCGGACTTTGGGAGGGAGGGGTGTAATAACCTGAACGGAGCACACGGGCCAGGGTTAATTGTTTTCCTTGTGTGGCTCGAGGATTATGAGCTCCCCCACTAACTGTAGGGCTATTACCATCTGCATATAAGGCCAGCCAGATAGGGACCGACTCACAAAGAGAGAAGATGAAGCATAATCAGGCCCCTTTATAAATAAATGTCTTCTTTATGTTTCCCGTCTGACTCCCTTCACCTTTATTAAGTTGTCCTTGTTTCATGAGGGTTGCACCGAATTCTGTTTCACTGGCATCTCACTGCAGGGTGACTTCCTCATTGACACAACAGTACCTCAGCACTGGTGTTGTTGCCACTAGTTGTTGATGTGAGTGAAAGCTGCTTCTTGTTCTACGCCCCAATATCACTGAACATCCCTTGCAGTGAGCTCTTGTGGAGATCACACTTTGATAACAGATTGGCAAGAACTTGATTTGGTAGTTCCCGTGTGGGTTCGCTGATGCTCTTGGAAGTCCAACAACTGTGTGAAGGCTTTATTACAGAACTCACACCAATGGGATTTCTCTCCTGTGTGAGTGCAGAGATAGACCCGGAGATACACTGGCTGTGTGATAGCCTTGTCACACACTCACACCTGAAGAATTCCTTTCCTGTGTGAATCCACTGAAGTCGAAGGAGGGTCAAAGATGTCACAAAAGTTTCAGAAGTAGAGACCCTGGAATATGTTGAGTGCTTCCCCACACCTCGACATTCACTTCTCTAAAAAGGCCTCCATGGACAAGGAGATCCAACACCAGGATCCCCTGTGACAGATCAGCCTTTGAGAAGCTACATCAGCGAGTGTTTGGCTGCAGCACCTTGGACCACATAGGCTCGAGAAGGTAGTTCATCACCATCGACTGAATGGAAATTAGTGTTGAGCACCAAATTCTTGACTTGTCAGCAAAGGTTACGCCCCCTGATAGAATGAAAAAAGCAAAGATTTCTGCAGGTCAACAAAAGTCTTTGTGTACAGGCGAGATCCTGGAACTTGTATTGGTGCTTGAGAAATTTCATCAGCAATGTCTCCACTGGATCCTCCACATTGACTGGCAGGATTATTGCAAAAACAGTCATGTCCCCCTTGAATCCAGGTCTACATCTATTCAGAGAAAACTCCAAAAAATCAACTTTGGAATGGCAACTGTGTATGGATGACTGAAAACCATCAGTACCACCAGGTTCTTAAAGTCTACATTCATGAGAATGTACAACCTGTCCCGATAATTTAACATTTTTAACCTGGGAACATTCTGATGAATCTACTCTGGATTCACTGGAATCCCTCCAAGGACAATATATCCTTCCTGAGGTGTGGTTCCCAGAACTGAACACAGTTCTCCAGATATGGTCTAAACAGCTCTGTACAGCTGGAACAGAACTTCCACAAGGACACAGTTGGCTTTGAGGAGGAGACGTTGTCGGTTATCTTCCCTTTTTGGGTTGGTCCTGGAGTGATAAGCAGTTTTAACAAGGAGAGCAAGACCACTAGTGCTTGTTGTGGTCCAGTCAGATCTGTCGAGGGAAGGGGCAGAACGGTAGCACGGTGGGTAGCACTATTGCTTCACAGCTTCAGGGTCCCAGGTTCAATTGCCGGCTTGGGTCACTTTCTGTGTGGAGTCTGCATGTTCTCCCCCTGTCTGCGTGGGTTTCCTTCGGGTGCTCCAGTTTCCTCCCACATGTCCTGAAAGACATGCTGTTAGGTAATTTGGACATTCTGAATTCAGCCCCCCCAAAAAAGATCTGGTGATGGATGGCTAAACGAGTTGTGTAACTGATACGCTTATGTCTTCACCCCTTGGACTTGACAAACAGAGAGAATGACCAGGAAAGAAGAGAGTAAAGGTAATTTTGGGATCAAAATTCTCTAGATGGTGGATATGATGGACTGGTTAAACCAGATTGAAGGCGACAGAAGCATTATGAGGAATAGAGGGTCAAAGGGAAGATATTTGGGAATTAGAAAACATTGCCAAATTCACCTGGAGGGGAGAGTGTCTTCTCGGAATAGAAACTGATTAGTCCATGAGCCTATGTGATCACTGGATCTCTGTAACCATTGGGTTTGTGTGATGGAAACTAGTCCAATCCTGTGTCACTAAAGTTTGGTGTAATTTCTGACTACTGGAATTGGGAGCCAGACTAAAACACAGAGATTTTAAAGAAACCCCTGTCTGTAGTATTCTGAGAGAGTTTCCCCTGATGTGAGTGAGTGTTAGTAAAGTGAGATATCTCTCAGGAGTGGGTGTGGGGTAAAATCAGAACCTGCTTTAGTTGGTGATGTGAATTATAGACAGAACCTCTTCAGGTGACGGTTGTTTGACCAATGCCATGGATAATGTTTGTACTCTCCTGTCGGGGAGGACTACTATCCTGAGTATAGTAAGATGTCTTACAACACCAGGTTAAAGTCCAACAGGTTTCTTTCAAACACTAGCTTTCGGAGCACTGCTCCACCCTCAGGTGAATAAAGAGGTATGTTCCAGAAACATATATATAGACAAATTCAAAGTTGCAAGACAATGCTTAGAATGCGAGCATTTGCAGGAAATTAAGCCTTTACAGATCCAGAGATAGGGGTAACCCCAGGTTAAAGAGGTGTGAATTGTCTCAAGCCAGGACAGTCGGTAGGATTTCACAAGCCCAGGCCAGATGGTGGGGGATGAATTTAATGCGACATGAATCCCAGGTCCCGGTTGAGGCTGCACTCATGTGTGCGGAACTTGGCTATAAGTTTCTGTTCGGCGATTCTGCGCGTCCTGAAGGCCAAAATGGAGAACGCCTACCCGGAGATCAGAGGCTGAATGCCCTTGACTGCTGAAGTGTTCCCCGACTGGAAGGGAACATTCCTGCCTGGTGATTGGCGCACGATGTCCGTTCATTCGTTGTCGCAGCGTCTGCATGGTCTCGCCAATGTACCATGCTTCGGGACATCCTTTCCTGCAGCGAATGAGGTGGACAACGTTGGCCGAGTCGCACGAGTATGTACCGCGTACCTGGTGGGTGGTGTTCTCACGTGTAATGGTGGTATCCATGTCGATGATTTGGCACATCTTGCAGAGATTGCCGTGGCAGGGTTGTGTGGTGTTGTGGTCACTGTTCTGAAGGCTGGGTAGTTTGCAACCTCTCCACTAGTTATTGTTGGCCTCACACAGGTCCTGGAACAGGCCGACAAATTGCCCCCATGCTATAAGGAAGCATTTCTCTGACCCTCGGATGGTATATTTGATCTTCTCCAAGTGGGGAATTTCCACTAGGTCTGCCAGCCAGTCTGCAGTTATGGGTGGTGCTGCTGATCGCCAGCCGAGCAGGATTCTCTGCGTGTGGTTAGGGAAGTGAAAGCTAGGGTGTCGGCTCTCTTCCCCATGTGTATCTCTGGCTGCTCTGATACCCTGAAGATTGACACTTTTGGGGACGGCTCCACCCTCGCCCTCACAACCTTGGACATTGCCTCAGAAAAGGCTGTCCAGAACTCAGCAAGCTTGAGGCAGGTCCAAAACATGTGGGTGTGGTTGGCCGGGCCTCTCTGGCACCATTCACATTTGTCCTCCACCTCCGGGAAGAACCTGTTCATTCGGTTTCTGGTTAGGTGTGCTCTGTGCACCGCTTTGAACTGCATGAGGCTGTGCACCTCCACCGGAGGAGGTGGAGTTGGCCCTGCTCAGTGCTTCGCTCCAGAGTCCCCAACCCACTTCTGTCCCCAGTTCGTCCCTCCATTTCCTTCTGGTCTCGTCTAATGGCGTTCGGGCCCTGTCCAGTAGTTGTCCATATATTTTCCCACAGTTTCCTCCTTCTTTACTGTCCGTATTCATCAGGTTCTCTAATAGTGTGGTCTCCGGGGCCCTGGGTATCCTACTGTTTCTTTGCAGAAAAAGTGTTTTATTTGGAAGTGCCTCATTTCTTGTTCTGTCGGTAGTTCCTGTAGGGCTGGAGGAGGCTGTATGTCCAGCTTAACTGAGAGAATGTTAAAAGATGCACGAGGTTTGTTCGTGGCACACTGAACTCAAGAAATAATACAGATCCTGATGCTGAACACAGTAGCAGAGCATTTTACAGGGCTCTGGCTGCAAACTGCCCAACTATACTCTGGCCCAGGGAGGCAAGGAAGTCCACTGCAGCAGCTTCTACACCAGTCTCGCGCGATCAGACGTTGTACTCAGTGAGAATTTACCCAGAGAGAAAACGGTAAACATGGTCAAGTGATATTTGGGGATCATTTTGGTGACCTTTGACGACCCATTGTACACCATCCGGTGACCCATCAGCGGGTCACGGCCCCTACTTTGAAAATCACTGGCCTAAACAATAGACCTTTCATAAGTAAATGTAAGGAGACTTCCGGTGGCGGTGATGTACTGAGCGGACGCACATCAGATGGCTCTCCTCCCAACTACAACTAAAAGAGTTGATTTCCGGGGATATCTGGCTCAAAAAGCCATCCAAAACTTTCCCCAAACTTATCCAGGACAAAAACCAACAGTGATGAAGAGAATGACAGCGAGAAGGCAGGAGTGGCGGAAAGGGGCCTGGACAATGGGCAGACGAATCGGTGGACCCATGAGGCGAGGTGAAAGCCCTGACTACCCATGAGCGGGGAAGAATGGCGACCTGAGCGGCGGAACTGGCGCGAATTACGGTCTCTCCCTCCCCACCAGCGGACGGATGGAAAAGCTTTTCAAAAAAGGAACGGGCCTTCATGAAGGAGTCGATAAAAACGGAATTCCAGGTGGTGGTAAAGGAGGCGGTGACAGAGGCGATGGCCTCCCTCCAGCACATGATAGATGGCCTGGGAAAGCAGGTGGAGGCACAGGAGGGAACAATCCTGGATCTTGAAAGATCCCGTCAGACCAGAGCGACAGATTTGTGGCTCTGGAGGCAGATATGAAGACATTGGTGGCAGCCCAGGGGAAGGTCGAGGACCAAGAGAACAGGTCTTGGCGACAAAATGTCCGGATTGTGGGTTTGCCGGAAGGCATAGAGGGCAGGTACCCAACAGACTAGATCGCCCAAATACTGGGCAACTTCGTCGGGAGAGACAGCTTCCCCAACCTCCCAGAATTCGACAGGGCACACAGGTCGCTCCGGCTGAAACAAATTAAGGCAACACTTCGGACTGACCAAGATATCCCCAAAGGCCCCCATCTGCGGAAACCACAGGTTCCCACCAGCCAGGCGAGACACCGTCTTAAAAAAATTGAGACAGGACGGGGGAACGCTGACAGTCAGGGACTTCTACATAGGAAAGAGACTGGCAACACTGAATGAAAATCACTGGCCTAAACAATAGACCTTTAGATGAAACTGCTTCAATTGGTCTGAAACAATTTAAAAAAAAGTTTGCTTTAATAAATATGCAACAACCTGAAGTGCACAGATTGTGGTTGAGAGTTTGCACTCGTGTTAAGTTTTATCAGCCTAATCCAGCTAATATTGCAGGAATTTTAAAAATAAGTTCACAAAACATAAATTGTCTACTGACAGTCTTTAACACTGGTTTATTAAACGTCGCCCAGGAAGCTGGTACCAATTACAAAAATGACCATGGCTCCAGATGGGAATAATGTGAGTGGCGAGTTGCTGCCGATTTGTGCCTGCTTGAGGCGGCTCTTCAAATTACACTCAGGGTTTTTGGGTGTTCAGGCACCAACAGTCAGTTTTTTTCATGACTCCAGTTGACATGCTGTGGCCAGAAATTATTTCAGCAAACTACAGGTCCACAGGTAAATGTCTATTTCAGTTGTGTCACAGAAACAGGAGAAATGGTGAAAATAATTTATTATAGTCATAATTGCTTTCTCACCTCAATAATATTGTGTGGAGTTTCTGCTTTTTTTCATTAATGATAGAGTTTAAATTGATGAGTTTTCACTCTATTCCACTCATCTTTAAAATGATGGAAGATCTGAGAGGGGAGGACAGATTCAGTTTGAAAGCCTCCGGGATGAAGAATGCTATTCCCACTCTAGAAATTTCTGTCAAAGATTACCCGGGGAACTGAGACAGCAGCTGCAATAAGTGAGGTTTTATTTAGATGGGGCAATGACAAGTTTAAATCCCCACCTGAGCTGCTGCTCAAAGTCTCCTTTTCACTGGTCAGTTTCCCCAACTTCAGGAAACTCCTGTTACTGCAGAAATATTTGGATTGTCTGTGAGAGACGTCAATCAGAGAGCCCACCCACTCTGCCCATTCTCTCCTCTTCCTCTACCACAGCTGCTTCACTTCCTGTAGGGACTCCAAACCAAGTCAGGAGATGGTGAGTGAAGGAGCAGAATTTAGAAGAATTACATTGCACAATATCCACACTAATGTTCAGGCAGTCTGACTATCCTGTGGGCAACCAGGTGTGGAAATGCCCCTTGTGCTGTGTGAGAAGATCCAGCTCAGAGACCTGTTTACTCGGTGCTTTGTGCTGAGCTGTTTGATTGGCTGTGTGTTGGATATTGTGTGTTTATTGGAAGCATTTTCCTTCTGATTTACAGGCTGAGCTTTGTTGATGGGTCATTACTGAACATGAGAAGGTGAGGGGTAATTATCTGGGAGGGGCAGAGTGTCTGAGGATTCTCACTGACTTTCTCTTGTTGAGTTGTGTGTGTGTTGGGAACTTGTTATTATCCTGTGGGCTGAATGGTCAGTTCTCTCCGTGTTTTGGCATCTGCATGTTTCCTGTCTTTCCAAATCCCCCCAAAACCTCCCACCTCCCTATCTCTATACCCTCCTTAAATTTATATAGTCTTTCACGACCACCGGATGTCCAAAGTGACTTACAGTCAATGGTGTCAGTCCCAGCTGCTTCTGCCTTTGTTTTCAGGTGTTGATAACATTCCATTCTACTCAGCAAGTGCCAATCTGTTTCCATGGTAACCAAGCCCCCTGACCTGTTTCCAGGCAGAGATGTGCAACCTCCAGCAACCCGACCTTTCCAGGGTATTTTCTGCATTTCTTAATATTACAAAGTCTGTTTAAAACAAAACAATCTCACAAACTTCACTTTGATAACACACTCGTGACTTGAATCCCCTCGATAGTGGGGAGAATTTGAGTAGTCTGGAGGAAAGTTTCCCAGCACCTCAGGAGGAGGACAGGTTTGATCATCCACCTGGTATTTTTACACAATAAGAAATAGGAACAGGAGTAGGCCATTCAAACCTTAGAGCTTGCTCAGCCATTTCATAAAATCATAGCTGATCTAACACTCTTTGCTCTGTGACCCTTATTTCCTGTTCTGATTAAAAACCTATCGATCTCAGACTTGAAAATGTTCTAGGACTTGGCCTCCACAGCTTACTGTGGCAAAGAATTCCAAAGATTCACCTCTCTTTGGAAGAAATTCTTCCTCAGATCCGCTTAAATGAGCACCCCTTTACTCTGTGACTGTGCCCTCTGGTCCTACATTCTCCCAAGAGTGGAAACATCCTCCCAACATTTACCCTGTCTAACCAACTAAGAATCCTACCCAATCATAGAATCCTTACAGTGCCGAATGAAGCTATTCGGCCAATCGAGGCAGCACCGACCCTCTGAAAGAGCACCCTTCCCATTCCCATGGTCACACCGGATTCCTGTGTCAGATTAATCTTTTAGACATAACGGGCAATTTAGAATGGCCAATCCACCTCACCACGTCTTTGGACTGTGGGAGGAAACCGGAAAACCTGGAGGAAACCCACGGTGAGACTGGGAGAACATGCAAACTTCACACAGACAGTAACCAAAGGTCAGAATCGAACCCAGGTCCTTAGTGCTATGAGGCAGCAGTGTTAACCACTGTGCCATCATGTCCCCATCTCTGTTTCAATCATTTCACCTCTCATTCTTCTGAACTCCCAAGGTGTTCAAAACCAACCTATTTAATCTTTCCTCATATGGCAGTCTTTCCATAGCCTGGAAAACCCTAGTAAACCTCCTCTGTACGGCCTTAAGTAAAGGGATGAAAACTGTACACAGTTATGACCTCAGTAGTACTTTATACAGTTGCAGCAACACCTCATTACTTTTATACTCCAGCCCTTTGTCTTCCCTCTTACCTTCTGCACCTGTATCCAGCTTTCTGGATTTCATGAACAAGGGCCCCCAAGTCCCTTTGAACTATAGCTTTAAGCTGTCTCTCTCCATTTAAATAATGTTATGGGCCAGGGGTTAGAGAACCCCAAAGTGTATTATGGAGTTCACCTGACCTACAACTTTTAATAGATTGTGGTATGGGGAGCACACGGCCCACTCTACAGGTATGGTAGAGCAGAAATGGAAAAGTATTTTTTAAAGCAAAACAATGTATATTCTATGAACTCAAGTTAACCTTTTTAAAACATACAGAGAACATCTTAGCAACCATTAATTCAAATACAACCCCCAAAGACTGCAACACTAAGTAAATCTTTAAGCTTTCCTTTTTAACATCCATACGACTTAAAATGAAACCCTTTATCAGAAGCACATCAGGTTAAAGTTACTACTGAAAACATTTATAATTCTGAATTCACCAAATGAATTCACCAATAGATAGTCTTTTGATGGCAGAGAGAACAGCAGTAGACCTGCTTGGTCTGGCTTCAGCTCCAACACTGAAAACAAAACTAAAACACACCCTGCAGCCTGCTCAAAAACAAAAGTAAAAAGCTGACAGACAGCCCAGCTCCACCCATTCTCTGACAAAACTGCAGTAGTAAACACCCATTAAAGGTACTCTCACTACAGATAATTATCTCCACATCCATTTATAAACACCCATTTCTTAAAGGTACTCTCATATGACACCTACCCCGAGAAAAAAAACCCCATCAACTTCAAGATGATTTCTATTTTCACTGTTTCACTATCCTTTAAGAAATGCACACAGTAAATTTTTGTTTCAAAAAACAACACACGCAAACAGGTATAATAATATAGTCCATTTTTTTCCCCTTTTCTTCCTCCAACTGAAATTGCTTCCGTTCATCACATTTGTGACAAAGCATCGGCTATCACGTTTTCTCGTCCTGCCACATGTACTATTTTTAAATGAAATGGCTGCAACAATAAACTCCAGCGAAACAGCCGTGCATTGTTATTCCGGAATCGCTCCAAAAACGTCAACAGATTATGATCAGTATATATAACGGTGTCATACGAATTGCTGGTCACATAAATGTGAAAATGTTGCAAAGCCAGCACCAAACTAACTCAAAGTCTCCTTCTCAATCGTCGAATACTTTTTCTGGTGAGAATTCAATTTCTTTGAAAAATAACCAATAGGCCACTCTAGCTCTTCGTCGTCGTCTTGTAGAAGCACCGCACCTACACCCACATCACGCTCATCAACCACCACTTTGAATGGTTTCGTATAATTTGGGATGACTAACACAGAGGCAGTGGTCAACACAGCCTTCAGGCCGTCAAATGCCTGTTGACACTTCGCTGTCCACTGGAATTTGTTACGCTTCTTGAACACGTCCGTCAGTGGAGTGACCACACTGCTAGAATTGGGTACAAATTTCCAGTAAAATCGACTCATACCAAGAAATCGCATTATTTCCCGTTGTGTTGAGGGTATCGGAAACTCCCCAATAACTTTTGTTTTCACATCCCGTGGGACCATTCGACCCTGTCCGTTTGTATGGGCAAGGAAAGTGATTTGGGCCTTTCCAAATTCACTTTTGGCTACGTTTATCACCAAACCCGCCTCCGGAAGTCTATCAAATAACTCCATCAGATGTTTTAAATGTTCTTTCCATGTCTGGCTGAAAATTACCAGATCGTCGATGTATACCGCACAATTGGGTAATCCTGAAACGACTGTGTTAGTTAACCGTTGAAATGTGGCTGGAGTGTTTTTCATGCCAAATGGCATAACTTTGAATTGGTATATACCATCTGGCGTCACAAAAGCTGAAATATCCTTCGCCCTTTTGGTAAAGGTACCTGCCAGTAACCTTTAAATAAATCCAGTTTGGAAATAAAAGCTGATTGTCCCACTTTCTCAATGCAATCCTCCAAACGTGGGATAGGATAAGAGTCCGTTCTTGTAACTGCATTAACCTTTCTATAGTCCACACACAACCGTTGTGTACCGTCTGGTTTTGGTACCATCACTGTGGGTGAGCTCCATTGGCTGCAACCCACTTCAATTATGCCATTTTTAAGCATACTCTCAATCTCTTTGTTAACCTGTGCCAATTCGAAAGGGTTAAGTCTGTATGGATGTTGTTTGATTGGAACAGCATTTCCCACATCTACATCATGTGTAGCCATTTTAGTACTTTCCAATTTATCTCTACAAACTTGCCCATGTGGTATCAATATCTCTTTCAGGTCAGTTTGTTTTTTCTCTGGAATGTAACTCAACAATTTATTCCAATTTTTAAGAACATCCTCATTTTCCAATTTAATTTGAGGCATGTCATAGTCACAGTCATCTGGATTTGGTTCGTCACTTTGAGTTCGAATCATAAACACCTCCTTTTTCTCTCCTTCCCTTTCAAAGTACCTTTTAAGCATATTCACCTGACACACTTGGTGAGTCTTCCTTCTATCTGGTGTTTTTACCACATAATTCACCTCACTTAATTTCCTTTCAATCTGATAAGGTCCACAAAACCTTACTTTTGAAGGTTCACCTACCACTGGTAACAATACTAAAACTTTATCTCCACTGGCAAAACTACGAACTTTGGATTTCTTGTCTGCTACCTGTTTCATCACATTTTGCGCAACTTTTAAATGTTGTCTAGCCAATTCACCTGCTCTATTTAATTGTTCCTTAACATTTGACACATAATCCAAGAATGTAATTTCCGATTTCTCACTCACCAATTTTTCCTCAATCAATTTAAGTGGTCCTCTTACCTCATGACCAAGAATTAGTTCAAAAGGACTGAATTTGGTTGACTCATTAGGTGCATCCCTAATTGCAAACAGTACGAATGGAATTCCTTTATCCCAATCCTCTGGATAATCTTGACAATAAGCCCTCAACATTGTCCTCTAATGCTCCCTGCAATTCTGGATGGTACGCAGTTGATTTAAATTGTTTCATTCCTAAGGTATCCATAACTTCTTTGAATAACTTGGAGGTAAAATCTGATCCTTGATCCGATTGTATTTCTGTGGGTAGTCCATATCTAGTAAAGAATTTAAGTAACTCCTCCACAATCTTTTTAGCCGTAATATTACGTATTGGAATGGCCTCTGGAAACCCAGTAGACACATCCATTATCGTCAAAAGACATTGATTCCCACTTTTTGTTTTAGGAAGCGGTCCTATGCAATCAATTAGGACCCTTGTAAAAGGTTCCTCAGATGCTGGAATGGATATTAAGGGCGCTGGTTTTATCACTGCTTGAGGTTTCCCTATCACTTGACATGTGTGACATGATTGACAAAATTTAACTACCTCTTTATGTAGTCCAGATCAATAAAAATGTTTTTGTATTTTAGCTTGAGTTTTCCTTATTCCCAAATGACCTCCCACTGGTACCTCATGTGCAACTCGCAACACCTCCTTTCTCTACCATACCGGCAATTCTACTTGATGAACTTCTGCCCACATTTCATCCGCCTGCATATGTAAAGGTCTCCATTTTCTCATAAAGACATCACCTTTACGGTCATAACACTTTGGTATACACTCATATTCCTCTTCCGTGTATGCTTTCTGATGCATCTGTTTTATTTCTATATATTTTTGTTGCTACTCTGCCAATTTTCCTGAACTAAAAATATCCGCCTCATCCTCCACCTGTTCTTGTTCTTTTTCAACCATCTGATCAAAAATCATTTCTGATAATTGCACTTCAACGTCATCTTCACTTTTGATTTCTCCTCTTGTCTTCACCTGTGACTTTGCGACCTTGTTACTACACAATCCGAAAAAATCCCAGGATATTTGTCCTTCAACACTTCAGTTGTCTGATTCTCCACTGGCTTATCAACCACCGTAGGCATCACTCCCACCTGCGATCCAGTGTATCATTATGTTGCTCTTTTTAGCCTTAGTTTTATTAGCTCTGATAATGTCACCTTTGCTCACGAGTCGCCAGGTATCTTTCTGATACCGCCACGTGGTTCAAGCTCGAATTATGATTAATAAGTCAGCACACTGCTTAGTAAGATTGAAACCAACGGTCATTTATTATGTACAGCAATCAATACTTACACAATAATCCTACTATCTATATCAAAACCTACCACTACTGGCCAATACTTAACTTTTGGGGATGGCCCACCAGGTCAGGGAAACAAATGGTTTATCGAATTGGATCTGGCCTGCGGGATTCAAATGGTTGATACGGGTCGATGGCTAGGAATCTCTATCGGGTAGCGATCGCTGGAGTCAGACTTACTGTTTCTGGTTGATGTTCTTGCGAAGGTTGCGAGCAGGAGAAGAAGGGAGAGAGAGAGAGATCTGAACTTGGCCCCTCAATTTATAGGGCCCAGGGGCTTCCCGCCTCTTGGGGCAGCCCTTGACCCTGAGTCCCAAGCGATTGGACTTGTTCCCAATCACTGAGTTCGATATGCTCCAATAATGGGGCGATTCCTCGATCGGGGGGTGGTCGTTCACCGGTCTTTGTTTCGGCCACTGCAGGCGCCGAGAGGTCTGGCCCGGCATTCAATTGCTAATATGTTACAATTGTTCCCGGGGATAGCCGAATAAACTGCAGATGTCTGTGTTGATGTGCTGCTAATAGTCGTAGGTATCGATCTGGGCCGACTTCCCCAGAGCCGAATACGCTATTCTGTCTGTAGCTGTCCGTTTGTGTCCTGTTGGCTGCTTTTCCCATCAGCCTTTTCGGTTAGCCATTTTATATCGGGTTTTGGCCAAATTAATAGGGAATCAGCCATTTTAGGTGGCTACAGTCCCACCTTGTGATCCTAACGCGAAGCGTGAAGGATCACATAAATGTTGTCCTTTCCGTTCCCTGACCGTGGGGGGGGGGGGGGGGGACACCTCCTACATGGCCACTACTCTGACCCTAGCTATACACAAAAATTTACCTAAACAATTCTTGAGGGCGCTATGTCAGGCAGGGGCATGCATCTAAAAAATAAAAACTTGGAACCTCTAATTTTACCTAAATACACTCATCAAGCATTGCATCATTCTATCTCTCTGAAACATACAACAACAATCATAACATTCCATATACTCTTTCCTGGCTTGGCAGTCAAGCTCAGGATCATAAATTTTATTTTTGTTCATGACTCATTTTGTACATCTTTTATTTACAAAAAAACACAAGTGCATGTTTTATTATTCTGGTTTCATAGGTCGCGGGGGTCTGGGGTCTGGTCATACCCGAATATAGGTGATCGGATCCGATATACCGGGGTTCGAGCGCGGTACGCTCTCCTTCTCCATTTGCGGAGGCGCATAGTCTGCGCTGCACAGCAGAGTATTGCCAACGCTAATAGTGCTTCAATGACGTACGACAGGGAGTACCAAGTTATGAACTTGGCACACCAGGATAATGCAGCGTGGCTGGTGACTGGGCCCTCGGTACTGTGGGGCAGTGAAACATTAACGGCAGGGGGATTTGGAGTAATGGGGTCCGCGTTCCCGCGCAACCAAATGTTCATCATGAAAATTTTGATCACGATGAAAGAAGTCCTCATGGCTGTCCTCTTTCTTTTTCTTTCCTCGTGTTCTGTTTTCCTCCGGTTCTGGAGCTTCTGGAGTTCTGTAAAACAAGCATAGTATCTGTAACTACCTTGGTATAATATCCGGTATGTTAGTGTGTCTGTCCTTCTTGGGGCCAATTAAACCCTTATAATTGGTCACTATATGTGACTCCCCCATTTTCTTTTCCAAAACAAATGTTAGGACACGGCACACTTCTCAATGGTGGACCAGTGCTAAGTTTATCATCCAAATGTTCCTGGATGTAAATAGCATGAGGCAGCAACCCAAGGGTCGCCTAAATAGATAAACTGTTTTGAAAGGAAAAGGTCGAATGAGGTGCGTATGGGCCGCGACGGGTAAGATTTGGATGGAGTTCCCGGGTAGGACGGCTACCAATACCGTATGTCCCCTACCCGAGCATTTTTGACCAGCGGGAGGTTCCCAGGCAGGGCGGGTCTCACGCCGTTTCTCCACTGCCTGAGCAACAGACAAGAACGGGCAAAAATG
Source organism: Scyliorhinus torazame (assembly GCF_047496885.1). Lineage (NCBI taxonomy): Eukaryota > Metazoa > Chordata > Chondrichthyes > Carcharhiniformes > Scyliorhinidae > Scyliorhinus > Scyliorhinus torazame. The sequence goes on along the minus strand of NC_092720.1, from coordinate 166,389,814 downwards.
TAGTCATCATGGTGGGGTTGCTGCTGTGATTCTACCGTCAAATCAGATTGGGCATCTGGCACTTGAACCAGTACCAGCTGAAAAGCTAGTGCTGTGCTTCTACCCTCGAATCAGAAGGGGCATCTGGTACCTGAACAGGTATCAGCTAAAGTGTCTGCAGACAAGCTAGTTCCACTGAACAAACGTCTGGTCTGTTGACCAGGTATCTGTGGACAAGTTGGTACCGCTGAACAAGCGTCTGGCTGCGGTGGGGGTGTTGGAAAGAGCGAAAAGGTTTCAGGTGAATGGGTGTGTGACGGTGAGAAAAATTCTCCTGTCGGACGAACAACACTTAAACAAACATACAAACAACATAAAACATCCTGCAGGTTCCATCAGGAAGGACAACACTTTTCCCCAAGTGTCTCCTTTAAATCATCATGTGGACACCTCAGTTCTCTGTTGCGAACAGGGTCGCAAAGGGGTTGGCGGATTGGGGGTCTGACTCGAGGTCGTCCCCTTCTCCCGGGTGCCAAATTCTGGAGTGAATTAATGTTGAGAGGGCTGCGTGGTATGAGTTGGGGTTGCTTTCGTCGTTGCGGACGAGTCTGTAGGAGTTGTCGCGGTGCCAATGGCGTTCGTCAAGTTGTGTGGGGACAAAGTCGGGATCGTCCGTGTGGTTTGGTGGTCGGTGGTGTGGTTTGTTTAAGAAAGTGATGAGGAAGGGATCACTGGAGTCGACCTCGGAGTCGCTGGGTGCGGGTCCAGGATAGTAGGGAGGCGTGCTGTGGCTGTCGTCGGAGTCACAGTCGCTGTCTCTGCTGCTGCAGTCTGTGGGCGTTCCGGGGCGGAGTGTCTGGGCTGGACGTGGTGGGGGTTGGTATGTTCACATTGGCTGTGGGTGGGGTTTGGTCTGCTGCGTCAAGCATGACGTGGTGGGCGTGGTTTGACTGTGCTCCATAAGCCTTTAACTGGTTTATGTGAAACCACGCAGTCTTACGATTTTGGTATTTGATTTTGTATACTGATGGGCTTACTTTATCTGTAATGGAGTACGGACCCGAGTATTTCAGAGACAGAAATGTGCTGGGGTTATACACAGACAACATCACTTGTCCTATATTATACTCCGTTGCATGTACTGCCTTATCAAAACAGGCCTTGCTCTGTTTTCTTTTAGTGCCCAGTTTAACAGCGGCTGCTAACTGAGCCGTTTTTACATTTGCAAGTATGAGCAAGTATTTGCTCAACGGCTTTCTCGTGGGTGAGGGCCGTAACTTCAGGGCTGGTCAGGTCTAAACCCAACAAGTACTCTGTCCCTTTCATGGGGCGTCCGGTCATGAGGGTGTGTGGGGTGTAACCTGTGGAGGTGGAAACAGTGTTACGCAAAAACATCAGCGCAAAGGGGAGGACAGAATCCCAAGTGGTGTTGTTCTGCTGGACCATTTTTCGGAGGGTGGTTTTTAGGGTCCGATTCATGTGCTCCATTATACCACTCGACTGTGGGTGGTACGCAATGTGAAATTTTGGGGTTATGCCAAATATCGTGAGGACGTTCTGCATGACCCATCCTGTAAAGTGAGAACCTTGGTCCGATTCAATACTGCGGGGGAGTCCCCATCTTGTAAAGATGTGGTGGGTTAGGATTTTGGCTGTGGTTTTCGCGGTGTTGGTGCAGGCTGGAAATGCTTCCACCCACTTTGTAAAAGTGTCTATGACCACCAGAACATATTTATAGCCATTCCTGCAAGGGGGCAATGGACCTATAAAATCGATCTGGAGGTTAGTCCAGGGGCCGTTAACGGGTCGGGTGTGGCTGAGTTGTGCCTTTTTGGCATATCTGTCTGGGTTGTTCTGTGCGCAGATGAGGCAATTCTCAATGTAATGGGATACATCCTCTTTGAGATTTGGCCACCAACAAAGCTGTTTGAGGTGGGCTGCGGTGGGATCGATTCCCTGGTGTCCATGACCATTATGGAATAAACAGATTAATTGGTTCCGATCCTGCTTCGGAACTACATAAAGGGCGTCTTTCAACACCACACCGTCATGTGTGGTCATCATATTTCTGTACCTCTCGTATGAGGCTGGAAACTTCCCTTTCACGATTTCAGTGAGAGCGCTATCCTGCCTCTGGGCCTCTACTAGATCTTCGATCCTAGTCTGCGTGACCTGAACTGCACTCACTGGCGCACTCACTGGGGCGCTTTCGGGGGGCTTCCAAAAATACCCATGCCTGGATCCTGCTTTAGCCAGTGCGTCGGCTTTTACATTTCCAGGGGGGGAGGAACGATGGCGGCTGCGGACTTTTACAATGCCAAAAGTCCTGTCCTTGGCTTTTTTCAGAATATGGCGGAGTAATGGGGCTGAGGGGAGGGATTTCCCTTCCGCGGAAACAAATCCTCTTGTTTCCCAGAGGGGTAGAAATTCGGTGAGGCTGTTGCAAACGTATAGACTGTCTGAATATATGTCTGCTGGGCTGGGGAAGGAATCAGGGTGCTCTATAATGTAAGCGATGGCCGCAAGCTCTGCTGCCTGCGCGCCTAAGTGTCCGCGTAATTTTAATGCGATTTCCTCGAGGGCGCGTCCCTTCACGTCCTCCACATAAATCCCACAACCTGTTATGCGTTGCCCATCCAGGACTGTGGAAGATCCATCCACATAAATCCTAATGGGCTCACACGTGTCCGGGTGAGGGGGGCTTTGAGATGGAGTGGCTAGTTTTCTGGGGGGTGTTTTCGCGATAAAGGGGCCTGTATTATGGTGGGGCGAGATGATTTCACACTCATGGGGGGTTCCGGGGTACTGTAGATTTGTCCGCTAAGTATGTGTGTGTTTTGGTCCGTTTGACTGTGATGTCCCGTCCTTGTAAGAGAAGGGTCCACCTAGCAGCGCGGATTTGGCTGACGGTACCGTCTTTAAGTCGTCCGTCTAGTAAAAGTTGGGTGGGGGTGTGTTCGGTCAAAATGGTGATGGGGTTCAGTCCGGTAATGTATGAGAAGTACTGGACTGCCCAGAAAACTGCGAGCAGGTGCCTCTCACAGGCTGAGAATCCCTGCTCCACAGCATCTAGAATTCGGGAGGCATAAGCCACGGGTCTTAGCTGGTCGTGCCGTTCCTGCAGGAGCACGGCTGAAAGGGTGCAGTCTGTGGTCGCTACCTCTATGGCGTAAGGGGAAAGTGGGTCTGGAACTTGTAGTGCGGGGGCAGCTATGAGCGCCTGTTTTAATGATTCCACAGCATCCGTATGCTGCGGAAGCCACTCCCAGGGGGCTCCTTTCTTTAAGAGCTCTGAGAGGGGAGCTGCCTTGCTGGCGAAACCATCAGTGGTTTCGGCAGTAGCCAACTAGTCCTAAAAACACCGGAGGGCTGAAACATTTTGGGGAAGGGGCAATTTGACGATCAAGGCAATTCTTTTGTGCTCGATCTCGCGTTTGCCGTGTGTGATGATAGTACCCAAACAAAATCAAATTTTCTTCCAATATCTGGGCCTTTTTGGGGTTGACTTTACAGCCAATGGAATGTAGTAATTCCAGGAGTTCGGACAGAAGCTCAATGTGCTCTTCCTTAGTGTCTGTCTGCAGTAGTAGATCGTCTACATACTGTACCAGACATTCGGGGCGAGAAAATTTCGCTAGTCCATTTGCCAGCTGTCGGTGGAAAATGGAGGGGGAGTTGTGGAAGCCTTGTGGCAGGCATGTCCACGTGTATTGCTGCGCTCGGAAAGTGAAGGCAAATTTGTACTGGCACGCCTTTGCCACTGGAATGGACCAGAATCCATTACTGACGTCCAAAACCGTGAAATATTGGGCATGGAGTCCCTGTTTGATCATGGTCTCGGGACTTGTTGCAACGGTGGGGGCTGCTACGGGGGTGACTTTATTGAGTTCCCAATAATCTATGGTCAAGCGCCATGATCCGTCGGGCTTCCTTACTGGCCAAATCGGGGCATTATTAGTTGAGGCTCCCGATCTTAGGACGCCCTGCTCTAATAAACTTTCTATAACCTTTAGGATTTCTCCCTCTGCTTCTAGGGGGAATCCGTACTGCTTTTGGGGTCTAGGGTCCAGTCCTGTTACTTGTACGGAACCAGTCATCCGTCCCCAGTCGTGCTTGTGGCTCGCGAATGCTGCCCTGTCTTTTTGCAGGACTGCCCTAACCTGTCGGTCCGTGCTGAGTGTGGTGGGGTTGAACCAAAACTCGCCTACTGCGCTAATTTTGTTCATATAATCCCCTATATTGAGCGTTGCGGGGGCTCTAGCGGATTTCGCCATCTTCCAGACACAATGGTTGATTGGACCGAAAGAGAGGTGGTGAGAATTCATGAAGTCGATCCCCAAAATGTGTCCGCTGTTGGGGGCAGGTCGACTAACACTACGGGGTGTTTTGTATTAATGGTTCCGATTTGGATGGGTACCGGGGTTGTGATGTGTCCCTGCTGTGAGTGGCCTGTGAAACCGCTGAGGGTGATAGTGGCTGTAGTGGGCCATGTGTCCATACCAAGGGTGGAGGAATTTAAGGTTGTGCGGGACCCTCCTGTGTCCCAGAGAAGCTCGATCGGCTGTCCCCTAACTTTCGCTGCGACTACGGGTCGTCCTGACCTATCCCAAAGGGTATCGCAGACCCAACTGGGGGAGCCTGTACACCTTCAGTCCGTTCCGGTCAAGTCTGTCTGATCCGACTGGGCGCTAACGCTATGTATGAGCTCTGCCTTTTTCTTATTGAGAGTGCCTGTCTGTTGGGCTCTCTGTGGCTTTTTAGGGGCCTTGCATTCTTTGGCAAAATGTCCCAATTGTCCGCAATTGTAGCATTCTTGCGGTTTTGCTGGGGGGCTGCTCTTTCCCTCGTTTACCCAGGCGGGGTTGTGAAGAGTGGTTCTTACTGCCTGCACGTCTGTGGCGGTTTGTTTTTCCTCGGGGGTTCTAGCTGCGGGTTTACTGTGAGCCGACTGTTCCCAAACGCGGGACAATCTTTTGACCACCCATTTCTCATTGTGAGCCTCCTCCGAGGGGTCATAATTACTACAGGCATTCTGTCCTGCTTCCATGGCATGGGAGATAAGGGTGCGGGTCCATTTGGCCATATTGTCTGCGGACAAATGGGCACGGTCTACGTTTCCGAAAGCGGCTTCAAAGTGAATCCACAAGCGTCCTGCGAACGCTGTGGGGTGTTCAGACTTTTTCTGTCTGCACTTATTTAGGCCATCTACGGGGTCGCCCCGGTTATACCTGATCGCATCCAGGATCGCGGTATGCATTTCTGCAAGGGTGCCTCCTCCTACATTCTGTGGGTCGGGAAGGGCTGCTGCGACCGATGGGTCTAAGCTGAGGACTGTGAGCTTTACCTGCTCTCTCGTATCCAGGCCGTACAAGGTCGCCTGGTGTTTGACGGTGGCAAACAAATGGTGTGGGTCTGAAGCGGGGAGGAACGGTGTGATTTTAGCACACGTGTCCCGTAATTGGGTCACTGTGAGGGGGTGGAATATAAGACTTCCGCCTCGTCTGCTGTGGCTGTGCGGTGGGTTGTTACAGGGTTCATGGGAGCCTGTATTACCTGCTGTGTGGGGGTGCTTTCCTCCTTTGGGGCTTTCCCTGCACACATGTTCCCTGAACATATCTCTGCGCTGTCTCCTGCAATTCTTCCCAATCAGGGCCGTTTTCCTGTTCTAAACTTTCCCCAAAGGTGTCTTGGAATCCCTTTTGGACAGAAAGCATTGATTGCAGGTCTGCAATTTGCTTTCGGCACTTCGCATGGTCTAAGGTACTCTGCCTTTGTTCCGTGGTTGCAGCGTGGAGCGCTCTCAAAGCTGCCTTGAGATCACTACATTGCTTCTGTAGCGTCTCTACCTGCTTCTCTGTCTCTTTCTTAACCAGGACTGCACGCTGCGTGTCCTGATAAGCCTTCTCATACTGGGATTGAAAACTGCTTAAATGCGCCAGACAAGACTGGTGACCCCGTTTGGCGTCAGCCACCTCTTCGTCCTTGGCTTCTAACTGCCTTTTCAATTCCAGGTTCTCTTTTTCCATCTCGCATACATCGATTTTGCTCATACGATGTATGCCTTCTATTTCTTTCCGGAGCGCCCTGACGACCTCCTCTGTGCCTCGCAATTGTGCCATACAGGACACGATTGCCATCGGCTTGCGCCCTTTTGCTAAGCTTTTCTTATGAATTTCACTCATGTTCTCCCACCAAGTATGCCCTATACTTCCGGGACCTGAGTTGTCATTATTACAGAAACCGCTCCACACGGGCCATCCTTTGCCCTGTAGAAATTTCCGAATTTCCACTTCCCAAATGGGACACTGTCCCACTTTAATGCTGCTGATCGGTGCGACCGCAAATTCTTCGGGGTTCATGAGGCGTTGCATTGCCTGCATGGCCATCTCTCTTATCTGCTTGCTCCGCTCAAATTTGGAACGGGGCTAAGGTGGTGTCGTAGATGCGGGTACGGCTTGCGCTAATTTCCGAAAATACCGACTTCCGACAGTTTTGACGCAACAAAATCTATCAGTTTTACCTTATAACCCTGTTAGTTACGCATGCATACACACACTTCCGAATTGTGAATTATTAACCAGAACCGCTTGAACACTTGTGGGTTTTTTTTGTTTTTGTTTCCAATTGGATTCTATTCAAATTTCTGGGGTTCTCCCGGAGTGGTTTTCCACTTCTATGTCGGGTCCCGGCGGAGTCGCCAATTATGTTGCTCTTTTTAGCCTTAGTTTTATTAGCTCTGATAATGTCACCTTTGCTCACGAGTCACCAGGTATCTTTCTGATACCGCCACGTGGTTCAAGCTCGAATTATGATTAATAAGTCAGCACACTGCTTAGTAAGATTGAAACCAACGGTCATTTATTATGTACAGCAATCAATACTTACACAATAATCCTACTATCTATATCAAAACCTACCACTACTGGCCAATACTTAACTTTTGGGGATGGCCCACCAGGTCAGGGAAACAAATGGTTTATCGAATTGGATCTGGCCTGCGGGATTCAAAAGGCTGATACGGGTCGATGGCTAGGAATCTCTATCGGGTAGCGATCGCTGGAGTCAGACTTACTGTTTCTGGTCGATGTTCTTGCGAAGGTTGCGAGCATGAGAAGAAGGGAGAGAGATCTGAACTTGGCCCCTCAATTTATAGGGCCCAGGGGCTTCCCGCCTCTCGGAGCGGCCCTTGACCCTGAGTCCCAAGCGATTGGACTTGTTCCCAATCACTGGGTTCGATATGCTCCAATAATGGGGCGATTCCTCGATCGGGGGGTGGTCGTTCACCTGTCTTTGTTTCGGCCACTGCAGGCGCCGAGAGGTCTGGCTCGGCATTCAATTGCTAATATGTTGCAGTTGTTCCCGGGGATAGCCGATTAAACTGCAGATGTCTGTGTTGATGTGCTGCTAATAGTCGTAGGTATCGATCTGGGCCGACTTCCCCAGCGCTGAATACGCTATTCTGTCTGCAGCTGTCCGTTTGTGTCCTGTTGGCTGCTTTTCCCATCAGCCTTTTCGGTTAGCCATTTTATATCGGGTTTTGGCCAAATTAATAGGGAATCAGCCATTTTAGGTGGCTACAATTACCCAAGATAAACTGTATTCCTGGACAAGAAAGTTTCTCTGTTACTCCTACTACCACTTCACCACTCTTCACTGGACTTTCCAACCTTACCTTATATAATGGAACACTACTCCTCTCACCCTGATTCCACATATTACCACCTTTTCTGGCAACATTCTTCCCAAACTACATAACTCCTCATCTCTTACCATTAAAGATTGACTAGCTCCCTTATCTCTTAAAATTGTGACTTCTTTACCTGCTGCTCCTGGTACACATGAATAAACTTTACCCATACAAGTAAATTCTTTAAAGAGACCTGACACCTTCTTATCAATCACCTCTTTATCAGGCTGTACAATCTTTTGCACCTCCTCCGCTTCACTTGGGCTTTCCTTTACCCCTTTAATAAACCTTACTGTCTTATCCTGTTTTACCACACCAGCCTTCCCAGTGCTTTTCTTCAACCACCAACACTGTGACTTTACATGGCCTAGTTTATTACAGTGAAAACATTTGAAATTTTTCATGTCTCTTCCACCCTCCTGGATTTATTTTTTAATCTGAGGTACACACTCCTTATTATCTCCCATCAGATCACCTTTACCGTTACCACTTAAGTATTTCTCATGACCCCAGTTTCTATTCCTCACAGGCTGAAACTGATGTCGGAAACCAACTTTGATTTATGAACTAATTCATAGTCATCTGCCATTTCTGCTGCTAATTTAGCAGTTTTAACCCTCTGCTCTTCCACATGAACTCTCACTGCATCAGGAATTGAATTTTTAAACTCCTCCAAAAGTATAATTTCTCTGAGAGCTTCATTGTTTGGTCTATTTTCAAAGCCCTTATCCATCTATCAAAATTACTCTGTTTGCTCCTATCAAACTCCATGTATGTTTGACCAAATTCTTTCCTTAAATTTCTAAACCTTTGTCTGTAAGCTTCAGGCACTAGTTCATATGCACCTAAGATGGATTTTTTCATCTCCTCATACGTCCCAGATACCTCCTTCAGTAGTGATGCAAACACTTCACTCACCCTACCTATCAGCTTTGTTTGAATCAGTAATACCCCCATGTCCTGTGGCCATTTCATTTATTTAGCTATCTTTTCAAATAAAATGAAAAACGCTTCCACCTCCTTCTCGTCAAACCTTGGCAATGCTTGGACATATTTAAATAGATCCCCACCAGGCCTTCGACTGTGACGCTCTTTCTCACTATCCTCATCGCTATCCTCCAACTGTACGTTTCCGTTTCCCTTTATGTCTGCCAATTTTAACTGACTGTTATGTTTCATAGCCATTTTCTGAAGTTCAAACTCTCTCACCTTTTCACTTTCCTCTCTATCTCTTTCCTTTTCCTCTCTATCTCTTTCTTTGTTTCTTGCTTCTCCCTCCTTTTCTTTTTCTCTGGTCTGTATCTCCCTTTCTCTTTCTTTTTCTCATTTCATATTCAAGCTGCTTTAATTCTTTTTCATGTTCAAGTTGCTTCATCTGCAACTGGATCTTTGCCATTTTTAATGAGTCAGACTGTATCTCAGGCAACATTAAATGCTTAGCCACCCCCATAATTACCTCATCGTATCGCATTTTGTCAGGTAATGTTAACTGCAATGCTTTTGCCAAATCTAACAGTCTGATTTTCGTCTCTGTCCTTAAGGTATTGCGTGTGACCTTCTCCACCCCCAAAACCTTCTGAGCCTCTGAAAGAGCCATTGTCCACAACACACTCCCTACTTAAACTAAAAACACCTGAAAAGCAACCACAATATTCTCACCCTTCACTGTCTTTAAGTTCACTAAGCCAATCCAATAGATAGACTTTTATCCCCCTCGAGCCCCCAATTTGTTATGGGCCAGGGTTTAGAGAACCCCAAAGTTTATCATGGAGTTCACCTGACCCACAACATTTCATAGATTGTGGTCTGGGGAGCACATGGCCCACTCTACAGGTGTGGTCGATCAGAAATGGTAAAGTATTTTTTAAAGTTAAAAACAATGTTTATTCTATGAACTCAAGTTGACCTTTTTAAAACATACAGTGAACATCTTAGCAACCATTAATTCAAATACAAATTCCAAAGACTACAACACTAAGTGAACCTTTAAACTTTCCTTAACATCCATACGACTTCAAAACAAAACCTTTATCAGAAGCACATCAGGTTAAAGTCACTACTGAAAGAATTTTAAATTCTGAATTCACCAAATGATCAAGAGATAGTATTTTGATGGCAGAGAGAACAGCAATACACCTGCTTGGTCTGGCTTCTGCTCCAACACTGAAAAAGAAACTAAAACACATCCTGCAGCCTACTCAAAAATGAAAGTAAAAAGCTGACAGCCAGCCCAGCTCCACCCACTCTCTGACATCACTGCAGTAGTAAACACCCATTTCTTAAACATACTCTCACTACAGATATTTATATACACGCCCATTTTTAAACACCCATTTCTTAACGGTACTCTCACATGACAATAATAATTGGCCTTTGCATTCTTTCTTCCAAAATGAACAATATCATATTTTCCCAAATTTTCCCTTTGGTGAAGACACTTTAATGTTGTGTCTTGTACTGATTGATGTGCTGGGCTCCAACAATGTTGAGAATGGAGATGTTCATGAAGCTGCCTTCTTCCATTACTGAACTGTTTCTCCACAATTATCGCCAAGATGTGGGAGGACTATAGAGCTTGGCTCTGGTCGGTTAGTTCTGTGGCTGGTTAGTTTTCCTTTTTTGCGGCTGTTCTTGATGTTTAGTCTGTATGTCGCCTTCAGCAATACATTCACAAGGTTCATACCTTTTTTAAAGTGCCCAATTCTTTTTATTCCAATTAAAGAGCGATTTAGTGGGGCCAATCCATCTACCCTGCACAACTTTGGGTCATGGGGGTGAGACCCACGCAGACACAAGGAGAAACTCCATACGGACAGTGACCCAGGGCCGGGATCAAACCTGGGTCCTCAGCACCATGAGGCAGCAAACAAGATTTATACCTGGACTCTAAAGTATCCATTGTTGCTCCTGACATGTCTAGCTACTGGTTTGATGATAATCATGGAATGAGGGCTGTGCCAGGCTGTGAGATTGTGGTGGATACAATTCTGCTGCTGCTGATGGCTCACTAAACCTCATGGACATCCAGTTTTGGAATCTGACCTTAGTCTACTTCCCCAGTGATGATTAACATGGTGACGTGCTCATTTTGGGAGGGGAGTGGTAGTTTTCTTTGAACTTATTTGACCTGAAGCTATGAGATTCCATGGAGTCAATATTGAGATTCTCTCACCTGCCAGTGAGATTGGACATTCCCAGGGATGGTTAGGGGAGAGTTTGGAATGTTTCCAGATTGATACTATTCAGTTCTTTGAGCTCATAGTAAATCGATGACCCATTTTACCCTCTGCCTGATTGTCTTTTTCCCTGTCCTCAATCTGTTTGAAACAATAGGGACCTAGTTTGAGGTAAGGAAGTAGCCGCAATGTCTGCTCCTGATCCTATCCAGTGTCCCTGCTGGTAAAATAGCGTATGTGATAGTCAAGTGAGGCAAAAGAAAGGACTCTGAGCAAAATCATCTTTTATTTCGCTGTTTTACAGAATGACTGCACTGCATTACACCAGAAAGGATAGAGACCGCAGATAGATCCTGACCATCACCCAGAGAACAACTGCACAACTGTGGGAAGACGTCCAGTCCCTTCTCAGAATTGCTCAACACAGAGAAGGTTGGGCAGTGAAACCATCATCTGGAAATCAGTCGGGTCAGGGGAGCTTTGACAAATCATCAGATCTGAAACTGGTCAGTGGTGTGAAATCTTCCATCAGAACCAACCTTTCCGAAGGTTCAGCTGTGGGTGATCAGTCCGGGTGAGGTTGGGAAGAAGTGTGAGTGGGCTCCAAGTGTGGTGAGATCTTCAATCATTCATTGAGCCTCATGAACCACTGACTCACTCCTACAGGAGAGACTGTTCAAGTGTGAGGTGTATGAGGAGGATTCCACCAGTTCATAGGATCTCCTAACAGACAAGGTGCATCTGCTTTACAACTGTTAACACATGGAAGAGAAACCATTCAAATGTGAGGTTTGTAACAAGGGCCTTGCACGATTATCAGGCCTGGTAAATCATCGCCGCATTCACACAGGGGAGAAACCATTCACTTGCAATGTTTGTGACAAATCCTTCAGACAGTTATCGAACCTGCGCATTCACCAACGCATTCACACTGGAGAAAAACCATTCACTTGTGTGGTGTGTGACAAATCATTCTCTCTGGCATCGTCCCTCCGTATCCACCAACGCATACACACAGGGGAGAAACCGGTGAAGTGTGAGTTGTGTGACAAATCCTTCACACAGTTTTCGAGCCTCCTAGGCCATCAGGTAATCCATACAGGGTATAAACCATTCAAGTGTGAAATTTGTGATAAAGCTTTTGTGACATCTTCAAGCCTTCTGCTACACCAGAGGTTTCACACGGGGGAGAAACCATTCAGATGTGAGCTTTGTGAGATCGCTTTCACACAATCATCCGATCTCCTGATACACAAGAGGATTCACACAGGGGAGAAACCCTTCAAGTGTGACTTGTGTGACCGAGCATTCACACGGTCAACAATGCTCTTGGAGCACCAACGCATTCACACTGGGGAGAAACCATTCACATGTGAGGTGTGTAATAAATCATTCTCACAGTCATCGAACCTCCACGTTCACCAACGCATTCACACCGGGGAGAAACAGTTCAGCTGTGAGGTGTGCAATAAGCGCTTTGCACAGTTCTGGCGTCTGGTGAATCACAGACGAATTCACACTGGGGAGAAACCATTCATCTGCTCACTTTGCACAAAATCATTCTCACTGTTACAGAACCTCCGGATACACCAACGTATTCACACTGGAGAAAAACCACACACATGCGAGGTGTGTGACAGATCATTCTCACAGTCATCATCGCTCCGTGCACACCAACGCATTCACACAGGAGAGAAACCGTTCACGTGTGAGGTGTGTGGCAAATCATTCTCGCGCTTGTGTCACTTTCGTGTACACCAACACATTCACACTGGGGAGAAACCATTCAAGTGTGAGGTGTGTGACAAAGCCTTCAGAAGCTCATCAAATCTCCTCGTCCACCAGAGGATTCATAAAGGGGAGTAACCCTTCACCTATGAAATTTACCTTTTTGGTTCTCCTGAAATAGTCAAACCTTCTGGGAATCGAGAAGATTCACACTGGAAATAAACTCTTCCAGTGTGATGGTTGTGACAGGGATTTCATCCAATCCTCCAAATCCTGAAGGACCAGATTCACACTGTTGAGAAACCATTCAAGTGTGAGGTGTTTGAGAAGACTTTCACGCAGTCAATGTGTTTCCTGGTCCATCAACACACTCACAGAGGGAAGAAACCTTACAGATGTGAATTCTGTAACGAAGTGAAACTCCTCCACTCTCGCCAAACACCAACATCTCCACACGGACTTGGAGCCGGCTCACCAGATTCTCTTCCACATAGTTGTCTGTGTTGATTACCCTCCAGTGCTCACATGGGGGAGCTATCATCCGAAAGTACTGTCTCTGTCTCAGCACAGTCGGTCTCCAACCTGCCCACCATCAGTCCAACCATTTCATGAAGGTCAATTTAACCTTTGGCCAGATCACCAAACATCACCAGGAGAAGACATCAATATATATATATTATATATATATTATATATATATATAGAGAAGTTGCTTATGCCCAGGTGTCAGAGAATTTCCACAAAGTAAAGGTAACTTTGAGAACAAGGATGTCAAAAGTGGTTATGAAGGTGTAGTTAAACCAGATTGCTAGCTCCAGAAGCATTGAATGGAGGAGGGTCTAAGGCCAGAGATTTGGGAATTAGAAAACGTTGCCCAATTCACCTGCGGGGGGGGGGGGGGGGGGGGGGGGGAGAATGTTTACTGGGAATGGAAAGTGATTTGTCCATAGACCCACGTGACCTCTCTATAACCATTGGTAGGTTTGTGAGATGGAAACTAGATCTATCCAGGGTCACAAGTTCAGTGTCTGACCATCGGATTTGGGAACGACTAAAGCACCGGGATTTTAAAGAAACCTCTGTCTGTAATATTCTGAGAGTTTCCCCTAATGTAAGTGTGTGTGTGTTAGTAAAGTGAGCCAGTGCTCAGAGTGGGTATGGAGGAAAGTCAGACCCCTGCTCTAGTTGGTGATGTGAATTATAGACAGATCCTCTTCAGATGACGGGTGTTTGACTCATACCATGGGTAATGTTTGTACTCTCCTGTCTGGACGGACTACTATCCTGAGTATGTGAGGGTGTGGGGTGAGTCTCTCCAGATCAAAGTTCCCTCATACCTCAATGTAATAAGTGTGATATGTTCCCCTCACACTCTTCCAGGATTCATCCCATTGTCTGGGAACAATCTTGAGTCATTTTCAAATACTTTGTTATTTTGGTTGACTCGAAGTTTGGTGTAAGTTTTGTTGTTTGTCTGCTGTTTCATCAATATTCTGTATAGATTTACAACTCCCAATAAATTATGGCAGCCAATGTGAGAATCTTGTTAGGGACTGTCAACGTTGGTGGACAAATCCGAACACCCATGACAAACCAACAGAACTATAACTTACAATTTCACATTTTAAAAAATAATTATTTATATTTAATAAACAAATAAAGCAAACTCTAACATCTTAACACTATTGTTTATCATTACACATGCTATGAACTCTGTTCCACTTTTTAATTACCCCACCACCCCAAGATTTCCATTGTACCTGGCAAGAATCTTGAAGGTTCATTCACGTCTTTGGGGACCAAATTTGGGGTATGCCACATCCCTCTGGAATTCAGTTTAATTATCCATTTTCTAGCTACTTTTCCATTATCTTTCTGGCCAACCTAATAATGCCTCATAATGGTGGATGCCACAGCTCCTCATTTGGCTTGTCGGCAGAGAGAGCTTCCCCTGACGTGAGTGTGTGTGTGAGTAAAGTGAGCCAGTTCTCAGGAGTGGTTGTGGGGTTGAATCAACCCCTGCTTCAGGTGGTGATGTGAATTATAGACAGATCCTGTTCGACCAATACCATGGGTAATATCTGTACTCTCCTGTCTGGGAGGACAACGACCATGAATATGGTGAGGGAGTGGGGTGAGTCTCAACAGACCCGAGTTCCTTCAGTCCATCATACCTCAATGTAATAACAGTGTGATATGTTCACCTGACACTCATCCAAGATTCATTTCTTGCTGAAGGTAAGTTATTGTGTCATTTTCAAGTACGAAACTACAAAATAGAAGTAGTCCATTCAGCCCCTCGAGCAAACTCAGCTGACTGCTTTTTGTCACAAGGCTCTGGGAGGACAACTTTATATGGGCGGCATGGTAGCACAGTGGTTAGCACTGTTGCTTCACAGCGCCAGGGACTCGGGTTTGATTCCCGGCTTGGGTCACTGTCTGTGAGGAGTCTGCATGTTCTCCCAGTGTCTGCGTGGGTTTCCTCCGGGTGCTCCGGTTTCCTCCTACAAGTCCCGAAAGACGTGCTTGTTAGGTGAATTGGACATTCTGAACTCTCCCTCAGTGTACCCGAACAGGTGCTGGAGTGTGGCGACTAGGGGATTTTCACAGTAACTTCATTGCAGTGTTAATGTAAGCCTACTTGTGACACTAATAATGTTTTAAAAATAAATTTAGAGTATCTAATTCTTTTCTTTCCCAATTAAGGGACAATTTAACGTGGACAATCCGCCTACTTGCACATCTTTTTGGGTTGTGGGGATGAGACCCATGCAGACACAGGGAGAGTGTGCAAACTCTACGGATAGTGACCCGGAGCCGGGATTGAAACCGGGTCCTTGGAGCTGTGAGGCGGCAGTGCGAACCAGAGCCACCATTCCGCCCTTCCTTGTGATACTAATAAAGATTATTATATTTCTTAGTCTAACTTCAAACTAGGCAAATCTTCCAGCAGCTTTTCCACCATAAAATCCAAACTTATCTGTTTCAAATTCTACATTCCTATCTTCCCCGGTAACCTTTGATTCCCTTACTTAATATGTATCTCGAAAGCTCTTCCATTAAATTATACAATGACTCCACATCCAGTGCCTTCTGAGGCAGAGTTACAAGACGCACAACCCTGTGAGAGAAAAAAAAAATTATAAATGCCATCCTAAAAAGTCAAACCCTAATTTTAAAACAGTGCCTCCTAGTTCTGGACTCACCCACAAGATGAAAAATCCTTTCCAGGTCCACCTTGTCAGGACCATTCAGGATGTTTTGTCACTTTGTTTGTTTTAATGTTTGTGATAAGCTGATTAACGTGTTCTAATTTGTCTGCTGTTTTACCAATTTTCTGTATATTGGTAAAGACTTGTAACTCACAATAAATTCATTCTTTGCAGAAGCAACCGGATGTGTCAGCCTGGTGTGTTTGCATTCACTGAAACACCCAGGAGCCCACAGTAAAAATCCTGTACACAATATATTGGTTGTGGGTTGATACATGTTGTATTTATAATTTTCAGTTCACAGGAAACATGTTTCCCGCAAAACAAAATGCTTGAATTATATATCAATTTTCATGAACACAAGGCACCTGAAAGCAATTTACGGCCAATGGAATGCATTTTGAAGTGTAGCCAGTGTTGGAATATAAGAAGCTTAGTAGCTAATTTGCACAGTGTGACAATCCTGTCAAACCTTCACTGTTTGACGAGAAATCCAAATATCCCATGATCAACCAACAGAACCACCTCATAAGATTTCATGTTTTATACAAAAGTTTTATTGTATATAAAAAAATTAAACAAAGTGAGCACCATTAACTTAGCACTAAAGTTAATAATTACATGTGCTATGAATTCTGTTCTACTTCTTACTCCCCCCTGCCCCACACCACCCCGAGAATTTCCTGATACCTCAAGTATCTTCAAAGTTTATTCACCTCTTTAGGGATCAAGCCAAGGGTATGCCATAGCCCTGTGTTCCAACTATTCTCCATTAGCTTTACAGCTGAGCGACAGTTCAATATTTCTTTAATGCCTCACAACTTTGGATGCTCTTGTTTATTTGGCTGGCAGAAGCCACAAAGCTTACAAGCTAATGCTACTGAGTGCTTTCTGCCAAAAGACACTATGAGAACCACTGTCGTATTCTTCCTCCAGCTTCAAACTCTTAGATCTGATGTTCCCTCATAGCATCCAAACTGAGCTAGACTTCCAGCCACATTCCATGCGATGAATGATAAAATTAGTATTTTCTGCCTAACGTGCCTGCCTGATGACCATCGCCTGTTGTTTCTCTCAATCGAGTGAGACGCAGTCTTTGTCAAAGCAAAACTGCAATTGCTTTTTGTGAGCAGAGACAACTAAATTGACCAGAAAAAAACTTCTACCCAACCCTTTAATTACGTAGCCTGCATGCTAACTTAGCATCACTGGATGTGATTGTCCTCTCTCCAGACTCACTGGGTTGATGAAGAAATCCCCACGTTCACTCAGCTGGAAACTACGGACATAATTTCAATCTTTTATTGAGGTAAGGGCTGACCTTTTGACTCCATTACAAACTTAAAGATGACCCTCTGTTGTTTACTGCTTTCACACCTCTACCCCGACCCTGCAAGATAAACAAGGGTTTGCTTTTTACTGTAATGACCTCCAAGCTTGAATTGCATTTACATGAGTTATTACCAATTTCTCAAACAAGTAACCTAATTTATATACAATGAAAATTTGAATTCCTAAAACTAAAAGTTATATATAATACATATAAATTATGAACTAGATTTTCACAACAACAGGTTTCCACAAACAGCAATGTGATAATGACTGAATAACGTGTTTTTGAGATGTTGATTGTAGAATACATACTGGCCAGGACATCAGGAATAACTTCCTTGTTCTTCTACAACGTAGTATTATGGGATCCTTTAATGACTGACTTCAGGAAGATTATTCAATCAACATGGATTAAAGTTGATGCCAAGACCACATAAAAAATTCCTAAGGTTCTGTGCTCCCTGTACAAAAGACCCCACCCCGCCCAGCTCACTTATCACTGTTTATGGAAATAGAAATGTGTTGTAAAATGAGTGAAGAAATTATCCTGTTTACACACTGCACTGATCATGAAATCAATCACGTTCAATCTTTAAATAAAACTGCTTCAATTCGTTGCCACAATTTTTAAAATATTTGCTTTGGTAATATTCTTTGTTTTATCGGGGTAATCTGACAGTAATTGAAAGGATCAGGAATTTCGGATGGAGGTTTTGTCAAAAGTAAATTGAACGTGTGAAATTTTAAACACTGAAACATCATCCAGGAAGCTGGTACCAACCAAAGAAATGACCACGGATCCAGATGGGAATAATGAGAGTGGTGAGTTTCTGCCAATTGTGCCTGTTTAAGGGGGCTCTTGAAAAATGAAAATCGCTTGTCACAAGTAGGCTTCAAATGAAGTTACTGTGAAAAGCCCCTAGTCGCAACATTGCGGCGCCTGTTCGGGGATGCTGTTCCGGGAATTGAACCGTGCTGCTGGCCTACCTCGGTCTGCTTTCAAAGCCAGCGATTTAGCCCTGTGCTAAACAGCCCCTACAAATTACACTCAGGGTTTTTGGGCATTCAGACACCAAAAATCTGTCATAATCATGACCCTAGTCTACAGGCTGTGTCCAGCAATTATTTCAGCAAACTACAGGACATTATTAACTCAACAATATTGTATGGAGTTTCTGCTTTGTTTTTCATTTATGATAGATTAAAATGATGAACTTATTCCCTATCCCTCTCATCTTTATAACAATGGAAGACCCCCGGGGAAAAGGAGAGAGAGAGGAGTTGAAACAATAGAACAGAGGCAAGAGGAGAGAATTGAGGGGAGAGAGAGAGAGAAGCCAGTAGAACATAGGCAAGAGGAGAACAAGAGAGAGTTGAGGAGAGAGAGGTAGCAGAAAGGAAGAGGTGAAAAGATGGTAGAGATGTCAGGAGTGGGAGATATAGAGATAGGACAGTGAAAAAGAAGGGATGAGTAGACACAGAAATGAGGACAGAGAGGCAGGAAAGAGAAAGATGGTAATGAGGAGAGGAAGGAGAAATAGCAGCTGGGAAGAGAAAAGTAACTTACACACTCCCTCCTGTGTTTCTAACCCTGTCACCCTCCGCTCTCTTCTGACCCATAAGCTGCCTGTTGCACGTAGATGTCTGCAGTTGTAATGATTGATCTGGTAAGTTAGCTAACGTGTTAAATGTTTTCACTCTGACCAGCTCTCCAATTCTCAGCTCTTGCAACAAATTAGCAGCTTTATCAAAGTAAATTAGTCCTTTTGACATTTTCATTTGACCTTGTCACTCACGTGTTACTACTTCTGGTCTCAGTAATTCTTTTAGCTGTTGGAAGAGTAGTCTGGGTGCAGCATGACATTAGTCACTGGAATGGACAACTTTCCAGACTTTCGGTAGGTGTGTTTTCTACCTTGTGCACATCTGTGCTGGATCTAGTCAATTTTTTTATTATCTCTTTAGAATTTTCACAACTGCCTCAGCCTTTGCATTGACAAGGGATAGTGTGGAGATGATGTATTGTGCTGAATTTCCCAATCATTTATCAAATGTCTGAATTCTTCACTCATGAATTGAGGGCCACTGTCATTCATCACAATGATGTGGAGATGCCGGCATTGGACTGGGGTGAGCACAGTAAGAAGTCTTACACCAGGTTAAAGTCCAACATGTTTGTTTCAAACACTAGCTTTCGGAGCACTAATTTTCGGAGCTGCTAATTTGTTGATGTCCGTTCATTCGTTGTCGCAGTTGTCCGTTCAGACGCTGCGACAACGAATGAACGGACATCGCGCGACAATCACCAGGCAGGACTGTTCCCTTCCAGTCGGGGAACACTTCAGCAGTCAAGGGCATTCAGTCTCTGATCTCCGGGTAAGCGTTCTCCAAGGCGGCCTTCAGGACGCGCGACAACGCAGAATCGCCAAGCAGAAACTTATAGCCAAGTTCCGCACACGTGAGTGCGGCCTCAACTGGGACCTGGGATTCATGTCGCATTACATTCATCCCCTACCATCTGGCCTGGGTTGCAAAATCCTACCAACTGTCCTGGCTTGACACAATTCACACCTCTTTAACCTGGGTTACCCCATCTCTGTATCTGTAAAGATTTAATCACCTGCTAATGCTCACATTCTAAGCATTGCCTCTTGCATCTATGAATTTGTCTATATATATGTTTCTGGAACATATCTCTTCATTCACCTGAGGAAGGAGCAGTGCTCCGAAAGCTAGTGTTTGAAACAAACATGTTGGACTTTAACCTGGTGTTGTAAGACTTCTTACTGTACTCATCACAATGTCAGGAATGCCATGACGACTCAAGTGTGCTTTCAGGCATTCTACAATCTCACTGGCAGTCATTGACGTCAGCGGGTTTAACTTCCAGCAGTCGATTGTGATGAGATAGTTTGTTCCAGTGAGAGTAAAGAGGTCTGCTCCAAGTTTCACCAATGGTGTGCCTGGGATGTCAGGAGTCATGAGCAGCTCTTTATCTTTCTTAGCTTGCTGTTCATCACAAATACTGCCTGGATGATGTTGTCCTTAATCTCATTGCTCATATTTGACCAGTAGAGCTCTTATCTCTCCTTCCTCAGACGATACTTGATTCATTGATAGTTTGTGGTGATGTACTTCATCTCATTTCTCATCTCTTTAGGGATAGTAACCCTTGTCTTTTTGTACAATATGCCATCTTGGATGATCACTTCATCTCTGACTTCCCAGCACTCTTACAGCAACAGGCATGTCCTTGATCCTTTCATCACAACGTCCTGGAACATTTGAAGAGTTGTATCTTGTTGTAGAGTTTGTTTGATCTGAGCAAGATACTTGTCTGTCAGATTCATTGTCTATGCTGGGTTGATGATTCCAGAACAAGTCGTGCTGTTGCTTCTTGTTGACTCTGTAAGGATTCACACTCTGTACTAGATTCATCAACTTCCTTTAAAGAGAGTGCAGCATGTCGACGATGCACATTTGTTTCCCTTGCTTGTCCTTCACTTCCAAATGATATTTCTGCAAATGAAGTAACATCATAAGGGAAGGCAACGGCGAAGTAGTATTGTCACCAGACTAATAATCCAGAGACCCAGGGTAATGCTTTGAGGACCTGAGTTCGAATCTCACCATGGCAGATGGTGAAATTTAAATTCAATAAATCTGGAATTAAAAGTCTAGCGATTTCATTAAAACCATTGTTGATTGTCGTAAAAACCCGTCTGCTTTACTAATGTCCTTTAGGGAAGGAAATCTGTCATTCTTATCTGGTCTGGCCCACATGTGACTCCAGACACACAGCAATGTGGTTGACTCTTAAATGTCCTCAGGGATGGGCAATAAATGCTGACCCAGCCAGCGATGCCCACATCCCATGATACAAATAAAGAACAAAAAACCTTTGTAAACACTTTGGAGCAGATAGCAGTGGTTTGAGAAAGCTGCTATCACTTTTTCTCTCCCAAACAGGTGTGTTGTTGTATGAATAAAGTAATGGCATGATGGGAAAACTGGTCAATGGGAAAACTGGTCAACTACTTGGTACACTGTAAGAAAAGCTGACCTAGCCATTCCAATGTACCAGACCCCTTTGTAAGAAATGCTGATCTAGCCATTCCAATGTACCAGACCCCTGTAAGACCGATAAGGCCAACTCCTCATAACTTAAAGCATGAATACGATCAGAGAAGGTCAAGCTATTCCAAAATGCCTGACCTCTGTAATTTCTGATCAGGTTAACTCATCATGACCCAGGGCTGTATGAATAAGACAAGATGAGGTCAGGACTCGAGGAGTCACCAACCTTTTAATGTTCTATCAAAGGACAAAATAATGGTATGAGTGATGAGACAAAGAGTCCTTGGAGGTCAGCAGGTTGTGCCTGTTTTATGACATTGCTTAAGTTTCTACTTCCGATCAAATTCCTGACTAAGCTGTAGTCACGCAATCTTGATAATGATAATGTATAAATACTGGAATGATTTTCTGTAAAAGCGCGGACTTGAGAAGGAATCAGCAGTGGTAATAACTTCTCTCTGACCTCAGGTTTCAGCCAAAACTGCATGCTTTTTCGGAAATAAAGGCTTGTTATTTTACCAGAACAAACTGCTGTTGAGTCTTTATCACAGTCAAATAAGCAGGAAAATATTGACTTCTACACAGGTACTGATTGACATGCTCACCAGCAAAGACAATATCCAGGCACTCTTTCTCAATCTCTCCATAGTGTTGTTCAGTTTGTGTTAATGCTCTGGATACACACACAACTGGTTGTTCTTGCTGCATGAGGGTTGCTCCAAGTCCTGTTTCACTGGCATCTCACTGCAGGGTGACTTCATCATTGACATCATAGTACCTCAGCACTGACGTTGTCATCACCAGTTGTATGATGTGAATGAAAGCTGCCTGTTCTGTGCCCCAACACCACTGAACATCCTTTGCACTGAGCTTGCTTTGAGGTTTGCACAATGACAAGAAATTTGCTTGAACTTGGTTTCAGTAGTCGTCTGTGGGTTCATTGATATTCTAGGACGTACAAAAATTGTGTGGAAGCTTTATTGCAGAACTCTCGTTGATAGAGTTTCATGTGTGAGTGTGTTGATGGAGTCAGAGATACACTGACTGTGCCAATGTTTTGTCACACAACTGAATGGTTTCCCATCAGCAGGGATCCGCTTGTGCTTCAGGCAATTAGGAGTGGGTGGAAGTCTTGTCACAAACATTGTACCTGAAGAGTTTCTCTCCTATGTAAATACACTGGTGGTCCAGGGTGATAAAAAATGCCAGAAAAACTTCATCGCAAACCTCACACTTGAAGGGTTACTCCACTGTGTGAGCCATCTGATGGAGCTGGAGTTTTGATGACTGTGAGAATGATTTGTTGCACATGACACATGTGAATGATTTCTTCCCTGTGTGAATCCTCTGATGCTGCAGGAGGCTGGATGACTGTGAGAATGATTTGTCACACACCTCACACTTGAACGGTTTCTCTCCTGTGTGGACGCGCTGGTGTACGCGGAGGTTCTCTGATCTGGCAAATGATTTATCACAAATGCCACATGTGAATGGTTTCTCCCCTGTGTGAATGCGTTGGTGTTTACGAAGATCAGATGATGATGAAAATGTTTTGTTGCAGACTTCACACTTGAATGGTTTCTCTCCTGTGTGAACGCGTTGGTGTGAACGAAGTACTGATGACGATGAAAATGATTTACCACACACCTCACACGTGAATGGTTTCTCCCCAGTGTGAATCCTATGATGGTACAGGAGGCTGGATAACTGTGAGAATGATTTGTCACACACTTCACATGTGAATGGTTTCTCCCCTGTGTGAATGCGTTGGTGTGAGCGAAGTACTGATGATGATGAGAATGATTTGTTGCACACCTCGCACGTGAATGGTTTCTCTCCTGTGTGACTCCTCTGATGCAGCAGGAGGCTCGATGACTGTGAGAATGATTTGTCACACACCTCACAATTGAATGCTTTCTCTCCAGTGTGGACACGCTGGTGTTCACGGAGGTTGTCTGATCTGGCAAATGATTTGTCACACACAATGCATGTGAATGGTTTCTCTCCTGTGTGAATGAATTGGTGAGAGCGAAGTACTGATGACTGCAAGAATGATTTGTCACACACCTCGCACTTGAAGGGTTTCTCCCCTGTATGAATCCTCTGATGTTTCAGGAGACGTGATGACTCTGAGAACGATTTGTCACACACCTCACACCTGAATGGTTTCTCCCCTGTATGAATCCTCAGATGGTGCAGGAGGTGCCATGACTGTGAGAATGATTTGTCACACACCTCACACTTGAAGGGTTTCTCTCCTGTGTGGACACGCTGGTGCAAGCGGAGGTTTCCTGATCTGGCAAATGATTTGTCACATACGACACATTTGAATGGTTTCTCCCCTGTGTGAATGCGTTGGTGGTTGCGGAGATCGGATGACTGTGAGAATGATTTGTCACACACCTCACATTTGAATGGTTTCTCTCCTGTGTGGACTCGCTGGTGTACGCGGAGGTTCTGTGCTATGGCAAATGATTTGTCACAAACAATACATGTGAATGGTTTCTCCCCTGTATGAATGCGTCGGTGTTTGCAGAGATCTGATGATTGAGAGAATGATTTATCACACACCTCACACCTGAATGATTTCTCCCCTGTGTGAATCCTCTGATGGTGCAGCAGGCGTGTTGATTGCGAGAATGATTTGTTACACATCTCACATCTGAATGGTTTATCTTCCATGGCTTGCTGTTGTTTTAAGGGTGGGAAAATTGATGCAATTGTGTGGTAGGAGCTATTTTGAGCCTGTGGAGTCCTCCACACACTTCTCACCTGAAAGAATAAGTCAGTGGTTCATGAGGCTCGATGAATGATTAAAGGTCTCACCACAGTTGAAGCCCACTCACACTTCCTCTCAACCTCACCCTGACTGATTGCCCACAGCCAAACCTTCAGAAAGGTTGGTTCTGATGGGAGGTTCCACACCACTGACCAGTTTCAGAACTGATGATATGTCAAAGCTCCCCGACCCAACCGATTTCCAGATGACGGTTTCACTGCCCAACTTTCTCAATGCTGTGAAGGGACTAGATGTCTTCTCACAGTTGTGCAGTTGTTCCTTGGGTGATGGTCAGGATCTATCTGCGGTGTCTAACCTCTTGTGCAATCCTTCTGTAAAACAGGAAATGGAAATATTATTTTCTCCAACTCCCTCTGCTTTGCTGACGGAGCTGACTCCTCAGTTAGAGACTGTTCCACAGTGAGTGTTAGTCTGCTATTCCCGTGTGGGAGATCAGATAAGTCTTTTCTTTTTCCTCACTTGACTGTCACACACCCTCTGTTTCCAGCAGAGACACTGGATAGTGACCAGGAGCAGACAACCTGGCTATTTTCTTTCCTCCACCTAGTCCCCATTTTTCTGGCAATGTGAAGCAATGGAAAAGACAGTCAGAGTGTAAAACTGGCTATCAATTCACTATGAGGTTGAGTCATGCCGATGAAGAACAGTTTTACCCATCGAGTTATGAGTTTAATTTTAAAAAACTCAGGAGAAATGTTAATTCAATGGAGGTTTTGAAATTTCTCCCCTTGCTTTCCAAAATTATTTCAAGAAAACATATTAGGCAGGGAGTGCTGGAAGCTGAGGAATGTATCGCTTCAGTGTAGCTGATTGAAGGGTTCTGGGTTATCCTGGGAAATTAGATACACTGCACTCAGACGCCACATTCCAAATTCAGCTCTCACACACAGCACTGGGCAAAACTATCAAATCCAAGCCCAGGCTTTTGGGAAAGGCCGAGGCCTTCGGGTAAAATCTTGAAAGACATTAAAATGCATTTCAATAAGTGTGTCTCTGCCCCTCCCAGATAATTACACCTCACCTTCTCATATTCAGTAACGACCCATCAACAAAAAGCTTGTAAATCAAAAAGGGAAATGCTTCCAATAAACTCACAATATCCAACACGAAGCCAATCAAACAAGTCGCCCTCTGATTGACGGCTGTTACAGCCAATCGGAGACAGAGGAAATTATCGTCTTCCCCACAATGGACAAGGCAACTATTCAGCGCAGCCAATCACCTACGTAGGGGCGGGACGTCACGTCTTCCGTGCTCAGCCCAGTTCTGCGCAGCCCCTTTCCAGACAGAATCTCACCCGGCCGAAATTACATTACCCACGTTGCAAGTGACCCTCGGGGCTGCGCAGTGAGGAGCGGCAGTATGGAATCAGGGGGACGGCCAGCCCGCCGTGCCTGATGGGAGTTGGAGTTCTGCCGCTCGATGCGGCAGTTGGTGCCCAGCGTTCGGGAGTTGGAATGTGAGGAAGCGCGAGCGGGTGTCACATGGGCGAGATTGGAATTGGAAGTGCGCACCTGTAAATCCCAGCCCTGGCGGCGGGAATATGGATCACAGCTGTTTGTCCCCCACCCCTTCAATCCACACGATCGTACAATCTCCTACCAGACAAGTTGCATCTGTTGTACCACCTTTAACACAAGGACAGCCCCATGCCAGAGAAACCATTCAAGTGTGAGTTGTATGACCGAGCTTTCACTCAGATATCAGTGATGTGGAGATGCCGGCGTTGGACTGGGGTGAGCCCAGTACGAAGTCTTACAACACCAGGTTAAAGTCCAACAGGTTTGTTTCGATGTCACTAGCTTTCGGAGCGCTGCTCCTTCCTCAGGTGAATGAAGAGGTCTGTTCCAGAAACACATATATAGACAAATTCAAAGATGCCAAACAATGCTAGGAATGCGAGCATTAGCAGGTGATTAAATCTTTACAGATCCAGAGATGGGGTAACCCCAGGTTAAAGAGGTGTGAATTGTGTCAAGCCAGGACAGTTGGTAGGATTTCGCAGGCCAGATGGTGGGGGATGAATGTAATGTGACATGAATCCCAGGTCCCGGTTGAGGCCGCACTCATGTGTGCGGAACTTGGCTATAAGTTTCTGCTCGGCGATTCTGCGTTGTCGTGGGTCCTGAAGGCCGCCTTGGAGAACGCTTACCCGGAGATCAGAGACTGAATGCCCTTGACTGCTGAAGTGTTCCCCGACTGGAAGGGAACATTCCTGCCTGGTGATTGTTGCGCGATGTCCGTTCATTCGTTGTCGCAGCGTCTGCATGGTCTCGCCAATGCACCACGCTTCGGGACATCCTTTCCTGCAGCGTATGAGGTAGACAACGTTGGCCGAATCGCACGAGTATGTAACAAGACGTGCCAGATCATCGACATGGATACCACTATTACACGCGAGAACACCACCCACCAGGTACGCGGTACATACTCGTGCGACTCGGCCAACGTTGTCTACCTCATACGCTGCAGGAAAGGATGTCCCGAAGCGTGGTACATTGGCGAGACCATGCAGACGCTGCGACAACGAATGAACGGACATCGCGCAACAATCACCAGGCAGGAATGTTCCCTTCCAGTCGGGGAACACTTCAGCAGTCAAGGGCATTCAGCCTCTGATCTCCGGGTAAGCGTTCTCCAAGGCGGCCTTCAGGACCCGCGACAACGCAGAATCGCCGAGCAGAAACTTATAGCCAAGTTCCGCACACATGAGTGCGGCCTCAACCGGGACCTGGGATTCATGTCACATTACATTCATCCCCCCACCATCTGGCCTGCAAAATCCTACCAACTGTCCTGGCTTGAGACAATTCACACCTCTTTAACCTGGGGTTACCCCATCTCTGGATCTGTAAAGATTTAATCACCTGCTAATGCTCGCATTCCTAGCATTGTTTGGCATCTTTGAATTTGTCTATATATGTGTTTCTGGAACAAACCTCTTCATTCACCTGAGGAAGGAGCAGCGCTCCGAAAGCTAGTGACATCGAAACAAACCTGTTGGACTTTAACCTGGTGTTGTAAGACTTCGTACCATAAAACATTTAGTTATTAAGCCTGATCCATCAGACAATAAACACGGGAAAAACCCTTCCAAGTGTGAGGTTTGTGAGAAAGCTTTCCGGACATCTCCAAGGCTTTTGATGCACCAGAGCATTCACACTGGGGAGAGACCGTTCAGCTGTGAAGTTTGTGACAAATCATTCTCAAATTCATCGACCCTTGGTCCTACCAAGACCTACACAAACACCTTCACATTGGGGAGAGACCGTTCAAGTGTGAGGTGTGTAAGCAAAGCTTTGCTCAATTACCAGGCCTCATGAGTCTCTGCCGAATTCACACGGGGAGAGGAAAACATTAAAACACGAGCAAAATACTACAGATGCTGGAGATCGTAAATAAAAGTATCTCGTGCTGGAAGACCTCAGCAGGTCCAACTACATCTGAGGTGTGTTAACAAGGAACTTGGACAATTACTGGACCTGTTTGATCACAGTCACATTCACACAGCGGCGAGGCCAAATGAGTTGTGTGACTGAGCTTCTCACAGTCAAACACTGACATATCCACACTGAGGGAAAGGTGTTTCAGTGTGAGGTGTGTGATAAAGGCTTCAGAATGGCACGGTCTTTTCTAATACGCCAGAGGATTCACACGGGGAGAAATCATTCACCTGTGAATTGTGTGACGGGACATCACACAGGAAATGAACTCGTGAAACACGGACATATTCAAAAAGTGGAGAAGCTGTTCAAGTCTGAAGCATTAAACAAGACCTTTGCACAAAACTACATGCTGATATATTACTGACGTACAGGAGAAACCGCTTACGTGCAAAGTGTGTGATAACCCTCCAGAAACTCCTCCATCAGAGGAGCCATAAAAGGGAGTAAACCATCAAGTATGTGATTTCTGATGAAGCTCACCTGAAATCTGACTGGGTCACCAAGCATGAGTAAAGACATCAATATGTACAGAAGCTGCTGCTTATGAACAGGTGTCACTGTGCAGTTGGGAGGATTTCCTCACCCACAGAGTAAAGGTATGTTTGAGAACCAGGGTGCAGAAGGTGAATAGGGGCAGCACCGTACCACTATAGTTAGCACGGTTGCTTCACAGCACCAGGGTCCCAGGTTCTATTCCCGGCTTGGGTCACTGTCTGTGCGGAGTCTGCACGTCCTCCCCGTGTCTGCATGGGTTTCCTCCGGGTGCTCCGGTTTCCTCCCACAGTCCAAAGATGTGCAGGTTAGGGATTGGCCATGTTAAATTGCCCTCAGTGTCCAAAAAGGTCAGGTGGGGTTACTGGATTACAAGGATAGGGTGGAGGTGTGGAACTTAAGTGGGGTGCTCTTTACAAGGTAGACAGGATGGGCTGAATGGCCTCCTTCTGCACTGTAAATTCTATGTATGTTCTATGTATGAGAGATTGGTTAAACCAGATTCAAGGTTACAGATGCATTGTGGTCAGAAGGCAGAGAGTTGGGAATTGGAAAGCGCTGCCGAACTCACCTGGGGCGGGGGGGGGGGGGGCGGGGGGGGGAGCATCTTCCAGGAATGGAAACTGATTGGTCCATGACCACTGGATCTCTGTAACCATTGGTGTATGATGGTAACGAGCACCATCCTGTGTCACTAAAGTTCGGTGACATTTTCGACAATCAAAATTGGGAGCCAGACTAAAACACAGGGATTTTAAAGAAACCTCTGTCTGTAGTATTCTGAGAGAGTTTTCCCTGATGTGAGTGTGTGTGTGTGTTAGTAAAGTGAACCAGCTCTCCGGAATGAAAATGGGGTAGAATCAGACCCTGCCAGTTAGTGATGTGATGTGAATTATAGGCAGATCCTCTTCAGGTGACGGGTGTTTGACTAATTCCATGGGTAATGTTTGTACTCTCCTGTCTGGGAGGACTACTATCCAGAGTATGGTGAGGGAGTGGTGGTTCGGGGGGGAGGGGGGTTCTCTACAGACCTGAGTTCCCTGAGCCTGTCATACTTCAGTGTAATAACGGTGTGATATGTTCACTTTACACTCTTCCAAGATTCAGTTCATGTTTTGGGAAAGATCTTGAGTTATTTTAAAATGCTTTGTAATTTTGGTTGATTCAAAGTTTGTTGTCAGCTGAATATTGTGCCGTTGTTTGTCTGCTGTTTTTATCAATCTTCTGTATAGAGTTAGACTCGGAATAAATTCACTTTTTAGCTTATACAAAACTACCTGATTTGTCACTTCATCTGTCAATGTCCCTTTGCAATTTTCCACCCCTATCCACATTAATGACTGTGTCACCTCAATTAGTGTTATTAATAAAGTACCCCAAACTATTCCTTCATCAAAGTTACCGATCAATAAAATGAAAAACTGAGTCTCTAGAACATTCCTTTTATCCCAACTCTCTGTCTCCGATCTCCCAAACAAATTATCAACCCATGTCACAAGGTTCTCTCTAATTCCGCACGTTCATCTTAGTGAATAATCTCCTGCGCAGAACATTATCAAATACCTTCTGGAAGTCCATTTGGAAAAACCTCCAGAGGCCCATGTAAATGATCTCCTCAAATTGTTTTATCAAATTGATTGTATCGCTTACAGTGACTTGCTGCACAAGAATTAACAACAGGTGTAACCGCCGAGAGAACACGGTGAACAGAGAAATAGGAGCAGGAGTTGACCATTCGACCCCTACTGCCTGATGCCCCTACAGTACAATCAGGACTAATCTTCTACCTCATCCCACTTTCCCACACTATCCCCATCTGACTTGTATTCCCACGGCATCCAAAAATCCATCAATCTCGGTCTTGAATTTATTAAGTGAGTGAACATCCACAGCTCCCTACGGAAGTGAAATCGAAAGAATAACAACCCTTTCAGTGAAGACATTTCTCATATCAGTTACCATCGACTGACCTCCAATTCTGAAGCGTGAATGACAGCTCAAAACAAACCTTTCGCAGCAACAAACTCCCGAGTGTCAGCGAGCGCGTGATATATCCATCGTCACAGTCAGTGCAGTTCCCTTTTCTTCACTCAAACTGGTTGTGTTGTTTCCTGTCTCAAACTGAGCCCGTTTAGAAACTATTGTGATGTCTGATCTGACTGGGATGTTCAGTGTGAGGGGGAGGCTTGTCCTGTGATCTCACATTTGACCTAGTCCAGTTCAGGGCCTTCACTTTGATTAAACGGAGCTTGTCCAACCCTTGGTTTCATTTTGTAGCACATTGTGGCTGTCAGGGGAGAGATTTTTTTTTTAGGTTTCAGTTTGATGGTTTTGGACTGCAGAAGGAGAAAAGCGTTTTGCCTGTTTTTCTCTGTTTTCATTTTAAAAGCTGTTCCAGTAAAAAGTACATTGTTGTGGCTAACTGCCTTGGTAACTTTAAAGATATAGTTGCTTTCCGGAAGGAGTTTGAATCTGGAACTCGGTCAGAATTTCAGGAAAAGGACTAGTCCCATTTGATTGGGACTTGAAAAGGTGTTTTGGTTTAATTGGATTTTGTATTGAATTGGAACAGCTAAGGGGGAATTCATTATGTGTTATATACATAGATTACTGTAGCTATGTGGTGTCTTTATTCTTGTAATTGATAAAAATTCTTGAAGTGTATCTTTTCTATATGTTAAGTACATTCTTAGAATAAGTACATTCTTAGAATAAACCTTGTTTTGACAGAGTGAGAAGGGAGCTGAAAAGGAACTGCCCAGATTGGTTGAGAAGTTAAACAGAAAGTTCCCTGACTGTCACAATGTCCAGAGAAGGAGCTTTGACATTTGTTTCTGGATCAGACTTTATTCAACCCCAGATGGGACTTGAACCCACAATCCCTGGCTTAGAAGGCTAGTGCCTTATCCATTAGGCCACTGGGGCTGTACAAGATGTGGGTTTGGTGATTGTAACTTTGAGCCTTTGTCTCGACGAAATTGCTGCCAAATTTGATGCCTTTTTGTGGGGCCGACCCTTTCTTTTCATCCACAACAGGATTGGATCAATTCCAAACATTCCAGCAATGAGCTGACAGGATCAGGATTTAGATGGCGTCCCATCTAAGCTCCAGCCACTCAATCGACTCTTTTATCGGGTCCAAGTAGTTCAGTTTCTGCTTAGCAAAGCCTTCCGTTGACCACTGGGTCGACAAACCAGAGGTCCGGTCCTCCGCCATGCTGTCTCCCGCTGCAGCTTCAGCCCAAGCCTTCTCTGTCTTTCTGTTTCTGCCTTTACGAGCACTTCTAGTCCTTCTCTCCATGCACCGATGTGGGAATGCAGTACAAAATTGCCTCTGTTTTCAGTTTTACAGTTCATGTTCGGTAGAAAATCGGGGGAAAAGGTCCAAAGGTCCGACCTGAGCGGGAGCCACCAAATGTGCAACTTACTCCTTCATAGCCGCCACCGGAAGTCCCACCAAGGGACAATTTATACCATGGCCAATGCACCTAACCTGCACATCTTTGGACACCAAGGGACAATTTATACCATGGCCAGTGTACCTAACCTGCACATCTTTGGACTGTGGGAGGACACCAGAGCACCTGGGAGAAACGGATGAAGACACTGGGAGAAAGTGCAAATTCTACACAAACAGTCACCCAAGGCCAAAACCATGCCTCTGGTGCTGTGATGCAGCAGTGCTAACTACTCAGTCACCATGTCACCATCTGCATTTCATACCCAGGCTCTGTGAAATAATACCTCATTGGACTTTGATTGTGGACTCTGGAACCCATGTGAAACAATAATTATTTTCTCTGAACTACCCGCCTGAACCTTATATTTTTCTGTCCTTTTATTGTATGACTGCAAAGGATGCTATGCTGTGACCCTGTAAACCTTTTGAGTTTATCCTATTTCGAGTTTGCTGTGCGATTATTAATAGAAAACTGGATCACACTAAAACTGCGGGGCTGGGAAATAGGCCGTGATCTCCTCCTCCTATTTTTTATGATCTATCTCTAGTTTTATCCACTCTGATCTTGCCTCTTCTTCCTCTCTCCACTTTCTCTCTCCTCTCCTCTCACTCTACAGTAATACAGAGACTACAGGAAGAATAACACCAAGAGTAGCAGGTAATAAACAACCTCACAACCAGCAGATCAGATCAAGGCTCTATAGGCCTCCCAAATCTTGTTCAGAATTGTGTACCAGTATGAACACCTCCATTCTCAACCATGTTAGAGCCCAGCACAGGAGTGCCGGACACAATGTTAAAGTGTCTTCAGCCAGAAATAGTGAGTGGGTGATCAACCCGGTATCCGCTTGAGGTGCTGGGAGGAGCTTTAATCTGATCCCCTACACAGGGGAATAGCAGACTGTCACTCACCATGAACAGTCTCTAACTGAGGAGTCAGTCCCTTCAGCAAAGGAGGAGATTGAGTTGGAGGAATTCATTTTTGAAAATTAATTTACGAGATGTGGGCATCGCTGGTTAGGCAAGCATTTATTGCACATCTCTAGTTGCCCTTCAGAGGGTGGTGGTGAGCTGCCTTCTTGAATCACTGCAGTCCCTGAGGTGTAGGTACATCCACAGTGCTGATCAGGACAAAGTTCTAGGATGTTGCCCCAGCGACAGTGAAGGAACAGCAATATATTTCCAAGTCAGGGTAGTGAGTGACTTGGAGGGGAACCTCCAGGTGGTGGGGTTCCCAGGTATCTGCTGCTCTTGTCCTTCTAGATGGTAGTGATCATGGGTTTGGAAGGTGCTGCCTAAGGAATGTTAGTGAGTTCCTGAATTGCATCTTGTAGATGGTACACATGGTTGTGAAGGGATTGAATGTTTGTGGAAGGGGTAGCAATCAAGCGGACTGCTTTGTCCTGGATGGTGTCAAGCTTCTTGAGTGTTGTCAGAGCTGTCCAGGCAAGTGAAGAGTATTCTGCTGGGTTCAATCCTGGCCCCAGGTCACTGTCCGTGCGGAGTTTGCACATTCTCCCCATGTCTGAGTGGGTCTCACCCCCACAACCCAAAGATGTGCAGGGTAGATGATCGGCCAGGTTAAATTGCCTCTTCATTGGAAAAAAAAGAATTGGGTACTCTAAATTTATTTTTTAAAAGTGAAGAGTATTCCATCACATTCCTGACTTGTGCCTTGTCGATGGTGGACAGACTTTGGGGGATCAGGAGGTGAGTTACTCGCCGTAGGGTTCCTAGCCTTTGACCTACTCTAGTAGCCACAGTATTAATATGGCTAGTCCAGTTCAGTTTCTAATCAATGGTAACCCCCAGGATGTTGACTGTGGGGGATTCAGCGATGGTAATGTCATTGAATGTCAAAGGGTGGCAGTTAGATCCTCTATTGTACGAGATGGTCATTGCCTGGCACTTATGTGGCGCGAATGTAACTTGCCACTTGTTAGCCCAGGCCTGGATATTGTTTCTTTTTCCTGTTTTACAGAAGGATTGCACCGTACTACACCAGAGAATACAGAGAGGATAGACACTGCAGCTAGATCCTAACCATCACCCAAGGAACAACTGCACAACTGTCAGAAGACATCCAGTCTCTTCATAGCATTTCTCAACACAGAGAATGTTGGGCAGTGAAACCATTATCTGGAAATTGGCTGGTCAGGGGAGCTTTGACAAATCATCAGATTTGAAACTGGTCAGTGATGTGGAACCTTCCATCAGAACCAACCATTCGGAAGAATTGGCTGTGGATGATCGGTCACTCATTGAGCTTCATGAACCATTGACTGATTCCTACATGTGAGGAGCTGGTCAAGTGTGAGGTGGGCTTCACAGGGTCATATAATCTCCCAACATGCAAGATACAGCTGTTATACAACTGTTAACACAAGGACAGCTACATGGAAGGGAAAATGTTCATGTGTGAGGTGTGTGACCGAGCCTTCACTCAGTTATCGACACTCGTGAATCACCGACGCATCCATACTGGGGAGAAACCTTTCAAATGTGAGATTTCTCATGTAACAAATGTAACAAACATTTTGCACAATCATCGAGCCTCTTTATTCACCAACGCATTCACACGGGGGAGAAAGCATTCATCTGTGAGGTGTGTCATAAAGCTTTTATGACATCTTCCATCCTCCTGATACGCCAGAGGATTCACCACGGGAGAAACCAGGTGTGAGGTTTGTGAGATGGCTTTCACCCAATGCTCTGAAGTCGTGACGCACCAGAGGATTCATACAGGGGAGAAACCCGTCAAGTGTGAGGTGTGTGACAGAACATTCACACAGTCATCGAGCTGCCATGCACATCAACGTGTACACACTGGGAAGAAGCTGTTCACCTGCAAAATGTGCAACAAATCACTGTCAACCAAATCGACCCTCCGTGCACATCAACACATTCACACGGGAGAAACCATTTAAGTGTGAGATATGTGACAAATCTTTATCATGGTCATCCCAACTCTTGCTGCATCAGAGGATCCACATAGCAGAAGTAACCATTCAGCTACGAGGTTTTAAATAGAGCTTTATATCTCTGAACCTGCTGGGACACCTGACAGGGAGACAAATGCTTCAGGTGAAATATTTGTGACAGCCCTTTCACCAAAACCTTTGATCTCTTAAGACATCATCAGATTCACATTGCACCTTAGGAAGAGAAAATGTGGAGTCTAAAACATCATAATGCAGAATGCATGTTTGTGCGGAGTTAGAAGAGGCTGGAAGATTTGTGTAGCTTGGAGCTAGAGTAAGGAATGAACCATGTAACCCTTACAGCAAAAGGTAGTTCTGGGGTTAGAAGTTACTCGGCTGAGAAAGTAAAATGAAGCAACCTCTTTGGAAGCTGGGAACAGCTGTGAACTGTTTGTTATAAAAACAAATCCCGTGCAATGTGTGATAAGTAAAACATTTCTGAAGTTTAATATATAAGTTGCCAGCAAAAGAAGTGTTTCGTCAATAGTATTTTTATCTAAGTCATTCGACACAGCAAAACATTTAAAACTTAAAATTTTGACCTGTCTTCCTTTCAGCTATTATCAGTCTCCATGGAGGTTGTAACCCAAGAAAGGGCCCAATGGCCCCATTGTCACTCAACCTGAAGGTCCCCATGGGTCGGTGTTAGGAATCCTGATCTTCTGGATTTATATTAATGACATAGATCTTGGTGTACAGGGCACAATTTCAACATTTTCAGACAATATAAAACTTGGAAGCATTGTGAACTATGAGGAGGAGAGTGAAGAACATCAAGAGAATATGAACAGTGTTATAACCTGCCTACTTACGATTGGCTGGGGACTAATGACTATCCCACAATCCTATGGGAGTATGAACTTCCCCAAAGAGGGGGGCGGAGAAACTCCTAGTATAAATAAGCTGGCCAGTTCAGTAACCAGCAGGAAGGAGAAGGTAGCAAGGGAAGTTACTGCTACTGTTATATATATATTGTTATAGTAAATAAACGTTATTATTTTGTATCCTCAAAACTCGTGCTGGATTCTTTGTGGCCCTTACAAAAAACAGGATGGTGGAAGGGCGATCCGGGTTCAATCCTGGCCCCGGGTCACTGTCTGTGTGGAATTTGCTCATTCTCCCCGTGTCTGTGTGGGTTTCACCCCCACAACCCAAAGATGTGCAGATTAGGCCACACCAAATTGCCCCTAAATTAGAAAAAAATAATTGTGTATTCTAAATTTTTTTTTAAAAGGGAAAAAAGAACAGGATGGTGGAAAGGGCGGAAAAGTGGCAGGTGAAATTTAATGCAGAAAGTATTAAGTGACTCATTTTGATGGGAAGGACAGAGAGAAAGACAAAATAAAATAAAGAATACAATTCTAAAGAGGGTTGAGAAGCACAGGACCTGGGAGTGTAGGTACATAAATCATTGAAGGTGACAGAGAGCGGTTACTAATGCAGACAGCCCCGTGGGCTTTATCAATAGGCACATGAAGAACAAAAACAAGAAAGTGATGTTAAGCCACATAAAACACCGGTTCAGGCCCACTGGAGTATTGTGTCCGGTTCTGGGCACCACAAAACAGTAACGGCTTCTCCCCAGTGTGAACATGTTGATGTGCACAAAGGTTTGATGACTGTGTCAATGCCCAGGCGCGCACCTCACACTTGAAGGGTTTCTCCCCTGTGTGAAGGATGTGAAGGCATTCGAGAGTACAGAAAAAATCATCAGTGGTTCCAGAAATGAGGGACTTCATTTATGTGGATAGATCGGAGATATTGGGACTGTTCTCCTTGAAGAAGAGAAGGTTGACAGGAGATTTGCGAGAGGTTTTTAAAAATCAGGAGTGGTGTGGACAGGATTGACAGGGAGAAACTGTTCCCATTGGTGGAAGGATTGCAAACCAGAGGGAACAGATTTAATGTCATTGGGAAATGAAGCAAGGGAGACACGAGGAGAAAGTTATTCATACAGTGAGTGGTTAGGATCTGGAATGCATTGTGTGAGAGTGTGGTGGAGGCAGGTTCACACAGTGAATGGTTATGATCTGGAATACACTGAGAGTTTGGTGAAGCAGGCCCACACATCAAGTGATTAGGATCTGGAATACACTGTCTGAAAGTGTGGTTAAGCAGGTCCACACAGCGAGTGGTTAGGATATGAAATACGCTGTGAGAGTGGTGAAGTAGGTCCACACAGTGAGTGGTTAGGGTCTGTAATACACTGAGAGTGTGGTGGAGGCAGGTTCCACAGCGAGTGATTAGGATCTGGAATGCATTGTCTGAGAGTGTGGTTAAGCAGGTCCACACAGCGAGTGGTTAGGATCTGGAATACACTGTGTGAGTGTGGTGGAGGCAGGTTCACACAGTGAGTGGTTTCGATCTGGAATACACTGTGTGAGAGTGTGGTGGAGGCAGGTTCACACAGCGAGTGGTTAGGATTAGGAATACACTGAGAATGTGGTGAAGCAGGTCCACACAGTGAGTGGTTAGGATTAGGATGCACTGTCTGAGAGTGTGGTGGAGGCAGGTTCACAAAGCAAGTGGTTAGGATCTGGAATCCACTGTCTGGGAATGTGGTGGAGGCAGGTTCATACAGCGAGCGAAATAGAAAAATGCAGGGTTGCGGGGAAAAGGTCGGGGCGTGGCACTGGGAGAAGCTCCATCCCAGGGCAAGCAATGATACGACAGGCAGAAGGCCTCCTGTGTTGTAATAATTCTATGAGGAGCAGGAGGAGGGAGATAATGACAAGGAGAAGGGAGATGACGAGAAAAGGAAGATGACAAGGAGCTGGAAGGAGACATTGAATTAAGGGATGTGGGAGTGGACAGGAAAGTGTAGTTGGCCCCCAAGATCAGCCTTGATCATATTAAATGGCGGAGCAGTTCAATGGAACATCGAGTCGACTCCTATTCCTATTTCTTGCGACAAAGATGAATAAGCAATGTGGTTATTAAATGCCCTCTAAAATGGCGTAGCAAGTCACTCAGTTGTATTCAACCACGACGAAAAAACAAAAAAGGAATGAGACCGGACGGACCGCCCGGTATCAAACCAGGCGCCAGAAACGACAACGGCAAACCCAGCCCTGCCGACTCTGCAAAGTCCCCCTTACTAACATTTGGGGCTTGTGCCAAAGTTGGGAGAGCTGTCTCAAAGACTAGTCAAGCAACAACCTCACAGTCATACTCACAGAATCGTACCTTACAGACAATGTCCCAGACACCACTATCACCATTCTTGGATTAGTCCTGTCTCACCGGCAGGGCAGACCCAGCAGAGGTGGTGGCACAGTGGTATACAGTCGGGAGGAAGTTACCCTGGGAGTCTTCAACATGGACTGTGGACCCCATGAAGTCTCATGGCTTCAGGTTAAACATGGGCAAGGAAACCTCCTGCTGATTACCACGTACCAGCCACCATCTGATGATGAATCAGTACTCCTCCATGTTGAACATCACTTGGAGGACCAATGAAGGTGGCAAGGGCTCAGAATATGCTCAGGGTCAACTATTTCTCTAACTTTCCAGAAGTGGTACAACTAGCAAACACATCAGCTAGGTGTGTAATCAAGCATACCAAAGCAATTTTTACTCACCTTGGAATACCTCAAATTGTCATGAGTGGCAATGGCCCATGATTTAGTCGTCATGAATGGACAGAGTTCGCACAGAGCTATGATTTTCAACATGTTACTTCTGGTCCTCTGTATCCGCAATCCAACGGAAAGGCTGAAAAAGGTGATAACATTGTGAAGCAGCTACTTAAAAAAGCTATGGGCAGCGTGGAAGACCCATATCTCGCTTTATGTGCACTGGAGGGCAAACAACACAGACAACTCTCAGTGTAAAGACATCGCACGTGAATGACTTTTCCCCAGTGTGAATGCACCAGTGTGCCAGCAGAAGTGGTGATTTCGCAAAGCCATTGAAACTGCTCACACTTAAAAAACTTCTCCCCAGTGTGAATAAATCAGTGATTAATGAGCATCAATGAGTTTTAGGAGGCTTGGTCACACAACTCACACTGGAATTGTCTCTCTTCCATATGGCTGCCCATATGTGAACAGTTGGATAACAGATGCACTTGTATATTAGATCATATGAGCCTGTGGAGCCCTCTTCACACACTTCACATTTGAACAGCCTCTCACCGGTAATAATGAGTCAGTGGTTCATGAGATTCAATGAATGATTGAACCTCTCGCCACACTTGGAGTCCACTCACACTTCTTCCCACCCTCGCCCTGATCAATCACCCAAAGCCGAACCACCAGAAAGGTTGGCTCTGATGGAAGGTTCCAAACCACTGACCAGTTTCAGATCTGACGATAAGTCAAAGCTCCCGTGACTCAACCGATTTCCAGATGATGGTTTTGCTGCCCAACCTTCTCTGTGTTGAGCAATGCTGTGAAGGGACTGGATGTCTCCCCACAGTTGTGCAGTTGTTTCTTGGGTCATGGTCAGGATCTATCTGTGGTGGCTATCCTCGCTATACTCTCTGGTGTAGTACGATGCAATCCTTCTATAAAACAGTAAAAGGAAACATTCAGGAAAAATATTAATTCACTGGAGATTTTGGGATTTGTCCCATTGTTTTCCCAACATTATTTAAATAAAACATACTGGGCAGGAAGAGCTAGAAGCTAAGGAAAATATTTATTCACTGCAGCTGATTGAACGGTTCTGATTTTTCCTGGGAAATTAGATACTCTGCACTCACTCAGACTACACATCCCAAATTCCTTTCAGACACAGCACTGGGCTAAACTATCAAATCCAAGCCCAGGCTTCTGGTAAAGGCCGTGGCCTTCAAGTAAAATCTTTAAACAAGACATTTCATAAAAGTGTCTCTGCCCCTCCCAGATAATTACACCTCACCTTCTCATATTCAGAAATGACCCATCAACAAAACTCAGCCTGTAAATCAGAAGGGAAATGCTTCCAATAAACACCCTCAATATCCAACACACAGCTCAGCTTTCTGATTGTCTGCTCTCATAGCCAATCAGAGACCGAGAAAACAGAAGGCCCGCCCACCTCTGACCTGGCAATCATTCTGTGCAAACAATCAAATACGAGGAGGCAGAATTGAAAAGCAGAGATTGACCCTTGGTCGGAACCAGAGCGATGGGGGTGGGAAGATTCACCAGTGCAGCAGATTCTCTGCCTGCAACTGAAGAGGAAAAAGTGCCACAAGTCAGAGCAGTCCCACTGACTGGACAACACAGAAGAGTTGCAGGAGGAGGACAGTGTGGTCGAGCATGTCAAAGGCTGTAGAGAGGTTGCTTCTCTCTTCACAGATGTTTCCTGACCTCAGCATTTCCAGAACTTTCTGAATCTCTCAGATTTCCAGCATTCACAGTATTTTGATGTATTTGATGGGAAGCCAGGTAAGTAGATGAGGGAGAAAGGAATAGAAGGATCTGCTGATTGAATGAGGTAAAATAGGTAGGGAGAAAGCTGATGTGGAGCATAAGAAGAAAGCAGATGGTTCGAATGGTCTAAAAACTAGAATCAAATCAAAAAGTACTGGTCGTACTCAACAGGTCAGGCATTGGCCGCCCCTTATTTTATTTCCTCAGAGTTGGTCACTCTGGAATCAATCTCTGAGTCCCAGTCACTCCCAAGCAAGAGGAAGTTCACAAGCACAATTTTCACCGAGTCACAGCATAACTCTGCAATTCCCAAAGCCACTCCCTGAATAACAGAGTCTCTCTTCAACTCACAGTGTTACTCCCTGTAGGATCTCTTATTCTATCTTCTAACAAGAGTCAATAGTCCGGTTGATTGGAGGTGTCCAAAATACAACTTTTATTGCTAATTATTCACCTTAATACACTTGCATAAGAACTGAATCATAAACTTAGATCAAAATAATTCATAAACTGGTCAGAACATAGCGAAAAGCGTTAAACTTAAAGCATAAGAAAAGTATAAAGAAATTACTTTAAAACTAAGTAAATCGATAGATGGTTCAAAATGTCATGATAGCATAAATTCGGAACAAACCCTTGACCACGAGGTCTTATTTTTAAGGAAATTCTTATTGATGGTCTAATCCCTCATTCACTCTCATTGGTTTCTAATTCTCAACTGAGACCTCCTGATTTGTTCAAATAGATGTCTGTCACTTAGAGGATGATTTTTTTAATCAAACATTGCTCATTAATTAAGATCATTACTAACCTCTCCCTCAATGCCAACAAAGCTTAAAAAAACTGGTCATTGACTTCAGGAAGCAAAGTACTGTCCACACCCCTGTCTGCATCAACGGGACCGAGGTGGAAATGGTTGACAGCTTCAACTTCCTAGGCGTGCTCATCACCACAAATCTGTCCTGGTCCACCCACGTCGACGCTACGACCAAGAAAGCACAACAGCGCCTATACTTCCTTAGGAAACTAAGGAAATTCGGCATGTTCAC
The DNA here is from genome assembly GCF_047496885.1 of Scyliorhinus torazame. Taxonomy (NCBI): domain Eukaryota; kingdom Metazoa; phylum Chordata; class Chondrichthyes; order Carcharhiniformes; family Scyliorhinidae; genus Scyliorhinus; species Scyliorhinus torazame. The sequence continues at coordinate 166,349,036 of NC_092720.1, read as the reverse complement.
ATTGACTCTTACCAACATTTACAGGTGCACCATATAAAGCATCGTATCTGGCTTCATCACAGCCTGGTATGGCAACTGCTCGGCCCAAGACCGCAAGAAACTTCAGAGAGAGTCGTGAACACCGCCTAGTCCATCACACAAACCCGCCTCCCATCCATTAACTCTATCTACACTTCCCGCTGCCTTGGGAAAGCAGGCAGCATAATCAAAGACCCCTCCCACCCGGCTCATTCACTCTTCCAACTTCTCCCATCAGGCAGGAGATACAAAAGTCTGAGAACACACACAAATAGATTCAAAAACAGCTTCTTCCCTGCTATTACCAGACTCCTGAAGAACCCTCTTATGGACTGATCCGACTGATACTGCACTCCTGTATGCTTCACCTGATGTCTATGTATTTATACTGTGTACCTTGTGTCGCCCTATTACATTGTTTTTTTTCCAGTTACTAAATGATCTGTTTGAGCTGTATGCAGAAAAGTACTTTTCACTAACTCGGTACACGTGACAATAAACAAATCCAATCCAATTTACTAATGTCCATCAAAATTAATTCAGTATCTACGTGTACCACCTTACAAGAATACGATTCTCACGTCAAGGCTTCCCATTAACCTTGCTGTAACTAATTATTTGATACACTTATTACTAAATGCGCTGGAATACAATTGTCTATTCATTATATGAAACACTTTATGAAACAATGTCTGAATTTCTGCAGACACAACATCAAAGATTCATTATCTGAAACAGTGACTATCCTTTTGCAGTCATGGTGTTTTGAATAATTCTGTTCTCTAGCTATGTACTCAACCAATCCTTAAAAAGGCATTAAATTAATCAATAAATCAATAACCTATCACTCCCTGAGTCACAGTATAATTCACAGTCACTCCCTGAATGAGTGTCACTCGCCAAGCACTGGTTAAATATCCTCCCCGAGGGCAACATGGTGGCTCAGTGGTTAGCATGGCTGCCTCACGGCGCCGAGGTCTCAGGTTTGATCCCAGCTCTGGGTCACTGTCCATATGGACTTTGCACATTCTCCCCGTGTTTACGTGGTTTTCACTCCCACAACCCAAAGATGTGCAGGGTAGGTGGATCGGCCATGCTAAATTGCCCCTTAATTGGAAGAAAATGAACTGGGTACTCTAAATTTATTTTTAAAATAATAAAATATCCTCCCCGCACTGTTTTCTCTGTTCCCCACTGCCTTCTCTGTTTTTCTCTCAACTGTACCCTTCCTCTGTTTTTTTTACTTTCGCAGGATGTGGGTGTCACTAACTAGGTCTGCATTCATTACCCCTCCCTAATTGCCCTAGAGAAGGTGGTGTTGAGCTGCTTTCTTGAACTGCTGCAGTCCATGTGGTGTAGATACACCCACTGTCTTGTGGGAATTCCAGGATTATAATCCAGTGACAGTGAAGGAACAACAATATATTTCCAAGTCAGGGTGGTGAGTGGCTTGGATCGGAAGTACAAGGTGGCGGTGTTCCCATGCACCTTCTCACCTTGTCCTTCCAGATAGTCATGGTCATGGATTTGGAAGGTTCGACCAATGGAGCCTTAATGAGTTCCTGCAGTGTGTGATAAATGTAGGAAATTTTTATATAGATTGTATTATGTATATTTGTTGTAGTAATATTGTTAAAAATCGAGGTTAGGGTATCCAGACTCTTCGTCTGCCAAAACTGCAATTAGGAGGTCATAAAAGGTGAGTTCATGATTAATTTTAACCTTTCACGTTGTGTTTAGTTCTAGCTAAGCACGCCATATAACATAGTGGGATACAGATGATGTAATTAATGGGAGAAGTCAGGTCTCTAGCGAGCAGTTTTGGCTGTAGGATTTTTAGCCTCCCAAAGACAGAAGGATCGGCAGGCTATTCCAGAAAGGGTTTCCTCTCCCTCTCCAAGAGATCTTTCCAAAAAAGCTTTTTGTAATAGTTCAGCAAGTTCGCCTGTGTTTGCTAACTTTATTTATAAGTGGCCTTTGTTTAATTGGTAATAGAGAAGGTATAAGTTAAAGTATTTCCATGTTTTTTAAAAACTGTTTTACTGTTAATGTTAATGTGGTTAATACTGTGTTATTAATAAAGTTTGTTTTAACATAAAAGATCCCTATGTGTCAGGGGAATCACTGCTGGAGTGAAGTATCCTTTATTCACAGTTTTACAAATTGAAATATTGTTGGGGTCTCATCCGCTTTCCTAACATAAATTAGGGTCTGGTCCAGTACTGTAACAAGTGCATCATGTTGATGGCACACAGTGCTGCCTCAGTGATGGAGAGATGATGGGCTGGATTCTCCACTGGCAGGATTCTCTGTTGTCCTGTGGGGAATTCCCAACCCATAATGAGAACTCTATTGGCTGGCGAGCGAAACGGAGAATCCCTCTTTCGGCGGGGACGTCGCACCAGAAAACTGGTGCAGCGGGATGGAGAATCCCGCCCAAGGTGTTCAATGCTTTGAATGAGGTGCTAATCAAGAGAATTGCATTTTATTGAATGGTGTTAACCTTCTTGGTCTAGTTGGAGCTGCACACGTCCAGGCAAATAGGGAAAATCCCATCACACATCTGACTTGTGCCTTGTAGATTGTGGACACGTTTTGGGGAGTCAGGAGGTGAGTTAGTCACCACATAATTCCCACCGTTTGACGACCACAATCATCTTCCATTCTGCCGGGTATGACTCAAACCAGCGTAGCGTTTTCCCCCTAATTCCCATTGACTCCAGTTTTGTTAGGGCTCCTTGATGCCAAATCGGACAAATGCTGCCTTGATGTTGAGGGCATTCATTCTCAACTCACCTCTGGAGTTCAGCTGTTTTGCCCATGTTGGAACCAAGGCTGTAATGAGGTCAGGAGCTGAGTGACCTTGGTGGAATTCAAACTGTGTCCGTGAGCAGGTTATTACTGAGTAAGTGCCAGTTACTAGCAGTGTTTTTAAAAAATATATATTTTATTGAAGTTTTCAAACACAATTTTTCCCCCTTACAAATCAACAAAAACGGTAACGCAATAACGAATAGATAACATTGTTTAAGTTAAGTAGTGAACTAACAAAGTAACAAGAAATGGTGCTCCCCCCCCCAACTAGAACAAGAACAAGTTGCCCCTCTCTTCCTGGGCTGCTGCTGCTGGCTATCTATTTTCCCCTAACGTTCCGCTAGATAGTCAACGAACGGTTGCCACCGCCTGGAGAACCCCTGAGCCGATCCTCTCAGCGCAAACTTCATCCATTCCAGTTTTATGAACCCTGCCATATCGTTTATCCAGGCCTGCACGCTGGGGGGGTTTCGCTTCCTTCCACATGAGTAAAATCCTTCGCCGGGCTACCAGGGACGCAAAGGCCACAATATCGGCCTCTTTCGCCTCCTGCACTCCCGGCTCATCCGCTACCCCAAATATAGCTAACCCCCAGCCTGGCTTGACCTGGACCTTCACCACCTTCGAGATCACTCTTGCCACTCCCCTCCAATACTCCTCCAGTGCTGGACATGACCAAAACATATGTGTATGGTTCCCCTGCACCTCCCGCACCTGTCCTCTACTCCGAAGAACCTGCTCAACCTCGCTCCCGTTATATGTGCTCTATGTAGCACCTTAAATTGGATCAGGCTAAGCCTGGCACACGAGGAAGAGGAATTTACCCTACTTAGGGCATCAGTCCACAAACCCTCCTCAATCTCCTCCCCGAGCTCTTCTTCCCATTTTCCTTTCAGCTCTTCTACCAGCTCCTCCCCCTCTTCTCTCATCTCCCGGTATATTTCGGACACTTTGCCCTCCCCGACCCACACCCCCGAAAGCACTCTATCCTGGATCCCCTGTGTCGGGAGCAGCAGAAATTCCCTCACCTGTTGTCTCGTGAACGCCCTCACCTGCATATACCTAAAGATATTCCGCGGAGGCAGCTCATACTTTTCCTCTAGCGCTCCCAAGCTCGCAAATGTCCCATCTATAAATAAGTCTCCCACTCTCCTAATTCCTGCCCGGTGCCAGCTCTGGAACCCTCCGTCCAACCTACCTGGGGCAAACCTATGGTTGTTCCTGATCGGGGACCACACCGAGGCTCCCAACACACCCTTCTGTCGCCTCCATTGCCCCCAGATACTTAATGTTGCCGCCACAACTGGGTTCGTGGTAAACCTTTTTGGGGAGAGCAGTAGCGACGCCGTCACCAGCGCTTTTAAGCTCGTTCCTTTACAGGACGCCATCTCCAGCCTCTTCCACGCCTCCCCCTCTCCCTCTATCATCCACTTGCGGATCATCGCCACATTGGCGGCCCAGTAATAGTCGCCTAAATTCGGCAGCGCCAGTCCCTCTCTGTCCCTGCTACGTTGCAGGAACCCCCTCCTTACCCTCGGGGCCTTCCCTGCCCACACAAAGCTCATAATGCTTCTATCTATTTTCTTAAAAAAGGCCTTAGTGATCAAGATGGGGAGACATTGACACACAAATAGAAACCTCGGGAGGACCATCATCTTAATCGCCTGCACTCTGCCCGCCAGTGACAGCGGCAGCATATCCCACCTTTTGAAATCCTCTTCCATCTGCTCCAACAGCCGAGTCAGATTGAGTTTGTGTAAAGTTCCCCAGCTCCTGGCTATCTGAATCCCCAAATATCGGAAGTTTCTTTCCGCCCTCCTTAGCAGCAGGCCATCTATCCCTCTACTCTGGTCCCCAGGGTGTATTACGAAAAGCTCACTCTTTCCGATGTTAAGCCTATATCCCGAAAAGTCTCCAAACTCCCTCAATATCTGCATAACCTCTGTCATCCCCCCCACTGGATCCGCCACATACAGCAGTAGGTCATCTGCACAGAGTGACACTCGGTGTTCCTCTCCCCCTCTAACCACCCCCCTCCATTTCCTAGAGTCTCTCAGTGCTATGGCCAGTGGTTCAATTGCCAACGCGAACAGCAATGGGGACAGAGGGCACCCCTGCCTTGTTCCCCTATGTAACCGAAAATACTCCGATCTTTGCCGATTTGTGACTACACTTGCCACTGGGGCTCCATAGAGGGGTTTAACCCAGCTGACAAACCTCTCCCCGAACCCAAACCTCCTCAGCACATCCCAGAAGTACTCCCACTCTACCCTATCAAATGCCTTCTCTGCATCCATTGCTGCCACTATCTCTGCCTCCCCTCTGCTGGGAGCATCATTATCACCCCCAATAGCCGTCGCACGTTGACATTCAATTGTCTCCCCTTTACAAACCCTGTCTGGTCTTCGTGCACCACCCCCGGGACACAATCCTCTATCCTCATTGTCAGCACTTTTGCCAGCAACTTGGTGTCCACATTCAGGAGCGAGATAGCCCTATAAGACCCGCATTTCAGCGGATCTTTATCCCGCTTCAGGATTAGTGATATCGTCGCCTCCGACATTGTCGGGGGTAGAGTGCCCCCTTCTCTGGCCTCGTTAAAGGTTCTTGCGAGCAGCGGGGCCAGCAAGTCCACATATTTCCTATAAAATTCCACCGGGAACCCGTCTGGTCCCGGGGCCTTCCCTGCCTGCATGTTCCCCAGCCCTTTAGTCACCTCGTCCACCCCAATTGGCGCCCCCAGGCCTGCCACCTCCTGCTCCTCCACCTTCGGGAACCTTAGTTGGTCCAGAAACTGCTGCATCCCCTCTTTTCCCTCCGGGGGTTGGGACCTATATAACCTCTCATAAAAGGTCTTAAACACCTCATTTACCGTCCCTACACTCCGCACCGGAGTTCCCGTTTCATCCCTAACTCCCCCTATTTCCCTCGCCGCTGTCCTCTTACGAAGCTGGTGGGCCAGCAGCCGACTAGCCTTTTCCCCATATTCGTATCTCATCCCCTGTGCCTTCCTCCACTGTGCCTCTGCCTTCCCTGTGGTCAGCAGGTCAAACTCCGTCTGGAGTCTTCGCCTTTACTAGCAGTGTTGACGACTTCCATCACTTTATTGATGACTGAGTAGACTGATGGGGCAGTAATTGGCAGAGTTGGATGTGTCCTGCTTTTTGTGTACAGGAAATATCTGGTCAATTTTCCACATTGCCGGGTAGATGCCAATGTTGTGGCTGTACTGGAACAGCTTGGCTAGGGACACAGCAATTCCTGGAGCACAAGTCTTCAGTACTGTTGCTGGAATATTGTCAAGGTCCATAGCCTTTGCAGTATCCAGTGTCTTCAGCCGTTTCTTGATATCACATGGATTGAATAGAATTGGCTGAAGACTTGGCTTCTGTGATGCTGGCGACCTCGGAGGAGACCGAGATGGATCATCCACTCAGCACTTGCGGCTGAAGATTGTTGTAAATGCTTCAACCTTTTGCACTGATGTGCTGGGCTCCTCCATTATTGAGAATGGGGATTTAAAAAAATAATCTTTATTGTCACAAGGAGGCTTACATTAACATTGCAATAAAGTTACTGTGAAAAGCCCCTAGTCGCCACATTCCGGCACCTGTTCGGATACACAGGGAGAATTCAGAATGGCCAAATTACTTAACAGCACATGTTTTGGGATTTGTGGGAGGAAACCGGAGCACCCGGAGGAAACCCACACAGACATGGAGAAAACGTGCAGATTCCGCAAAGACAGTGACCCAGCCAGGAATCGGACCTGGGACCTGGCGCTGTGAAGTCAGTGCTAACTACTGTGCGACCATGCCTATTTGTGGAGCCTCCTGTTAGTTATTTAACTGTCCACCACCATTCATGATTAGATATGAGAGGACTGCAGTTCCATTGGCATGGGATCACCTAGCTCTGTCTGTCATTTGCTGCTTATGCTATTCAGCATGCACATAGTCCTTTGTCAAAGCTTCACCAGATAATCAGCAGGAGACTTCCTAGCCCATGTTTGACCTGAAGCCATGAGACTCCATGGGGTCCGGTCCCAATGTTGAGGATTCTCTGGCAACTCGATCCCAACTGTATGCCACTGTGCCATCACCTCTGCTGGGTCAGTCCTACCTGTAGGACAGGACATACCCAGGATTGGTGCTGACCCACAGTGCTATCAGGGACATTGGCTGTAAACAATGATTAATGAGTATGACTCTGTCTGGCTGTTGCCAAGTCTGTAGGGCAGCTCTCTCAATTTTGGCACAAGTCCCCAGATGAATTGCAGGGTCAACAAGGCTGCTGTGTCTTTGTCGTTTTCAGTGCAGAATGTAGAACATAGAAAATACAGCACAGAAAAGGCCCTTCGGCCCACAATGTTGTGCCGAACTTTTGTCCGAGATTAAGAACAAATTAACCTACACCCCATCATTCTATCTGTGGTGAGCCACATATGGCTATTGTATATACTTACTGTTGTTGCTGTTACTGTTGAATTGTTGTGTTGATGCTGCTGTTAGCTCCGCCTGTGGCTCCGCCCCTCTGAGGAGGTATATAACTGGCCGATCTGAGACAGGCTCTCATGTTGGCACACATCTAGTTGATTAAAGCCACTGTTCTTTGGTGCAAACTGACTCGACTAAATTGATGATCATCACTACTGTATTCCATGTACCTATCCAATAGCCGCTTGAAGGTCCCTAATGTTTCCGACTCAACTACTTCCAGCTTGATGACAGGCCGTCTGTCTGGTTTCATTCCTTTCTGTAGACTCTAGCAGTTTTGTATAAAACTGAGTACCTGACTAAATCAACGACATTGCTGAGAGTCTGGAGTCACCTGTAGGTTAGACCAAGTAAGGATGGCAGATTTCTTTGCCCTACTCTCCAGCAGTGCCTCTCACTTCCCAGGAGCCCACCTATCAGTCTCTACAGTCCCCCGCGCCCCCCCCCCCCCCCCCACTTTGCAGCCCGCACCCACCCCCACCCCCCACTCCCTCTCAGTCTCCAGCAGCACTCTTCTCTCCTGTACATGTGATGATCCCACCACAGGACGTCATCGCTGCCTTGGATGCTGTGGGTCTTCATCTTTTGATCTGCTGTCAAACACATCCGAGGCTACACATCCCACACTGATGTTGTCAGTTTGAAAGCCTCCGAGGATGAAGAATGTTATTCCCACACTAGAAATCTCTGTCAACGTTTACCAGGGGAACTGAGACAGCAGCTGCAATAAGTGAGGTTTTATTCAGATGGGACAATGACAAGTTTAAATCCCCACCTGAGCTGCTGCTCAAAGTCACCTCCGTTTCCCCGGTCAGTTTCCCAAACTTCAGGAAACTCCTGTTACTGCAGAAATATTTGGATTGTCTGTGAGAGACGTCAATCAGAGAGCCCACCCACTCTGCCCATTCTCTCCTCTTCCTCTACCACAGCTGCTTCACTTCCTGTCGGGACTCCAAACCAAGTCAGGAGATGGTGAGTGAAGGAGCAGAATTTAGAAGAATTACATTGCACAATATCCACACTAATGTTCAGGCAGTCTGACTATCCTGTGGGCAATCAGGTGTGGAAATGCCCCTTATGCTGTGTGAGAAGATCCAGCTCAGAGACCTGTTTACTCGGTGCTTTGTGCTGAGCTGTTTGATTGGCTGTGTGTTGGACATTGAGGGTGTTTTTGGCAGCATTTCCCTTCTGATTTACAGGCTGAGTTTTGTTGATGGGTCACTGCTGAATATGAGAAGGTGAGGTGTAATTATCTGGGAGGGGCAGTGACAAATTTATTGAAATGTCTTTTAATGTGTTTACAGATTTTACCTGAAGGTCTTGGCCTTTCCCGAAAGCCTGGGCTTGGATTTGATAGTTTTGCCCAGTGCTGTGTCTGAGAGCTGAATTTGGGATGTGCAGTCTGAGTGAGTGCAGTGTGTCTACTTTCCCAAGATAAACCAGAACTCTTCAATCAGCTACACTGAAGAAATATTTTCCTTAGCGTCTGGCACTTCCTGTCCAGTGTAATTTTCTACAAGTAATTTTGGGAAATAAGGTGGGAAATTCATCTCCATTGAATTAATATTTCTCCTGAGCATTTTTTTACATCAAACACATAATCTAAGAGCGAAACTGAGCCGGGGCGACTCAAAATCACAGTGAATTGATCGCTTGTTTTACACTCTGCCCGACTGTCTTTTCTATTGTCCTCACGGTGCCTGGGAAGATGGGGGTCTGGGTGATGGAAAGAAAGTAGCCAAGTTGTCTGCTCTTGGTCACTATCTAGTGCCTCTGCTGGAAACAGGGTTGTGACAGTCGGGTGAGGGAAAAAGAAAGGACTTGTCTCTGATCCCTCACACACAGGGAAATAGCAGACTGGCACTCACTGTAGAACAATCTCTAACTGAGGAATCACTCCGTTAAGCCAATTAGGATAAGGAGTTGGAGAAAATCATGTTTCCTTTTCCTGTTTCATAGGAGGATTGCACCGTACTACACGAGAGAATATAGAGAGGATAGATATCACAGATTGATCCTGACCATCACCTCAGGCATAACTGCACAACTGTGGGAAGACATCCAGTCCCTTCACAGCATTGCTCAACACAGAGGAGGTTGGGCAGTGAAACCATCATCTGGAAATCGGTCGGGTCAGGGGAGCTTTGACACATCATCAGATCTGAAACTGGTCAGTGGTGTGGAACCTTCCATCAGAACCAATCTTTATGAAGTTTCGGCTGTGGGTGATCAGTCAGGGTGAGACTGGGAAGAAGTGTGAGTGGACTCGAAGTGTGGTGAGAGCTTCAATCATTCATCAGGTCTCTTGAACCTCTGACTCAATCCTAAGTTGATAGGCTGTTCAAGTGTGAAGAGAGCTCCACAGGCTTACAACATCTCTGAATACACAAAGTGCATCTTTAAGAAATACTGATAAGTAAAGAGCAGCCACATGGAAGACCAACAATTTAAGTGTGAGCCATCCATTGAAACTTTTGTTACCTTTCCGAGTCTCCTGATACACCAGAGAATTCACATAGGAGAAAAACCTTTCAGGTGTGAGGTGTGTGAGGCGACTTTCACTGATTCCTCCAATCTCCAGAGACACCAGAGGATTCACACAGGAGAGAAACCATTTGTGTGTGAGGTCTGCAACAAATCATTCGCGCAGTCAGCGAATCTCCGCGTACACCAACGTATTCACACTGGGGAGAAACCATTCACCTGTGAGATCTGTAACAAATCATTTTCTGACTCCTCAAACCTCCGCACACACCAACGCATTCACACAGGGGAGAAACCATTTAGGTGTGTGGTGTGCAACAAATCATTCTCCGATTCATCGAAACTCCTGCTCCACCAGACGGTCCACACAGGGGAGAAACCATTCACATGTGTGGTGTGTAACAAATCATTCTCAAGATCGCAAAACCTCCGTGTTCACCAGCGTATTCACACCGGGGAGAAACCATTCACGTGTGAGGTGTGTGACAAATCATTCTCACAGTTAACAAACCTCCGTGCACACCACAGCATTCACACCGGAGACAGACCATTCAAGTGTGAAATGTGTGACAAAGGCTTCACACAGTTATCGAAACTCCTGATCCACCAGGGGATCCACAAAGGGGAGAAACCATTCACTTGCGAAATATGCAACAAATCATTCTTGCAGTCGTCGAGCCTCCGTGTCCACAAACGCATTCACACAGGGGAGAAACCATTTACCTGTGAGGTGTGCAACAAATCATTCTCAGATTCATCGGTGCTTTGTGGACACCGACGCATTCACACTGGGGAGAAACCATTCATGTGTGAAGTTTGTGACAAATCATTTTCACGGTCAACAGAGCTCCGTGTCCACCAACGCATTCACACAGGGGAGAAGCCATTCACCTGTGACGTGTGCGACAAATCATTCACGCGGTCATCAGAGCTCTGCAGACACCGACGCATTCACACAGGAGAGAAACCATTTACGTGCGAGGTGTGTGACAAACCATTCTCGAATTCATCGCACCTCCGCACACATCAACACATACATACAGGCGAGAAACTATTCAAGTGCAATGTGTGTGATAAATCATTCTCAAATTCATCGCACCTGTCCACACATGAACGCATTCACACGGGCGAGAAACCATTCACATGTGAGGTATGCGATAAATCATTCTCACGGTCGTCGGAGCTCTGCCGACACCAACGCATTCACACAGGGGAGAAACCATTTATGTGTAAGGTGTGCTACAAATCGTTCTCCAATTCAACGCACCTCCGCACACATCTACGCATTCACACAGGGGAGAAACCATTCATGTGCAAGGTATGTAACAAATCATTCTCCGATTCATCACACCTCCGCACACACCAACGTATTCACACAGGGGAGAAACCGTTCACATGTGAGGTGTGTGACAAATCATTCTCACGGCCTGCGAGCCTCCGCTTACACCAAAGTATTCATACAGGAGAGAAACCATTCTCGTGCGAGGTGTGTTATAAATCATTCTCACAGTCTCGAACTCTCCGTGTACACCAACGCATTCACACAGGAGAGAAACCATTCTCATGTGAGGTGTGCAACAAATCATTCGCACAGTCTCGAACCCTACGTGCGCACCAACGCATTCACATGGAAGTAATTATCCATGTGTGAAGCATCTGACAAAGCCTTTACAAAGTTTTCCAAACTCTTGGTCCATTAGACAGTCCACAAAGGGTAGACACTATTAAAATATGAGGTGTACAACGAATCATCCTTGCAATCATCAAAACTCCTGCTCCATCAATTCAAGCGTGAGGTTTGCAATAAAGCTTTCTTAACGTCTGCAGTGTGAGATATCAGTGTGCATTCTGTCAGAAATTCTTCAGTTGTTGGACATCCTGGAACATCAGTGAACCCAAATGGGGACTACCTAGTCAGGTTCTTGTCAATCTGTTATCAGAGTGTGACTTACTTTCAGTAAGAGCGGAGAATCCCAGCCTAAATCTGTGTACAAACGCACTGCAAAGGATGTTCAATGGTATTGGGACACAGAACAAGAAGCAGCTTTCACTCACATTAAATTAGCGATAACAACAGATGGCACAAGGGTGAGCACTGTTGCCACACAGCGCCAGGGACATGGGTTTAATTCCAGCCTTGGGTGACTGTGCACGATTTCCCAGTGTTTACGTGGTTTCCTCTGGGTGCTCCGGTTTCCTCCCAAAGATGTGCAGGTTAGGTTGATTGGCTATGCTAAAATTACCCCCTGGTGTTCAAAGATTTGCAGGTGAGGTGGGGTGGGGGAGCGACCTAGATGGGTGCTCTTTCCGAGGGTTGGTGCAGACTCGATGGGCAGAATGGCTTCCTTCTGCACATGTAGGGGTTCTATGCAAGCCAGTGCTGAGGTACTATGATGTCAATGATGAAGTCACCCTGCAATGAGATGCCAGTGAAACAGGACTTGGAGCAACCCTCATGCAGCAACGCAACCAGTTGTGTTTGTATTCAGAGATTTAACACAACCTGAACGATGCTGTGTACAGATTTAGAAAGTGTGCCTGGATATTGTCTTTGTGAGCATTTCAACCAGAACCTGCTTGGGAGAAAGAATGTGATGGTCGAACCTGACCGCAAGTCACTTCAAAGCATCTTTCTCAAACTGCTTCTATCTGCTCCAAAGTGCTTACAAAGCAAGTTACTCAGTTGCAGAGATATAATTTGGAAGTGAGGACCTGAACACTTTAAAGATTATCTGTGCAATATGTATGTCGAGACAGACAAAATTGGAACAGACTAAAAAGAACAGTTTTTTTGTACAAGTGTGATTGATCATTTTCTTTACAGATTATTTATGAAGATTAACTTCAAAAAAGAGTGGCACGGTAGCAAAATGGTTAGCACTGCTGCCTCACGGCACCAAGGACCCAGGTTCGATCACTGTCCATGTATAGTTTGCACATTCTCCCGTGTCTCCGTGGGTTTCACCCACACAACCCAAAGATGTGCAGGATAAGTGGATTGACCACGCTAAATTGCCCCTCAATTGGATTAAAAAAAAACACAGCAGCATTTCACATCTGGCAAAGGTTTGAATTGGAAACAATATGATTCCTCCAGAGCACTGGAAGATGTTGCATTAAAGCGCATTCAATTTAATTGATTCAATATTATTATGGTCACCAGGGACCTGGGTTCAATTCTGGCCTCCATCTTTGTGGAGTTTGTATATTCTCCCCATATCTGTGTGGGTTTCCTCCGGCTGCTCCAGTTTCCTACCACAGTCCAAAGATGAGCAGGTTAGGTGGATTGGCTATGTTAAATTGCTCCTTAATGTCCAGGGGTGTGCAGGTTAGGATCTGGGTTACGGGGATAGGGTGGGGTGGATGGAAGAGTGTAAATCGGTAGAGTGCTCATTCGAAGGGTCGGTGCAGACTCGATGGGACGAATGATATCCTTCTGCACTGTAGGAATTCTATGTTTGGACAAATCTCTTTGTACACTGTGGATCCCATATTACCATGAACTCTCTTGTCACGATTTGTAAATAAAAGTTACATGAGGCAGTAACCTTTTCACACACCACATGGAATTGTTTAAAATTCAAATTGCTCCAAATATTTCTGCAGTAACAGGAGTTTCCTGACGTTTGTGAAACTGACCGGTGAAACGGAGGCGACTTTGAGCAGCAGATCAGGGGGGGATTTAAACTTGTCATTGTCCCATCTGAATAAAACCTCACTTATTGCAACTGCTGTCTCAGTTCTCCTTGGAAACATTTGACAGAGATTTCTAGTGTGGGAATAGCATTCTTCATCCTCAGACGCTTTCGAACAGGCAACATCAGTGTGATATGTAACCTTGGATGTATTTGAGAGCAGATCAGAAGAAGACCCACAGCATCCAAGGCAGTGATGATGCGCAGTGGTGGCATCAGCACATTCACTGGAGAGAAAGGCACAGAAAAGAGGGAGTAATTTCCCCCCAGGTCTTCTCTCTCTGCAGGCCATGTCGAGGGTGGTTAGAATTACATTTTAACTAAAGAAGTTAATTGAAAGAAATTCGATAAAACTAAGAGTCTTTATTGAGTTAATAACATGTCAAGGAAGCCATTTTAAGACAATTGTGGCTTCAGCCATTTCAATCCTTCATTTATCACTATAAATATTAATTCAAAGTCTTGACTAAATTATGAAAATCACTATGTAATCAAAACGTTATGTTAACTTATGTAATCAATAATTCATGTTCAGTGTATTTTTGATTTATCCATATCATCAAACAACAGGAATAATTAATTGATTTGGATAATGTAAGTTTTAAATTCTCAATTTTACAAATGTGAACAGTTTTCAGTTAAAGTGTGAGGATATTGCACGAAAACCCTATGAGACAGCAATACCAAGACACAGGTCTCCAGTCCAATGAAAAGAGCTTTGTTCAAAATCAGATTAAACCTGGTAAAGAAGTCGTTGTTCTTTATGGGAGATACATTGCTGTCTTTTTGAACTGAGCCTCATCAACTAGAAGATGACATTTAAAAGCCAATTAAATCAGTTCAGCGACAGTCAGGACCAATGGTCTGGCCAGTCGTGGCCTGACAGTCACTGGGGTGACAATCAGAAAAGAATAGAAATAGGGGTCGTGATTCTCCGTCGGCCGACACCGGAATTGGGAAACGCGATTGGACAGAGAATTAGTTTCAACGCCGAAATTGTGGTGAGTGCCGGCTTCACGCCAAATCCCAATTCTCTGTCGCCTTGACAGCGGCACCAGTGCGTTCCAGAACACACTTAGAGTAAACACCCTTGGCATATCATTAGTGGGCCCGACCTGGTATTCTCCGTCATTCTCTGCCTCCACTGCGGCGAATTCCCAATGGTAAGGTTCACCTGTGCTTTTAAAGATTGTGAAACTGGCGTCGTGGTTGATGAGGGAGAAGAGGTAGGACACAGGCGCAGCCATGGGCTGCTGGGCCAGACATGGGGGTGGGGGAGGGTCCTCCCAGGCCAGGGGATGGGGTGGTGACAGAATAGGCCGTGTGGTCGGGATGACCCCCACGGGACTGGGGCGGTGTCCAGGCACGGACCACCATCGCCGTGGCCTGCCAGACAGCCACCTTGCTGCAAACCCCACTGACATCCTTGGAACCTGGTTCTGCAGAGTAACACCGACCATATGAGTACCACTGCATCCCAACCTACACTCCCCCACTTCACCGTCCCTGCACCCCAGCCCGCAACCCAGCACCATCACCACCCCACCAAACAGGCCGCAGCCCACCCAGGGCAACGGCCACTGTAGCCCCTACAGGGGTGCTGGATGGGTGCCGAGGAGCATACCGCTGGCAAGGGCAGCGCCAGCCAACGGTACCGGATAGCAGGGATGGGTGCCAAGGCTCGGGGTCCCCATGTTTCTGACCGGGGGGGGGGGGTGGGGGGGAAGCATACGGGGGGGCAAAGCCCGCACTGACAACCTGGGGCACCATGTAGCCTATTGGACCTGGTTGGGCACGTGGGTACACACCATGCTAATATGTTGGCCTTTCACCCTTTGGAGACAATGGATATTGGAATACAACCAACCATGGTCCTAGTCACCGCGGCCCTGGCTGTACGAGCTGGAGCTGTTGGAGGAGGTAGCTGCAGCTGCGGAACGTGCAGCAGCGGAACAGGCGCTCAGGTTGGAGAGCCAGCGCACAATAGGCAGAGGAGGACGTGCTGCAAAGGAGGCTCTGCATGAGGCCTCGCATGTACCAGCAGCACGTCATTTGAGGTCCTGCCGGACCGGGCATGCCTTCGAAGACGCAGGCTGAGCAGGGGGACATGGCGACATATCTGTCAGATCATGGCGCACATCCACTTTAATGTGGACCGAGCCGAATAGGATGCCTGGGCAGCAGGGTATGCCCCATCGCCGACATGCCCGATCCAGGGTGTGATTGACAGGATCCATGTCTCCCTACAAACACCTGCAGATGGCAGACCGCTCTAGACTGACGAAAACGGGTTCCATGCAATGAACGTGCAGCTGATATGTGACCATCAGATGCGCATCATGTACTTCTGTGCCCGATTCCTGGGCAGAGTGCATGAGCCACTGTTACTGCCAACCCAGGGCCCACCCACATAGTGTGGCAGGTCATGGAGGGGGTTGTAGGCGGGGTTGGCCGGCGGGGGGGGAGGAGGCGGTGTTAAGGTAGGATGTGGCGTCTGTGCCCCTGGCTACCCCCCCCCCCCCCCCCCCATTTGGTGAACCTGGAGATCAGAGCGTCCCATGCACGTTGGCGCACAAGTTGTGCGGCCTCCCATGTGCCATGTTTTGCCCATCTTCGCAATACCCTGCATCCTCCTCGTTGGATGAGGCCTGGCATTAATCCTCCTCCTCTAGCACGTTGTCCTGGTTTGGCAGTAAGAGTGGGTCTGGTCCTGGGATGGGGGATGATGATAACCCGCTCAACAATGAGCTCTGATGCTCCACATGGTTTGTCAACAACTGATTACTACCCACAGTAGCACTTCCAACCGTGCCCTTGGGTGATCCCTGCATGCGAGCTGGCCAATCCATCACATGGTCCCATCGGATCTTTGGTGTGGCGCAGGTGGGGACAGTGGGGGTACGGGAGGGTGGGGAACACATTCCCCCCCCACCCCTTCTCTGGCAAGCCCACACCAGCCTACCCCTCACATCCTTCTCAGAGCATTGAGGCAGATTGCAACAGTGTTAACAGGTGTTTATATGAACAAATATAGGCAGAGTCGTGCCCTAGCCCCTATCACTATACTGTGCCTTGCACTTGTGCCAACTTGGTCATAGTTCCATAAAATCACACCAACTTAACTGGTGTCTAACTCTGGCCTTACAGGCCCTAACACTACAGCTAGGTCAATCCCTAGTGGAGGTCTTTGTCAATCCCGGTGTCAAGAGTGGAGGCATCCTGATGCAATTCCTGCCCTGTGACCTGGGTCTCCATTGGCGGTTGTCTTCTGGAGCAACCTTGCCTGGATGGGCCCAGCTGCTACTTGGGTGTCTCAGGTAGCATGGTGCTGCCCTGTTCCGCCCGCTGTCCACCAGATTCATCAGGGATGGGGGAGAATCCGAGGTACTGCGGTGTTTCGGCACTTCCCCTGCATGTCACTGGCATGGGTTCCATCACCTCCTCCTTTGGAGTATTTCATGGGACCGGTGTGCAAGCGGACCTAAGCCCTGAGCATCCCCGCCACCTGGCGCTGCCAGCCCAGTAGGCCCGCTCTCGTCTCGGCCAGGGTCTGCATGCTCTTGGCCATGGAGCACAGGGAGTGAACCATCTGTCCGGGACTGTGCCACCAAATTCTTGGTCAGTGCCACATCAGCCAGTGACTGCGCCATCTCCCTCTTGCATTGGGCCACCAACCTCTGCATCTGTGCCATGTCGGCCAGCGCTTGGGAAATGCCACGGACTCTCCCAGCCATGGCCCACTGTGACTGGACCACTGTCAGGAACGCCGCTGCAATGTCCAGGTGGCTCTGGCATATGCCTGCCTGTGAGAGGGCAGACCTGTCCTGGGCCTCGGCCACTGTCTGCACAGATTGCCCAAGGCTTTGGACATGCTGATCCATGGCCAAAACCCACACGCCATTGCCTCCACCGCGGGCACCACCCATGAGAAGTTGGCCGAGGTGGCACACATGGCTGGCACCACCTTCTGTTCCTGCAAGTTGGACTCCTCCAACTGCACCTGCAAGTGCTCTGAAGTCCCTGGCTCTGCGACTGCATCTCCACAAGTGATAGAACCGTCCATTCCAGAGGCCTGAAACCCATCTGGATGGCAGCTAGTCCCTAGGGTCTGCCTGCCCTCCGACCCTTCACGTCCTCGGGAGTTCCTACCTCCACCTGATGTACCAAGGCATCTGTGCACCAGATAGTGTGGCAGGAGCCTCTTCACTAAGGTGCCCAACCGAGGTGTCTCTGGGATGGCGGAGGGTGTTGGAAACGGGAAATCGGTGTCATCTCGGACTCGAGCTCTGGGGTTTCCTGGGTCTCAGGCACATGACTCAACTCCGTGTCGGTATCGTCATCGCTGCTCAGCACACGGGAGTGGGTGGGTGTTCGGGCTGTGGTCCAGGTGCGGCGCCAGCTTTGCTGTAGTGGAAGTCAACACTCAGTCTCAGGAATGGGGAATTCCGCCACTAGAATATTAGAAAATAGGATTGCAAAGGAAAGGCTGGGACCTTAAGAAGCCACATTTCAATGTGTCTCCATGTATTGCAGCTGAGTTAACAATTCAGAGATTTAGAGTTCAAATCCAACCACAGAAAGCGACATAGAATTACAAAGCAGAAACAGGCCATTTGGCCCAAATGCTCGATATGTTGGTGTTGAAATTTCACACAAGCCTCCTCTCACCCTTCTTCATCTCACCCTATCAGCATATTCTTCTGTTCTTTCTCCCTCATTATTCATCTCAACCACGTTGCGAAAATTAGAAATAAATTACATTTTTTGAAAAGAAGTAAATGAAAAACATGAGAACTTTCAGATTTTCTTAAAAAGCCAAATATCGCCCTTCAGAGAAGTGAACCTGATGGAACTGCCTGAAGGGCACAGAAGAGAGAGTGCATCAGACACAGTGGGCTGGATTCTCTGATTTGAAGACTAAGTGCTGACGTCGGCGTGGGAACAGTGGCATTTTACGCCAGAAAAAACGGCGCAAGAGCTGCACCGATCCTCCGTCTGGTGGGGGGCTAACAGCCACGCAGCGTAAAGCCCCCGGCTTTACGTGCGGATACAGCCGGAGGAATGCCGTGTCTGCGCATGAGCACAACGGCGGCCTGCAGCGGCCGTGCCGTGCAACATGACGGCAGTCGCATGCGGACCCAGCCTGCCACATATTGTCCCCCAGTAACCACCTTAGCCAATCCCGGACCACCCCCCCCACCAGTGCCCCCAACCTCTGCCAAAGCCCCCCCCCCCCCCCCCCATGGAACGGCTCCCCCCAGACTGTGGCGGCGCTGGACTAAGTCCACAGCAAAACAGCTCCTCCTCTACATTGGGAAACTCCAACCCATCCAAAAACCGCCACATCCCCTCCCCTCCGGGGCTCCGACTCATATAACCTTCTATAAAACGCCTCAAACACGCCGTTCACCCCTTCTGGGTCCAACACCACACTACCCTTATCGTCCTTTACTCTACCAATCTCCCTCGCTGCCTGTTGCTTCCTCAGCTGGTGGGCCAGCATCCTACTCGCCTTCTCACTATACTCGTATACTTCCCCTCCATAACTGCCCCACTGCCTTCCCAGTGGATACTAATCCAAACTCTATCTGGAGCCTCTGCCTCTCCTTCAACTTCCCTCCGAGGTCTCCGAATACCTCCTATCCACCCTCTGGATCTGATCCACCAGACTTGCCATCTTCACCCACTCCACAGTCTCTCTATGCGCCCGAATTGAGATAAACTCCTTCCTTGCTACCGCATTGAGCGCCTCACACAACTTGGCAGCTGTAACCACCTCCCGTGCCATTTAGATTCACGGGTCCGCACCCCCTCCTGTGCTCCATAAACCCCTTCAGCTCCTTCGCCACTGCCGACAGCTTCACTGACCTCGGGCTCGACCGATCCAAACTCGGCTCTATAACCACATTAAAATCACCCCCTCTCCCCAATGATCACCCGGTGCGAGTCCAAGTCAGGAATCTTCCCCAGCACCCGCATAATGAAATCTACATCATTTAAATTTGGGACATAAATGTTTACCAGGACCGCTGGCATCCCCTCCAGCTTCCCACTCACCATCACGAACCTCCCCCTGGAGTCTGCCACAATATTCCCCAACTTGAATGCCACCCGCTTATTCACCAACACCGCCACAGCCCTCATCTTCATATTCAGACCTGAGTGGAACACCTGCCCCACCCATCCTTTCCTCAACCTTGCCTGGTCCCCTATCTTTAACTGCATTGCCTACAGGAAGGACACATCCATCTTCAGATTCCTCAGGTGTGCGAACACACATGACCATTTGGCCGGCACATTCAGCCCCCTCACGTTTCACCTGAGCAGCCTGGTCACCTGCCGATCAACCGTATCACTTTTTGACGAGCCTCTGGCCCGTGTCACGTGACCATCCAGGCCCACCCTTCGATGTCCACCTTCATCGATCCTTTTCCAATTGCGCCACATCAAATACATCCTTGTCAGCAATCCTTCCCCCCTCCCTTAAACAAAACATCAGCCCTATATACCCCCGCATCTACCTCGTGGCAAGCCCCCATTTCACTTCCATTAACTAGCCTGCCCAGCTAGTCGCCCCCGTGCAAGGCCTCCAACTTCCCTGTCTCCCAATTCCCCTCCACCTGATCAGAGACCCCTGAAGAGCAACAAAAGGTACACTCACCCTCGATGTTCCCCATGAAAAGCCTGACTCCCAGAATCCGCGCCATCAAAAATTCAACGAAAAAACTTCAAAAAAAAAAACATACACAAACTCCTCCAAAGTTCAATATCCTCACTCTCCACCCAGTCTATTGTCCCTCATGAATTCCATCACCTCTTCAGACATGTCAAAGTAGTGCTCAGGCTTCTGAAAAGTCACCCAGAGGCGGGCCGGGCACAGCTCTCCAAAGTCCACCCCCTTTTTAAACAGGGCATCCTTGGCCCCGTTAAACCTGCCCCTCTTCGATAGTTCTGCTTCAGCCCTGGTACATCCACAGGTCATTCCTTTCCCACGTGTACTTCCTCGTCTGCCTCGCCCATCAGAGAATCTTCTCCTTATCCATAAAGTGGTGCAACCGCACCACCATTGCTCTTGACGCCTCACCCGCCTGCAACCTCAACAGCACCCTGTTGTCTTGGTCGACCTCGAGGGGCCCCCTCCCCCATCAGCTTCTCCAGCATTCTGGCCCGCCTCTGCACCTTTGAGCATCCCCACAATCCTCAGGTTTTGTCTTCTGGAACAATTCTTCAGATCATCCACCTTCTCCTTCAGCCTCTTTTGGGTCTCCCGCATCACCCCCACCTTGGCCACCAACGAGGCCAACTGATCCTCGACCACCACCTCCGCTTTGTCGATCGCCCAGCCCTGGGACTCCAGCCTCTGCTCCACTCTCTTGATCCCTGACTTGATCGGTTCCATCACCTTGGCCAGATCTTCCAGGGCCTCCTTTCTCTGCTGACAGAACTTTGCATTTGCATTGACCACTGGGTGGGCAGGACAGCTCCCTTGCCCTCTGCCATCTTATCCTGTGGCACGCCACGAAGACTCGGCTGTTCCAGCAGTTCTTTTCCTTTTGCCCCACTCCTAGTTCATGGATCCACCAGGCACACCAGAGGAGTAAAACCGTCCACAGGCACCTCTTGCCGTAAAATACTTCGCCCTTCGGACAGGGAAAAGACAAAAAAATACCGCCACCGGAAGTCATAACAAGGACTTTCAGACAGTAGATGGTTATTGAACAGAAATCTTGAGTGCAATGGGTAGTGTCCTACCTCTGAGCCCGAAGCTCTGGGTTCAAGACCTACTCCCAGACCTCTTCGACGAGGAAGGTGTCTTCATAACACAGCTAAACAGGTTGTAATGAACTTGTAATTCCTTCCAACACTCAGCAATGGCAGGTGGTAAGAGTGGAAGAGATCCCTGGTCAGCCATGTATGGAAATAAATTGGAGCCTCTACCATCACTATCCATTGCTCCAGGCTACAACATGCTGGAAAAGTGGATGTTGGCACAGCAACTCAGACTCCCTAGGAGGTCTGTTAGCTCAGTTGGCTGGACGGCTGGTGTGGATCAGATGGGTGTCAATAGCAAGGGGTTCAGTCCGTGTTCTGGTTGGGGTGGATTTGGGATATCCTTTCTTGCAATTCCTGACACAGAGCTTGTGGCAATGTAGGTTGGACCTGGCTTTGGACAGAGAACTCAAGAAGAAGGTAGTTGTTCTGGGATGTAGTTCTCTTTCAGACAGTGGGATTTAGGATGTTTGGGGTTTTTGTTCGATGGGGGGGGGGATCCTCTATCAGTACCGAGTTTGTTCCTCACTCCTGGAATCTACCCACTTTTCTCAATCTGTTTCATTACTGCTGACACCAGGGACTTTACCACTTTTCACAGCTTCAGGAAAGCTGTCACAAAGACAACACTAACACCTGCACCTCCAACTAGTTACCAATTTAAATTAAATCAAAATTTCAGACTGCCAGTTTACCGGAAGAAAGCATTCTGGACACAGCCTTGGGACTTAACTCCTTAGAAACTGAATCAATGCAACAGAAATATTATGCTATTATCAACTGTGGCTTAGTTAGCACTCTCAAATCTGAGTCAACGGTTGTGGGTTCAAGCCTCATTCCAGAGTTTTGTGCACTGAGGCTGACACTCCAGTGCAGTACTGAGGGAGGGCTGCACTGTCAGAGGTACCATCTTTCAGATCAGTTAATCCAAGGCCCTGTCTGCTCACTCAGGTGAATGTAAAATATACCATGGCACTATATTGTATAAGAGCAGGGGTTTTATCCCTAATGTCCTGGTCAATATGGATCCTGCAACTGATTATTTGGTGATTATCAAATTGGGGCCTGTGGGAGCTTGCTGTGCAAATTGGCTATCATGTTTCTGACATTACGACAGTGTCCACACTTCAAAATGCTTGTCATTGACTAAAAGGTGCTTTTGAATGCCTTGAGTCTGAAATATGCAGAGTTGATATATAAATTCAATTACTCCTCAGGGAAACGTTCTGCCTCCTGTGAACTGGAAATTCTAAACCCATAGATGGAGAAAGTATACCAGCCAACAGGATTTCACCTGATGAAGGAGCGGTGCCCGAAAGCTTATGATTTCAAATTGCTGTTGGACTTTAACCTGGTGTTGTGAGACTTCTCATAGTGATATTGACCAATATATTGTGTGCTGGATTCTTACCGGAGGCTCCTGAGTGTTTCACTGAATAGGAACACACCAGACTGAGAAAACACAAAATTAAGCTTAAAAACATGAATACATCAGAATTATAAATCTATACAGCTGAAACAGCGGACAAAAAAAACACAATACTCAGCTGACAGAAACTATGAATCAACCAAAATAGGAAAGCATTTGGAAATGGCTCAGCATCTTTGCTGGACTATTAAATTAATTTTGGAAGAGTGAACATATCACACTGTTATTACATCAGATGTCATGGACTGAGGGAACTGAGGTCTGTGGAGTCTTAAGGACCCTGCTGATGTTAAATGCGAGGGTATCCCAATCCCCAGAAGAGAAACTTGGAACACAGTTTGCAACTTATTATGTGTAGAAAGAGATGAGGCCCAGTGAGGAAATGTTCAGTCTTGTTGTAAATATTCAATTAACAAAATGGTTATTAAAATATAAAACGCACAAGGTAACAGTACAGAACAAAATTTGCAATTAACTACAATAATTGTTGCCTAGACTGTATACCTGAATTAGCCCCAATTCAAATCTATCTACTTTAGTAAACACCAGAACAACATCCCATAGGTTTTTACACTGAGTTAATTCCAGCATCCATTAGCACACAGGACTTTTCTTTTGGGAAAGATTTTTTCTCGTTCAGAGTAGAACCTCAAACACAGACAGCCATCTTCTGCACAAATGTTTGCTTTTCTAAGAGAGCTCTGTTTACAACTGGACATGGCTATGACCTAGGTCACTAGACTGCCGGTCTCCACTTTGTTTAAGTATCTGTTCACCCTGCTACTCGGCTGATCTGCATATTACACGTCCTCAGTGCAGCTAAAACCCTCAGTTTCTTTTTTTATCCAATTCTTTAATTTTCATTTACAAGAGACTCACCCCCCAATCCCTCACCATGCTCAGGTAAGTTGCCCTCCCAGAAAGAAGAGTACAAAGAGAACTGTTTCACTTTGTTGAAGGGTCAATAACAAAGGGGCATAACTTTAAGGTGAAAGGGAGGGGGGGTTTAGAGGCGATTTGAGGAAAAGTATTTTCACCCAGAGGGTGGTGGGAATCTGGAACACACGGGAGGGTAGTAGAGGCAGGAAACCTCACAATCTTTAAAAGGTACTCGGATGAGCACTTGAAATATCATTCAAGGTTATGGGCCAAATGCTGGAAAGTGGGATTTATTTTTTTGTCGGTGCATGTTTTGATGGGCCGAATGGCCTCTTCTGTAAGATTCTGTGATCCTGTGATTACCCGTGGTATTGGTCAAATACACATCATCTGACGAGGATTTGTCTATAATTCATATCACCAACTAAAGCAGGATCCGATTCTACCCCATAACCACTCCTGAGAGCTGGGTCACTTTGCTATCACACACTCACATCAGGGGAACACTCAGAATCCGACAGACAGAAGTTTCTTTAAAATCCCTGTGCTTTAGTCTGGCTCCTAATTAGTGGCACATACTGGATCTCGTTTCCTTTGTACAAACACCAATAATTGCAAAGATTCAGTGGTCACCTGGATCCATGGACCAATTGGTTTCCATTCCTGGAAGAGACTCTTCCCCAGGAGGGTTGGGCAGTGCTTTTGAATTCCCAACTCTGTCCTTTGCTTCTGTAGCTGTCAATCTGGTTTGAACATTTCCTCATGTCCAACTCTTCACACGAGGGCCACATTTCAATTTCTTTCTCACTCAAGGTGTTTTGGAAAGATAAAGTTTGATGCATTAAATATTAATTTGTTTAAAAGCTGACTTATGAAGAGAAGCAGCTTTCTGAGTCAAAAGAGGTCAAAATAATAAACTGATCATTTTTAATAAATGAGTAATCAATAAAGATGATTAGGGTGTGAAAGGGTGACAGTGTTTCCAACTCATCCCTGGGTGCTCACTCACTCACCCATTGGGAGAGTGGGAGAAAGTGTGTGTTGATACGTGGGTTTGAGGGTGATTGAGAACCCCGAGACTGGGAGTGAGCCAGGCACACACATTGCCCTCTTCTCACCCCATACCTCTCTCTCTCTCTCGCTCTGTTACATGCACACATTGTCTTCCCTCTCACTCCTCACACACACTCACACCAGAGGCACCTCACTCTATTTGTTACACACACGACCCAAACACCGCCTTCAATGTACACCCCTCCCGCCTCACACGCACTCACACATGCTTTCTTCCCCCTCACATGCGTGCATACACCCTCCACAGACATGAGCACACCCAGCTCGTATAACCAGATAGAGGGTCTCTGCAGGCCACATGGAGGAGCTGCAAAGGTCACAATCTGGTCAATGGGCCCCCAGTTGGGCAGGTTTGCCATAGGAAGTTGCAGGAGTAAGCCTTGCTCAAATGTTGAAGGGCTAATCCTGTGTGACTCCTCTGATGGAGCAGCAGGCTTAATGGCTTAAGGAACAATTTCTTGCACACCTCACATCATAATGATTTCTCCCATATGAATCTTCTGATGCTTCAGCAGATGCGATGACTGCGAAAATGATTTGTTACACACCTCGCACCTGAATGATTTCTCCCCAGTGTGAACAATCTGATGGAGCAGGAGACGTGTTGACTGCCAGAATGATTTGTCACACCCCTTGCACTTGAACGGTTTCTCCTCTGTGTGAATCCTCTGATGTTTTAGGCGACTTGATGACTCTGAGAAGGATTTGTCACACACCTCACACTTGAATGGTTTCTCGCCAGTGTGAATCCTCTGATGGAGCTGGAGATGTGACGACTGTGAGAAAGATTTGTTGCACACCTTACACTTGAATGGTTTCTCCCCTGTGTGAACCCTCTGATGGCGCAGGAGGTGGGATGACCGCGAGAATGGTTTGTCACACACCACACAATTGAATGGTTTCTCTCCTGTGTGAATGCGTTTGTGTTTGCAGAGACCCGATGACTCCGAGAATGATTTGTCACACACCGCACACCTGAATGGTTTCTCCCCTGTGTGGATCCTCTGATGCTGCAGGAGATGGGATGACCGCAAGAATGATTTGTTGCACATCTCACACTTGAATGGATTTTCCTCTGTGTGAATCCTCTGATGCTGCAGGAGATTTGATGACTGTGAGAATGATTTGTCGCACACCTCACACTTGAATGGTTTCTCCCCCGTGTGAATGCGGTGATGTATACGAAGGTACGATGAGCCCGAGAATGATTTGTCACACACCTCACACTTTAATGGTTTCTCTCCTGTGTGAATGCGTTTGTGTTTGCAGAGACCCGATGGCTTCGAGAATGATTTGTCACACACTTCACACCTGAATGGTTTCACCCCTGTGTGGATCCTCTGATGCTGCAGGAGAATTGATGACTGTGAGAATGATTTGTCGCATGTCTCACACTTGAATAGTTTTCTGCCCGTGTGAATGAGTTGGTGTTTCAACAGGCTTGCTAATTGCATGAATCCCTTGTTGCACACCTCACATTGGAAAGGCTTCTTCCCAGTGCAGCTGCATCGGTGATTCTTGAATGACAATGGATATACAAAAGCTCGATTGCACACCTCACACTTGAACGGTTTCTCTTCCATGTGGCTGTTGTTTGTATTACTGGTGGGACAACAGATGCACCTTGTGTGATAGGTCTTATAAGCCTGTGGTGCATTGGTCTAACACCTCACACTTGAACAGCCTCTCACCTGTAGGAATGAGTCCGTGGTTCATGAGGCTCGATGAATGATTGAAGCTCTCACTACACATGAAGCCCACACGCTCTTCTTCCCAGCCCAACACTGACTGATCGCAAAGAGCTGAATCTTCAGAAAGGTCGGTTCTGATAGAAGTTTCCACACCACTGACCTTTTCAGATCTGATGACATGTCAAAGCTCCCCTAACCTGACTGATTTCCAGATGATGGTTTCACTGCCCAACCTTCTCTGTGTTGCGAAATTCTGTGAAGAGACTGGAAGTCTGTCCACAGTTGTGCAGTTATTTCTTGGGTGATGGTCAGGATCTATCGGTGGTGTCTAAAATCTCTGTATTCTCTGGTGGAGTATGGTGCAATCCTTCTGTAAAACAGGAAAGGGGAAACATGATTCCTTCCAATTGGCACCCAATCCAGCATCTGAAACATTCACTCCCTCCCACAGTGGCAGATGGAGATTTATTTTATTTTCGTAAATATAAAGTACCCAATTCATTTTTTTTTTCAAAATAAGGAGCAATGCCAATCCACCTAACCTGCACATCTTTGGGTTGCGGGGGTGAGACCCACGCAGACTCGGGAGAATGTACAAACTCCACATGGACAGTGACCCGGGGCCAGAATAGAACCTGGGCACTCGGCGCTGTGATGCAGCAGTGTTTTAAATTTAAAAAAAATAAATTTAGAGTACCCAATTTTTTCCAATTAAGGGGCAATTTAGCGTGGCCAATCCACCTACCCTGCACATCTTTTGGGTTGTGGGGGTGAGACCCACGCAAACACGGGGAGAATGTGCAAACTCCACACGGACAGTGACCCAGAGCCGGGATAGAACCTGGGACCTCGGCGCCGTGAGGCAGCAGGGCTAACCCACTGTGCCACCGTGCTGCCCAAGAAATGCAGCAGTGTTAACCACTGCGCAGCCATGCCACCCCTACAAATGGAGATTTGTAAATTTCTCCCCTTGCTTTCCAAAATGATTTGAAGAAAACACACTGGGCAAGCAGTGCGAGAAGTTAAGGAAAATATTTCTTCAGTGAAGCTGATTGAAGAGTTCTGATTTATTTTGGGAAATTAGATACACTGCACTCACTCAGACTGCACATCCCAAATTCAGCTCTCAAACAGCACTGGGCAAAACAATCAAATCAAATCGCAGGTTTTTGGGAAAAGTCGAGGCCTTCAGGTACAATCTTTAAAGAAGACATTAAAAGACATTTCAAAAATGTCTCTCTCCCTCCCACGTCATCTTCTCATGTTCAGTAATGATCCATCAACAAGTCAACCTGTAAATCAGAAGGGAAATGTTTCCAATAAACACTCAATATCCAACACACAGCCAATCAAACAGCTCAGCACAAAGCACCGAGTAAACAGGTCTCTGAGCTGGATCTTCTCACACAGCATAAGGGGCATTTGCACACCTGACTGCCCACAGGATAGTCAGACTGCCTGAACATTAGTGTGGATATTGTGCAATGTAATTCTTCTAAATTCTGCTCCTTCACTCACCATCTCCTGACTTGGTTTGGAGTCCCTACAGGAAGTGAAGCAGCTGTGATAGAGGAAGAGGAGAGAATGGGCAGAGTGGGTGGGCTCTCTGATTGACGTCTCTCGCAACCAATCCAAATATTTCTGGAATAACATGATTTCCTAAATGTTGGGAAACTGACCAGGGAAATAGAGGTGACTTTGAGCAGCAGATCAGGTGGGGAATAAAAGTGAGGAATAAAACCTCACTTATTGCAGCAGCTGTCTTACTTCCCCTGGGAAACGTTTGATAGATTTATTTCTTTTTAAATGAATTTAGAGTACCCAATTATTTTTTTCCAATTAAAGGGCAATTTAGCGTGGCCAATTCATCTACCCTACACATATTTGGGTTTTGGGGGTGAAACCTATACAGACACGGGGAGAATGTGCAAACTCCACACGGACAGTGACCCGGCGCCGGGATTAAACCCGGGTCTTCAGTGCCACGAAACAGTAGTGCTAACCACTGCACCACCATCCCGCCGTGGACAGAGATTTTAATGTGGGAACAGCATTCTTCATCCTCGGAGGCAACATCAGTGTGGGATGTGTAGCCTCGGATGCCTTTGATAGCAGATCATAAGAAGGCCCACAGCATCCAAGGCAGCGATGGCAGGGTCAGTACATGCACAGGTGTGAGAGAGACACAGGAGAGAGGAGGAGAAGAGAAAGTAAAAGAGAATACAGACAAAGAGATTGACCCAGTGATCAGGCAGTGACATGGGGAGTTAATCTCTGCTTACGGTTTAAACTTACTGCTGCAGAGTAACTCTTATGACTGAGGGGGTGGCGTTGACTCAGTGATTGACTCTGAATCTGGGATGTATTGGGGAATGATCCCTCAGTCCTCTCTGCTGGCCTCTCGCCTGTCACCTGGTGCTGCCTTTTACCTCACCTGACCCATGTCCCTTTCCAGGATTTGGGAGGTGACAACACATTTCAGGTTTTTGCAAGGACAGAATGGGTTGTTTTCTTCAGCAGAGGGAAGAGGAGATTTAAAGGAGAGGGACAACATCTGAAGAGAGAGAACCAGGAACAATATCGGCCAACATGGGGACCCCAGGAGGGGAAGTTGGGTGATCAGCAGTTTAGTGGGAATAGGATTGAGCGAACAGGAGGAGGGTGTCATGATCAAGATGACCTCAGAGAGGACATGAGGGGAGAAAGGAGAGAAACTAGAGAAAGATGTGAGTTCAGGGCTCGGGCAAAGGGGAGCATTAATGGAAGTTTATCCAGGTGGACTAGTAGAAGGGAGGGAAGTGACAGAGGCAGCTGATGGGATTATTTCACATTTATTTCTCTGAGCAGGGAGGTCAATAATCAGGGAGCAGAGCTTTAACATCACTGACTGAAGGATTAGAGGGGAGTTGAGTAATTTTTTCACCCAGAGGATGGTGAGGGTCTGGAACTCACTGTATGAATAGGTGATAGAGGCAGAAACTCATCACATTTAAAAAACACTGGGATATGAACTTGAAGGTATAACCTATCACATTTAAAATGGGGATGGAATAACTTCTCCACGTTGACAGTGTCCCATCAAACATTCAAGCACGGGTTAGATACTGAGTCAAACTCTGTCGAAACTGTCCCTAGAGTATGGGATTAACCCAGATCACTCTCATGGTTGGATTAGGATTAAGACTCACCTGCTTCAGTCACTCAGATGCTCCAGTATTACTAACCTTCATGTTATCGGATGCCATGTTTAGGAGCAGGACTCAGGGAAATAGAGTCCTCCAGACACACCGCATTAGCAGTGGGAGGGTCACTACAACCTAGCATCACTGAGGAATACCAGGGATTTTCAGACAGTCAATGGTTGTTCTGGAGTGTGGCTCTATTCGAGTCACAAACTGTGGCCAAACCATGGCTTACATGGGAAATTAGAGATAGTATTAGATTCAAAGAAGAGGCATACAAATTCGCAAGATAAAGCAATAGACCTGAGGATTGGGAACAGTTAAAAAATTCAGCAAAGGCAGACCAAGGGATTGATTAAGAAGGGGGAAATACAATCTGAAAGTAAGCTAGCGGGGAGTATGAAAACTGACTGCAAAAGTTTCTATAAGTATGTAAAGAGAAAAAGATTGACAAAAACGAAGGTAGGCCCCTTACAGTCAGAAATGGGGGAATTCATCACGGGGAAATGGCTGAGGAACTAAATTTGTACTTTGCTTCTGTCGTCACAAAGGAAGATATGAATAATGTGCCGGAAGTTCTGAGTAACAAAAGTTTTAGTGAGGAGCTGAAGGAAATTAGTATCAGTAGAGAAATGATTTTGGGAAAATTTATAGGATTGAAGGTGGATAAATCTCCAGGGCCTGATAATCTTCATCCCAGAGTACCTAAGGAAGCTGTCGTAGTAATAGTAGATCCATTTGTGGTCAAAAAGGAAGATAGAGAGAAAACAGGGAACTATAGACTAATGAGCCTATCGTCCGTAGTAGGGTAGTTGCTGGAGTCCATTCTCAAGAATGTCATAGTACAGCATTGGGTGACAGTGGTGTAATCAGACATAGATAGCATGGATTTACGAAAGGAAAATCATGCTTGATAAATCTACTAGAATTCTTTGAAGATGTAACTAGTACAGTTGGCCATGTGGAAACGGTGGATGTGGTTTATTTAGACTTTCAGAATGCTTTCAACAAGGTCTCACACAGCAGATTAATATGTAAAGTTAAAGCCCATGAGATTACGGGTAGTGTCTTGAGATGGATAGAAAGCTGGTTACCAGACAGGAAGCAAAAAGCTGGAATAAATGGATCTTTTTCTGATTGGCAGGCAGCGACTAGTGGGGTACCACAAGGATCCCCAATGGTTCACATTATATATTAATGATTTGGATGAGGGGACAAAATGTATTATCTCCCAATTTGCAAATGATGCAAAGTTGGGTGGGAGGATGAGCTGTGAGGAGGATGTAGAAATGCTTCAGTGGGGTTTGGACAGGCTGAGTGGGCATATATATGACAGATGCAGTTTTTTGTGGATAAATGTGAGGTTGTCCGCCTTGGTAGCAGAAATAGGAAGGCAGGTTGTTATTTCAATGGGTGTAAATTGAGAGAGATGGATACTCAGAGAGACCTTGGTGTCCTTGTGCATCGGTCGCTGAAAGTAAGCGTGCAGGTACAGCAGGCAGCAAAGAAGGCAAATGGTATGTTGGCCTTCATAGCGAGAGGATTTGAGTATGGGAATAGAGATGATTTACTGCAATAGTTGGGCATTGGTAAGACCACACCTAGGGCAGGATTTACCGACTGTTCACACTGGTGGGAAATTCCATTCCCATGCCAGTGCACGGGTTTCCCAGTGGCGAGGCGTACTGTCAATGGGAAATCCCACTGACAACGCGGGAGCGGTAGATCCTGCTGGTGGGCCACCTCCCCCACTTAAAAACACGCAGCGGGGTGGTCAGTAAATCCTGCCCCTGGAGTATTGTGTGCAGATTTGGTGGCGTTATCTCAGGAAGGATGTTCTTACTATGGAGGGAGTGCAGCAAAGGTTTACCAGGCTGATTCCTGGGATGACAGGACTGTCATATGAGGAGAGACTAAGTCGGTTAGGATTATATTAATTGAAGTTTAGAAGAGAGAGAGGGGATCTCATAGAAACTTAGAAAATTCTAACAGGGTTAGACTGGGGAGATTCAGAAAGAATGTTCCCGATGGTGGGGGGAGTCCAGAACAAGGGGTCATAGTTTGAGGATAAGGGGTAAACGCTTTGGGGCTGAGGTGAGGAGAAATCTCCTCACCCAGACTGCTGAATCTGTGGAATTCACTACCACAGGAAGCAGTTGATGCCAAAATGTGTAATTTCAAGAAGGAATCAGATGTAGCTCTTGGGGCTAAAAGGATCAAGGGATATGATGGGAAGGCAGGATCAGGGTATTGAACTCGATGATTAACCATGATCATAATGAATGGCAGAGCAGGCTTGAAGGGCCAAATCGCCTCCTCCTGATTCTATTTTCTATGCAAGGATGTGAGACAGGAAAAGGTGGAGGGGTGGCTCTGTTAATTAATTGTTGTATTATCACGATAGGTGACCAAAGTACAGGAAATGAAGATGTGGAAGTGGTTTGGGTACAGATGAGAAATGATAAATAAACAAAGTCACTTGTGGGAGTGGTGTACAAGCCCACTAACAATACCTACACGATACACAGAGTAAAGGAAGAAATAATGGGAGCTTGGCTGAAAGTATGGCAATAATCATTAGGCATTTTAATCTACATATGGACTGGAAAAATCAGATCGGCAAAGGTAGCTCAAAGGAGGAATTAATGGAAAGTTTTCAGTACAGTTTATTAGAACAACGTGCTCTGGAGCCAATGTGAGCAAGCAGGCCATCCTGGAACCAGTATTGTGCAACAAGATAGGATTAGTTACTGGTCTCATGGTGAAGGTGCCTCTAGGCAGCAGCAGTCATAATACAATTGAATTTGCATTCGGTTTGAGGGAAAGAAGGGAAAACATTAGAATCTTAAACATAGGGTCTTCCGGTGGCGACTTTGCTGTGAACAGTCGCACATTTAGCAGTTCCTGCTCTTGGTGGTTTTTAACGGCTTTTAAGCTGGATTTTCGTGGAATATTTTTTCTAACATAAGTGGCTAAAAGTGAGAGAAGGCGACCCCCTAGCCTATGGAATTACGTTCAAAAAGTAACCGCAAAAGAAGGAATCAAAAGCTGGTTGGAAGTGAGTAACTGAGCTTGGTGGCTGCAATGGCAGAGAAGCTAGGTCCGGCACAGCCGGCTCACTGGTCAATGGACCGGTTGCTTACATACCTGGATGCCCGGCACCGTAAGGAATGTACGGAGGACCTGACCAAGGTGGTAGCCTCGATTAAGGAGGCTGTCGACTGGATGGAGGTGACAGTGACGGCCCAGAGACAATCGATCCAAAAGCTACAGGAGCAGGCAACGGAAAAGAAGAGTAGTCCACTGGGATGGCACTGCCAATTGGCATTTTACAGGATCGGCAAAAGCGGCTGCTGGAAAAGGTGGAAGACCTGGAGAATATTTCC
This sequence comes from Scyliorhinus torazame, assembly GCF_047496885.1. Classification (NCBI taxonomy): domain Eukaryota; kingdom Metazoa; phylum Chordata; class Chondrichthyes; order Carcharhiniformes; family Scyliorhinidae; genus Scyliorhinus; species Scyliorhinus torazame. The sequence goes on along the minus strand of NC_092720.1, from coordinate 166,316,118 downwards.
CGCAGGCAGAACATTTGGATCGTCAGTCTGCCAGAGGGAAAGGAAGGATCGGATGCTGGTGCATATGTTGTGAAGATGTTTGAGAAAATGCAGGCAGAGGCGTTCGACAGGCTGTTGGAGGTGGACTGGGCTCACAGGGCACTTATGAGCAAGCCCCAGGGTCATGAGCCCCCAAGGGCGATGGTGGTGAGGCTGTATCGATTCCTGGACAAAGAACCCTTCATGAGATGGGCTCGGGAGACAAAACAGTTCGTATGGGAAGAAGCTGAGATCCGGGTTTACCAAGACTTGGGAGCAGAACTTGCGAAGAGGAGGGCGAGTTTTAATAAAGTTAAAGTGGCCCTGTATGCGAAGGGAATAAAATTTGGACTGCTCTACCTGGCCGTCTTTGGGTAACCTACAAGGACCGGGAACTATATTTTGGCTTGCCGGAAGAACTGGCGGTCTTTATGAAAAACAACAACCTGGGGGACCCATAAGGACTTAAAAAAAAGAAAAAACTGGTTGGAAGCGATTTAAATCAAAACGTTCTGTGGTGCACTGTAACTTGAGTTGCGATGACCGGGAAGAGAAGGATTTCTCTGAGTTATCCAACTTGTATGTACCAAGGTACAGTTTCTTCCTTTTTTCGTGTGTTTGTAAAAAAGAAAAAAGAAAAAAATGCAGGGGGTTGAAGAAAAGTTCTCAAATTGAGATGTTCTAGGAAGGAAAGACATCTGTCTGAGTTTTTGCATGCATAATTTTTTCTGTCTTTCCATTTATCCAGTTTGTTTTCACTTCCATTGTTTGAGGCTCTGTTCGAAGGTGATGGGATTGATAAGATGTTGTAAAGGGGGAGGGGTGGGCCGTTGAGCCTAGACCTTAAGTGGATGGTTTGTTTGCCTTCAGTGTTCGGTGCTATTGTTTTGAAAACTTACGTTAAGAGTTGGAGGGTAAAGATCCAGCAGGTGGTAGAATCCCAGGCGCGCGACCTGCTCGGCTAGCTGGTAAAGCTGTTTCATATGAGCGAAGTGGGGGGTGAGCTGAAAAATGACGGAATGGAGGGAGGGGGGGGGGGGGAACTGCTAGCGACTTGGTGACTTCCAGGAAGATGGAGATGGAGACTAGGTGACGGTTGCTGCCGAGGGGGGGATCTGGGGTGGTGCGGGTCATGGGCTAAGGGCTGACCCAGGAAAGGTCATGGCTGATCGACAGGGGAGGGGACCAGACTGCTTACATGGAATGTTCTTGGCCTGAATGGGCCGGTCAAGAGGGCCCGTGTGTTCGCCCACTTGAGACAGTTAAAGGCGGACGTGGCCATGTTACAGGAGACACACTTGAAGCTGGGGGATCAATTTAGACTGAAAAAGGGATGTGTCGGACAGGTGTTCCATTCAGGATTGGACTTTAAAACAAGTGGTTGGCCATCTTGATTAACAAAAGGGTGGCATTTGAGGTGGGGAAAATAAAGACAGACTCGGAAGGCAGATTTATTATGGTTAGCGGGAAACTGGAGGGAATGGCAGTGGTGTTGGTAAATATAAATGCCTCGAACTGGGATGACGTCGTGTTTTTTAGGAAGATGCTGGGAAAAGTCCCGGACCTCGACTTGCACCGGTTGATTATGGGGGGTGATTTTAACACGGTCTTGGATCCGAGGATGGACCGGTCGAGTTCTAGGTCAGGGAAGTATCAGCAATGGCGAAAGAGCTAGGTGGGTTCATGGGGCACATGGGAGGTGTTGATCCGTGGAGATTTGAGAGGCCAAGGAGCAAGGAATATTTATTCTACTCTCATGTGCACAAGGATCGATTTTTTTACACTGGACAAAACATTGTTAGCGGGAGTGGTGGACACAGTATTCAGCAATCGTAGTATCGGACCATGCGCCGCATTGGCTAGATCTACAGGTGAACACGGGAAATTCTCAGCGCCCACAGTGGAGGCTAGATAGCAGACGACAAGATATGTGAGCGAGTGAGGGAGGCCATTCGGGGGTATATACAAAACGACACGGGAGAGACCGCAGCTGGGGTGGTGTGGGAGGCATTGAAAGCCTATATTTCGATTTGGGTCCATAGGGAGAGGGCTGAACAGGCTAGTAGGAGAAATCTTACATGTGGATAGAAGATATGTGGAGTCTCCGAATGAGGAGCTCCTGAAGGAGTGTCAGATACTTCAAATGGATTTTGGGCTCCTTCCAACAGGCAAGGCGGAGGGACAGCTGAGGAGGGTAAAAGGGGCAGTATATGAATATGGGGAGAAAGCTAGCAGGATATCGGCACATCAGCTGAGGAAGCAGGAGGCGGCGAGAGAAATATTCCTGGAGAGGCTAGATTTCCAGAAGGTGGATGAGGAGCTGGTGGAAGTCTTGCAGGGCCCAATTGGGCTCGGTAAAGTGATAGATGGATTGGGGGCAATGCAATAAGGTAAGCCCCCGGGACCTGACGGATTCCCAATAAATTTTATAAAATGTTTTCTGGGCTAGTGGGACCGCTGTTAGTCAAGGCTTTCAATGAATCCAAGGAGTTGGGAGTGCTTCCCCCAACACTATCAAGGCATCAATTTCTCTCATCCTGAAGCGAGACAAGGACCCGGAGAGCTGTGTATCGTACAGACCAATTTCCCTTTAAAATGTAGATGCTAAATTACTGGCAAAATTTACAGTGCAGAAGGAGGCCATTCGGCCTATCAAGTCTGCACCGGCTCTTGGAAAGAGCACCCTACCCAAGCGCACACCTCCACATTATCCCCATAACGCAATAACGCCATCCACTAAGGGCAATTTTGGACACTAAGGGGAATTTAGCATGGCTAATCCACCTAACCTGCACATCTTTGGACTGTGGGAGGAAACCGGAGCACCCGGAGGAAACCCACGCACACACAGGGAGAACGTGCAGACTCCGCACAGACAGTGACCCAAGCCGGGAATCGAACCTGGGGACCTGGAGCCGTGAAGCAATTGTGCTAACCACAATGCTACCTTGCTGCCCAAGATCTTGGCCACCAGAATAGAGGTCTGTGTCCCGGAGGGAAAAGACGGAATTTGTGAAGGGCAGGCACTTGACGTCCAATATTAGGCGGCTTCTTAATGTTATAATGATGCCAGCTGAGGGCAGTGAGACTGAGGTGGTAGTAGCCATGGACGCGGAGAAGTCTTTCGACTGGGTGGAGTGGACATGCTTATGGGATATTTTAGGCATGTTTGGGTTCGGGCAGGGATTTGTGGACTGGGTCCGGCTGTTGTATCAGGCACCAGTGGCAAATGTGAGAACCAATCGAACCCGGTCAGAATAATCTCGGGAGAGGGACAAGGCAGGGATGCCCGCTCTCCCCATTACTGTTTGCCCTGGCCATAGAGTCTTTAGCAATGGCACTTAGAGCATCGAGTGCGTGGCGGGGGATAGTGAGGGGGGTGGGGGGGGACCAGGTTTCTCTCTATGCGGATGACTTGCTGCTTTATGTTACAGACCCGGTGGTAAATCATGGAGGTACAAGGAGAATTTGGGCGCTTTTCAGGCTGCAAGTTAAATATGGGAAAGAGTGAGATGTTTGTGATCCAGGCACGGGGGTAGGAAAGGAGACTGAGGGAGTTACCTTTCAAAGTGGTGGCGGGGAGTTTTAGATATTTAGGGATTCAAGTGGCTAAAGAGTGTAGCCACCTGGGTTGGCCAACTTCCGACGTAAAATGGAGAACAGCAAAGGCTGAAGGGAAATTCAGCCAACACAGGCAGAAACTAGCAGGTGCAAGTTTACTGTGTTTTAAACTCTGCAAAAGCCCAGACAGCATCGATACAAGCAGCCATCTGCATAATAATGTAGCAACCATCTACATACTAACGAGCGATCCCCGGGAACAATCAAAATATTTGGGATAAACAAGGCCAAGCCAGACTCCTCGGCGCCAGCAGGAGCCAACACAAAAGAGGTTAATGGACACCTCAAGACCTCCCATCGATCAGGGAACCGCTCCAGTATTGGAGAAATTGAACCAAGCGATTGGAACAAAGTCCAATCACTTGGAACCAGGTACAGGGTCCGGCCCGAAAGGCGGGAAGCCCCTGGGGACTATAAAGTTAAGCCCCCAAGTTCAAATCATCCTTCTTGACAGGGTCACTCAGCAACGCAAACCAACCCTTGACCGTGACCTGTTCAGCTGCCGCCAAAAGACCGTACGTCTTAAGTCAACGCTCGCTATGAGATAGGCGCTCCTAGCTACCAGTCCATACCAGCTTTTGAATCCCACAGACTCAGAACCCGAACAAAAGGCCATTTGTCCCCCTGACCTGGTGGGCCAGTCCGAAGCTAAGTATAGGCCTGTTCGTTGTAGAAGTAGCTTAGAAGTAGAATTTATGCATGAGTAGCGATTTACTGTGTATAATAAATGTGCTTTGATTTGAATCTTACTAATTGGTGTATTGAGTTATTGATCATTACTTGAACTTGAACCTCGTGGCAGTATCATAAAGATACCTGGCGACTCGAGAGCAAAGGTTATAAAACAGAGCCAATTGAACCAACCAAAAGTTAGCAACATATTACTGGCGACATCTGACAGGACCCGATCTAGAAGTGGCTTCACCACTCTGGGAGAACCCAAAAATTTGAATTAGAAATCCAATTGGGAACAGAAAACCACAAGTTCTGATCAATCCTCATAATTCGGAAGTGTGTTAAATGCGTAACTAACAGGGTGATAAGGTAAACTGATAGATTTTTTGTTGCGCCAAAACTGTCGGGAGTTTGTATTCCGGAAAATAGCGAAAGCCGTACCTGTAATTACAGCACCGCCTTAATACCCCTTGTTCCAAATTTTAAGAAAGTATTCCGAGAGGAAAGATGGCAATGCAGGCAATGCAACGCCTCATGAACCCAGAAGAATTCGCGGTCGCAGCGACCAGCAGCAGTAGAGTAGGACAGTGTCCCATTTGGGAAGAGGAAATCAGGAAGTACCTCAAAGGGAAAGGATGGCTCCTTTGGAGCGAATTCTGTAACAATGAGGAAACAGGTCCCGGGAGTATAGGACTTACTTGGTGGGAGAACCTGAGCGAGATCCACAAGAAGAGCGCAGGAAAAGCTCGCAAGCCGATGGCAATTGTGTCCTGCTTGGCACAATTGCGAGGCACAGAGGAGGTCGTTAGGACGCTCCGGAAAGAGATAGAAGGCATACATCGAATGAGCAAGGTCGATGTCAGTGAGGTAGAAAGAGAGAATGTAGAGTTAAGGAGGAAGTTGGCAGCGAAAGACGGAGAGGTGGATGATGCCAAGAAGGCACACCAGTCTTGTCTGGCTCACTTAAGCAGCTTCCAATCCCATTACGAAAAGGCCTATCAGGATACGCAATGTGCAGTCCTGCTACGAGAGGAAACCGAGTGGCAGGTAGAGGCATTGCAGAGGCAGTGTAGTGACCTGAAGGCAGTGTTAAGAGCACTCCATGCTGCCACCACGGAGCAAAGACAAAGCTCACTAGACCACGCAAAGTGCCGGAAGCAGATTGCAGAACTGCAATCTGTGCTTTGAGTTCAAAAAGGATTCCAGGAAACCTTTGGATCCCAGTTAGATGAGGAAGACGGCCCTGATTGGGAAGAGTTAGCAACATAACTTTTGGGTGGTTCAATTGGCTCTGTTTTATAACCTTTGCTCGCGAGTCGCCAGGTATCTTTATGATACTGCCACGAGGTTCAAGTTCAAGTAATGATCAATAACTCAATACACCAATTAGTAAGGTTCAAATCAAAGCACATTTATTATACACAGTAAATCGTTACTCATGCATAAATTCTACTTCTAAGCTACTTCTACAACGAACAGGCCTATACTTAGCTTCGGACTGGCCGACCAGGTCAGGGGAACAAATGGCCTTTTGTTCGGGTTCTGAGTCTGCGGGATTCAAAAGCTGGTATGGACTGGTAGCTAGGAGCACCTATCTCATAGCGAGCGTTGACTTAAGACTTACGGTCTTTTGGCGGCAGCTGAACAGGTCACGGTCAAGGGTTGGTTCGCATTGCTGAGTGACCCTGTCAAGAAGGATGATTTGAACTTGAGGGCTTAACTTTATAGTCCCCAGGGGCTTCCCGCCTTTTGGGGCAGACCCTGTACCTGGTTCCAAGTGATTGGACTTTGTTCCAATCGCTTGGTTCGATTTCTCCAATACTGGAGCGGTTCCCTGATCGATGGACGGTCTTGAGGTGTCCGTTAACCTCTTTTATGTTGGCTCCTACTGGCGCCAAGGAGTCTAGCTTGGCATTGTTTATCCCAAATGTTTCGATTGTTCCCGGGGATCGCTCATTAGTATGTTGATGGCTGCTACATTATTATGCAGATGGCTGCTTGTATCGATGCTGTCTGGGCTTTTGCAGAGTTTAAAACACAGTAAACTTGCACCTGCTAGTTTCTGCCTGTGTTGGCTGAATTTCCCTTCAGCCTTTGCTGTTCTCCATTTTATGTCGGGAGTTGGCCAACCCAGGTGGCTACAAGAGTGGGGGCAGCTCCACAAGTACAATCTGGGCAAAGCGGTCGACCAAATGAAAAGGGATTTCCACAGATGGGACATGCTCCCGCTTACACTAGCGAGAAGGGTCCAGATGGTGAAGATGACAGTTCTCCCAAGACTGCTTTTCTTTTCCAATGCCTTCCAATCTTTGTCAAAAAGGCTTTTTTTTAGAAAAATAAATGTGGCGATTACAGGTTTTGTGTGAGCGGGGAAAACCGCAAGAGTAAAGAGGGCACTCCTGGAGCGGGGTCGCGGAGAGGGGGGCCTGGACCTCCCGAGCTTTATTAATTATTACTGGGCGGCCAACATATCGATGGTCAGGAAGTGGGTAGTGGTCGGCCTGGGAGCGAGTGGAAGCGGCATCTGCATGGGAACGAGTTTGGAGGCTTTACTAACAGCGCCCCTGCCATTCTCGCTGGCTCGGTACTCTACAAGCCCTATGGTGGTGGCAGCCCGAAGGGTGTGGGGACAATGGAGACAGCACATGGGATTGGAGTGTGGTCTCCGATTTGTCCCGGGGAGACTGGATGGGGGCTTCAGGAGGTGGCAGCAGGCAGGGATCGAGAGATTTGAAGATTATTTATCCAGGAGGGCTTTTCGACCTTGAAGGCACTAGAGGAGGAGTTTGAGCTGCCGGGCGGGAATGGGTTTCAATACCTTCAGGTCCGGGACTTTGTACGAAGGCAGGATCCAAGCTTTCCTCGCCTCCCCCTGAGGGGACTACAGGATAGGGTGATGTCAAAAACTGGGGTTGGAGAGGGGAGGATTTCGGAGATATACAAGGAGTTGATTGAGTGGGCGGGGGCCCCGATAAGGGAGGTGAAGCGGAAGTGGGAAGAGGAGCTGGGAAGAGAGCTGGAAATGGAAAAGTGGGAAAAAGCCTTGAAGAGAGTCAATTGATCCTCGTCCGGTGCCAGACTTGATCCAGTTCAAAGTGGCCCGGATGAGCAGAGTCTTTGACGAGATGGAGGGCAGATGTGGGCGGTGTGGGGGTAGCCCAGCTAACCATGTAGATATGTTTTGGGCATGTCCGAAGTTGAGGGGATTCTTTTTTTTTTTAAATCTAGAGTACCCAATTATTTTTATTCCAATTAAGGGTCAATTTAATGAGGCCAATTTACCTGACCTGCACATCTTTGGGTTGTGGGGGTGAAACCCACGCAGATATGGGGAGAATGTGCAATCTCCACACTGATAGTGACCCAGGGCCGTGGTTCGAACCTGGGTCCTCAGCGCCGCAGACCCAGAGCTATCCACTGCGCCACATGCTGCCCTAGTTGAGGGGATTCTGGAAGGGATTTGTGGGCATTATGTCAGAAGTCCTGGAAGGGAGGGTAACTCAGAGTCCAGAACTGGCAATATTTGGGGTGTCAGATGATCCGGGGGCCAAGGCGGGGGGGGAGGGAGGCTAATGTCCTGGCCTTCTCCAACCTGGTGGCCCGGAGACGGATTTTGCTGGGATGGAGGAACTCTGAGACCCCAAAGTCAGGTGTGTGGGTCAGCGATATGGCAGGGTTTCTCAGCCTGGAAAAAAAATCAAGTTCGCCTTGAGAGGATCAACTCAGGGGTTCGCCCGGAGATGGCAACCGTTCATCGACTTCTTCAAAGAAAATTGAACGTCAGCAGTAAGTCTGTGGGGGGGGGGGGGGGGGGGGGGGACGGGACGACAGTAAGCACATGGCAGCGTTAGATAAGGACAGGGAAGTCAGTATACGGGTAATTAGGGAATAGGGCGGGGATAGTAGGGCACATTGTTTTTTCGGGTTTTTTTGTGTGTGTGGGCCCACACGGTTGTTTAAGAAATGTTAATGTGTAAACCTGTGAAAATTACAAATGCTTCAAGAAAATAAAATAGTTTCTTAAAAAAAAAGAATCTTAAACATAAATAGAGGTAATTATGAAGGAACGAAAGAGCTAGCTGAAGTAAGCTGGAAAATTAGGTTAAGGAGTAGACCAATATAAATGCTGTGTCAGAAACTTGACCCGTTTCTCGAGAGCGGAAGGTGGCGCGCTGTTCACTGGTTGCGGGATTCTCTGTTCCTGCTGCTGTCAATGGGAATTACCATTGCAGCCACCCAATGCCGCTGGGAAACCCACAGCGGGGATGCATTGCTGCCGAGAGCAGAAAATTCCGCTGCCAGCAAACGCTGGAAAATTCAGCCCATATAATCAGGTAAAGAGGGCTGGCAGGTCAGAAAATAGGATAGAATAAAAAAAGGCAAAGAATGACTAAAGATTCAATAAAGAGGAAGAGATTAGAGAACGAGAGAATGCTAGCCAGAAATCTAAAAACTGACAGTAAGATTTTCTACAAATTCTTAAAAAAAGAAGTGTGAGCAAAGTGAGCTTTGGTCCGAAAGAAAGAATCTGAAGAATTTTACATCATTGTTGATGAAAAAGGATACAAGTAACATCCCAGAAATAACTGTAAATCAGGAAATGGGAGGGAGGAACTCAGGAAAATTACAATCACCAGGGAAGTGGTACTAAGCAAATTGATGATTTGGGCCAACAACCCCATGGGTCCTGGTGGATTTCACCCTGGGGTCTTGAAAGAAGTGGCAAATGAGATAATGGATGCACTGGCTTTAATTTTCCAAAATTCACTTGATTTGGGGATGGTTCCACTCGATTAGAACTTAAGTGTATGGAACCCCTTTAGGGAGACAGCACGCAGGAAACGATAGGCCTGTTAGCTTAACATCTGTCAGAGGAAAATTGTCAGAAACTAATAATTAAAATAATTTATTACAGAGCACTTCAATCTTTTTGTCATTCATTCATTTACAGGGTGTAGGCATTGTTGGCTAGGCCAGCCTTTATTGGCCATCCGAAATTGCTCATGAAGGTGGCGGTGAGCTGCTTCTTCAATCATTGTAGTCCATGTGGTCCATAGTACAGTTGGGGAGGGTGTTCCAGGATTTTGACCCAGTGTCAGTAAAGGAATGGCGATATATTTCCAAGTCAGCATGGTGAGTGACTTGAAGGGAACTTCCAGGTGGCGGTGTTCCCAGGTATCTGCTGACCGTGTCCTTTTAGATGTAGTGGTCGTGGGTTTGGAAGATGCTGCTGCAGAAGACTTGATGAGTTCCTGCAGTGCAGCTTGTACTGTGCGTCGGTGGTGGAGGGAACAAATGTTTGTGGAATGGGCAGCAATCAAGTGGGCTGCTTTGTCCTGAATAATGTCAGTTGTCTTGCGTGTTGTTGGGGCTGCACTCATACAGGCAGGTGGAGAATTATGACATCACGCTGGTGACTTGTGCTTTGTAGATGGTGGACAGTCCTGTGGCCATAGTATTTATATGACTGGTCCAGTTGAGTTTTTGGTCAGTGGTAAGCCCAAGGATGTTGATAGTGGGCGATTTAGCATTGTAATTTCATTGAATGACAAGTGGCAATGGTCAGATTGTCTCTAGTTGGAGATGGTCATCACCTGGCATTTGTGGCGCAAATGTTACTTGCCACTCATCAGACCAAGAGCTGGATATTGTTCAGTCCATGCCAAATTTGGACATGGACTGCTTCAGTATCTGTCGATTCACAAATGGCACGGAACATTGTGCAGTCACCAGTCAACATCCACATTGATGGAAAGGTCACTGATGAAGCAGCTGAAGATAGTTGGGACTAGGACACTACCTTGAGGAACTCCTGCAGTGATGTCCTGGACCTGAGATGATTGACCTCCAAACAGCACAACCATCTTCCTTTGTGTGAGGTATGATTCCAAACAGTGGAGGGTTTTCCACCTGATTCACATTGACTCCAGTTTTGCTCAACCTTCTTGATGTCACATTCTGTCAAATAAGACCATAAGACATAGGAGCGGAAGTAAGGCCATTCGGCCCATCAAGTCCACTCCACCATTCAATCATGGCTGATTTCAACTCCATTTACCCGCTCTCTCTCCATAGCCCTTAATTCCTCGAGAAATCAAGAATTTATCAACTTCTGTCTTAAAGACACTCAACGTCCCGGCCTCCACCGCCCTCTGTGGCAATGAATTCCACAGACCCACCACTCTCTGGCTGAAGAAATTTCTCCTCATCTCTGTTCTAAAGTGACTCCCTTTTATTCTAAGGCTGTGCCCCCGGTCCTAGTCTCCCCTGCTAATGGAAACAACTTCCCTACGTCCACCCTATCTAAGCCATTCATTATCTTGTAAGTTTCTATTAGATCTCCCCTCAACCTCCTAAACTCCAATGAATATAATCCCAGAATCCTCAGACGTTCATCGTATGTTAGGCCTACCATTCCTGGGATCATCCATGTGAATCTCCGCTGGACCCGCTCCAGTGCCAGTATGTCCTTCCTGAGGTGTGGGGCCCAAAATTGCTCACAGTATTCTAAATGGGGCCTAACTAATGCTTTATAAAGCTTCAGAAGTACATCCCTGCTTTTATACTCCAAGCCTCTTGAGATAAATGACAACATTGCATTTGATTTCTTAATTACGGACTCAACCTGCAAGTTTACCTTTGGAGAATCCTAAACTAGGACTCCCAAGTCCCTTTGCACTTCAGCATTATGAATTTTGTCACCGTTTAGAAAATAGTCCATGCCTCTATTCTTTTTTCCAAAGTGCAAGACCTCGCACTTGCCCACGTTGAATTTCATCAGCCATTTCTTGGACCACTCTCCTAAACTGTCTAAATCTTTCTGCAGCCTCCCCACCTCCTCCATACTACCTGCCCCTCCACCTATCTTTGTATCATCGGCAAACTTAGCCAGAATGCCCCCAGTCCCGTCATCTAGATCGTTAATATATAAAGAGAACAGCTGTGCCCCAACACTGAACCCTGCGGGACACCACTCGTCACCAGTTGCCATTCCAAAAAAGAACCTTTTATCCCAACTCTCTGCCTTCTGCCTGACAGCCAATCGTGCCTTAATGTCAAGGACAGTCACTCTCACCTCACCTCTGGCGTTCAGCTGTTTTGTCCATGTTTGAACCGAGGCTGGAATGAAGTCAGGAGCTGAGTGACCCTGGCGGAATCCAAACTGAGTAGATATTGCTAAGTAAGTGATGCTTGATAGCACTGTTGTTGACCCCTTCCATTACTTTACTGATGATCAAGGCATGATGGTAGATTGATGGGGCAATAACTGGTCAGTTTTGTTGTACCTGCACTGGAGCACTTCGACAGGGTCACGGCAAGTTTGGAGCACAAGGGCAACATGGTGGTGCAGTGGTTAGCACTGCTGCCTCATGGCGTCAAGGACCTGAGTTTGATCCCGGCCCCGGGTCACTGTCTGTGTGGAGTTTGCACATTCTCCCCATGTCTGCGTGGGTCTCACCCCCACAACCCAACAAGATGTGCAAGGTAGGTGGACTGGCCATGCTAAATTGCCCCTAACATGGAAAAAAAAAAATTGGGCTATTTAAAAAAATATTTTTTAAATCACTGCAAATCTGGAACCAACGAAGGCAGCATTTCAAGCTGAGAGACATGTCCGTCTCAGCTCCCATTTGTAATAATCATAGATTCATCCCGGCCAGAATGGATGCCACACACAAGACTTGGAGAAGGGGTGTTGAGTTTCAGGGGCATGTACATTTTTGGCAAAGTGGCAACTTTGGCAGAACTAACAGAGAAGCTCCAACTCTTGAAAGGAAGTGAGCTCAGATACCTCCAGATATGGGACTTCCTCCGCGAGGAAGTTTCTCTAGTTACCTAGGCACGCCCTGCTGGACAGACTAATATCACAGGACAAGTTAGAGGAGGGAAAGTGCACAGACATATACGGACGACTGCTAGAGGAAGTAAAGACCCCATTAAACAAAACAAGAGAGGTGGGAAGGGGAACTAGGCCTCAAGCTAGGGGGCAGGACTCAGGAGCGAGATCTTATACAGAGTTAACTCCACCACCTCATGCGCAAGGCTGGACCTGTTACAACTGTAGGTGGTGCACAGGGCACAGCTGACCAGGACATGCATGAGCGATGCCAGAAGGTCTGGCAAACCACTCCCACATGTTCTGGTCCTCTCAAAACTGATCGAATTCTGGAACACATTCTTTGAAGCTATGTTCGAGGTCACGGGGGTTAAGGTGGAGCCATGCCCATTGGTGGCGGGCGATCTTCTGAATGTCACGTTGGCCAGAGCTCTTTGAGGGGAAGCGGACCGACGTCTTGGCATTTACCTCCCTGATAGCCCAGTGACGACTCCTACTTGGGTGGAGAGCGGCAGTACTGCCTGGGGCCTCAAACTTTCTGGCAGGACTGGTGGAATTCTTGAGGGTAGAAAAAAATCAAATCTGCCACCAGGGCACATTCAGAGTGTGGAGACAACAACTTGGAGGAGGGAAGCAGAGACTCATGGATTGTCTCTCCCATGCCTGTAATTTGTTCTCCCTGGCTACAAGAGCCAAAAAACCATAGCCGAGGGACAATATGTTGCATCTAGGTTCCTGATCACACTTAAAAAAACTCCACTGGAAGTGGTTAGCAACCTGGGTCCACGATGATAGATAACCTGTCCGTTGATGCAGAGCTCAATACACACATTGGTAAAGTAACTGCTACCTTGGGCCAATACTCAAATTGACCATTGAATAACACCAAGCTAATCCTTCGAACAAAGCCGATGGTTTGCATTACCCATGTTTTGAGGATCTTGCGATACAATGATGAAACCTCAACACAGCTACCAGGAAAAGGAGCTCAATCATTTCCATTCTGTTGTCTGCTGCGCATCATGGCTATATCCTGGCAGGATCAAATCATGAACACCTCAATAGATTGTTTGCTGTGTGTCTATCATCGCTTATAGATAGAAGGATGGCAACAGAAATGTTCCCCTAGTGACATTCTTAATCAACTGAATAGAAATGATTTTTAGAGTTTAAAAGAAATACTCACCAGCTGTTCAATCAGCTCCTTCACTCATCCAATGGCCGGGATTCTCGGTCCCGTGTCCGCCTCGCTACCATTGCCAGCGAGAACGGAGAATTATGGTGCTCGGCCAAATCTCCATTCACTGCAGCTGACGTGAAGGAATGGAGAATCCCGCCTAATTTTTTTATTTACCTCTCTCCGTAAAGTTTGCTATCCCTCACTATTGAACTCTGCAATTCCACATATTTTAAAAACTAATTTATTGCTGTAGATTAAGTTCTACATTGTTTATACACTAAACACTGTGAAATTTAATATTTTACGGTTCATGTATTTAATCAAAAGTGTCTTACATTTTAGTTTTTAACTCATTAATGTAGCTTGTATTCAAGCTAGATCGAAATTAATTAAATCTTTACAGACTGAAGCCTACACTGTTCCTTGTATTGTGAAGATTGTGAGAATCTTTTTCCCCAGTTCCATTCACTCACAGAGAGCAACAGGTAAGGGGAGAGAAAGAGAGAGAGAGACAGACAGGCAGACAGACAGAGGACAAGAGTATGTGAGAGAGCGTGAAATAGAGTGAGAAAGAGAGCAAGAGATATAGACTGCTCTGCTCACGGCCTCTGTGACCACTCCACTCAAGACCTCGGCCTCTGTGACCGCTCCACCAAGGCCTTGGCCTCGTAACCACTCCACCCAAGGCCTCGAACTATGTGATGGTTCTCGTGACAGTCTCGGCCTCTATGTCTGCTCCACTTACTTCTGTGACTGCTCACCTATGGCCTTGGCCCATTTGAATGCTCTGCTCATGGCATAGGCCTCTGTGAACACTCTGCTCCCGGGTTAGCCTTCTCTGAGGCCATATGGGTTGAAGTGAGGAACAAAGAAGGAGCAATCACATTGGATGTGTATTGTGGATGCCCATAAAAAGAGCTAAACAGAAAAACAAAAAGAGCAGCAATACGGGTTCGCAACTATCCTAATATTAGCTAGGATAAAATCAGAGGTACAGATGGCGCAATATTGTTAAAATATGTTCGAGACAACTTCTTTAGCCAGGACATAGAAAACTCAACAAGAAAAGGAAGAATTCTGGAGTTAGTTTCAGGGAAAGAATCTGGGCAGGTGGAGGTGGTGTGAATGGGAGAGGTTTTTAGTGGTAGCGGTCATAATTCAATTCAACTTGTAGAGATGGGAAGGCCAATTTTACTCAGATGAGATCTGATTTGACAAAAGTGGACTGAAAAAGATACTTGAGAGTAAAGGTCAGGTAAAGTCACCATAGTCCCAGATGACCAGAGGCTGCTATGCCCTTTGATGGGGAGAGTTGACTGTACAGAAGAACTAGGAGGAGTAGGCAATTCTATCCCTCAAGCCCGCTCTGCCATTCAATAGGATCATGGCTTCTCATCTCTGTTTGAAATCTGCTATCCCTTATCCTAAAACTATGACCTCTCGTTCTAGATTGCCCCACAAGAGGAAGCATTCGCACCATGTCTACTTTGTCAATATCTTTTATCATCTGAGATACCGCAATTAGATCTCCTCTCATCTTCTAAATTCCAGAGAGTGTCGGCATAAACTGCTCAATCTCTTTTCAAAAACAAACCCCTCATCTCTGGAGTCAATCTAGTGAACCTCCTCTGAACTGCCTCTAATGCAACTACATCCATGGTAGCACAGTGGTCAGCACAGTTGCTTCACAGCTCCTGGGTCCCAGGTTCGATTCCTGGCTTGGGTTACTGTCTGTGTGGAGTCTGCACGTTCTCCCAGTGTCTGCGTGGGTTTCCTCCGGGTGCTCCGGTTTCCTCCCACAGTCCAAAGATGTGCAGGTTAGGTGGATTGGCTATGCTAAAATTGCCCTTAGGTTAGGTTAGGTGGGGTTACTGGGATGGGGTGGAGATGTGGGCTTAAGTGGGTGCTCTTTTCAAGAGCCGGTGCAGACTTGACGGGCCGAATGGCCTCCTTCTGCACTGTAAATTCTATGATTCTATGATCCCTCCTCAAATAAGGGGACCAAAACAGGAATCAAACAGCAACAAAATATTCAGCTCACACCGAAGTCTGAATCAACCAAAATAACAAAACATTTGAAATTTACTCAAGAACTTTCGCAGAATGTGAAATCAATCTTGGAAGATAACCATGTCACACCGTTATTACATCTGCAGAGATTGACCCCCCCACTCCCTCACCATACTCAGGATAGTTATCCTCCCAGACTGGAGAGTACAAACATTAGAACATAGAACATTACAGTGCAGTACAGGCCCTTCGGCCCTCGATGTTGCGCCAACCTGTGAAACCACTCTAAAGCCCATCTGCACTATTTCTTATTTGTCATATGTCTATCCAATGACCATTTGAATGTCCTTAGTGTTGGCGAGTCCACTACTGTTGCAGGCAGGGCATTCCACGCCCTTACTACTCTCTGAGTAAAGAACCTACCTCTGACATCTGTCTTATATCTATCTCCCTTCAATTTAAAGGTATGTCCCCTCGTGCTAGACATCACCATCCGAGGAAAAAGGCTCTCACTGTCCACCCTATCCAATCCTCTGATCATCTTGTATGCCTCAATTAAGTTATCTCTTAACCTTCTTCTCTCCAACGAAAACAGCCTCAAGTCTCTCAGCCTTTCCTCATAAGATCTTCCCTCCATACCAGGCAACATTCTGGTAAATCTCCTCTGTACCCTTTCCAATGCTTCCACATCCTTCCTATAATGCGGCGACCAGAATTGCACGCAATACTCCAAATGCGGCCGCACCAGAGCTTTGTACAGCTGCAACATGACCTCATGGCTCCAAAACTCAATCCCTCTACCAATAAAAGCTAACACACCGTACGCCTTCTTAACAACCCTCTCAACCTGAGTGGCAACTTTCAGGGATCTATGTACATGGACACTGAGATCTCTCTGCTCATCCACACTGCAAAGAATCTTACCATTAGCCCAGTACTCAGTCTTCCTGTTATTCCTTCCAAAATGAATCACCTCACACTTTTCTGTATTAAACTCCATTTGCCACCTCTCAGCCCAGCGCTGCAGCTTATCTATGTCCCTCTGTAACTTGTAACATCCTTCCGCACTGTCCACAACTCCACCGACTTTAGTGTCATCCGCAAATTTACTCACCCATCCTTCTACGCCCTCCTCCAGGTCATTTATAAAAATGAGAAACAGCAGTGGCCCCAAAACAGATCCTTGTGGTACACCACTAGTAACTGGACTCCAGTCTGAACATTTCCCATCAACCACCACCCTTTGTCTTCTTCCAGCTAGCCAATTTCTGATCCAAACTGCTAAATCACCCTGAATCCCATGCCTCCATATTTTCTGCAGTAGCCTACCGTGGGGAACCTTATCAAACGCTTTACTGAAATCCATACACCACATCAACTGCTTTACCCTCATCCACCTGTTTGGTCACCTTCTCAAAGAACTCTATAAGGTTTGTGAGGCACAACCTACCCTTCACAAAACCGTGTTGACTATCTCTTAATCAAATTATTCCTTTCCAGATGATTATACATCCTATCTCTCATAAACCTTTCCAAGATTTTTCCCACAACAGAAGTTAGGCTCACTGGTCTATAGTTACCGGGGTTATCTCTACTCCCCTTCTTGAACAAGGGGACAACATTTGCTATCCTCCAGTCTTCTGGCACTATTCCTGTAGACAAAGATGACTTAAAGATTAAGGCCAAAGGCTCAGCAATCTCCTCCCTAGCTTCCCAGAGAATCCTAGGATAAATCCCATCCGGCCCAGGTGATTTATCTATTTTCACACTTTCCAGAATTTCTAACACCTCCTCCTCATGAACCTCAAGCCCTTCTAGTCTAGTAGCCTGAATCTCAGTATTCTCCTCGACAATATTGTCTTTTTCCTGTGTGAATACTGACGAAAAATATTCATTTAGCACCTCTCCTATCTCCTCGGACTCCAAGCACAACTTCCCACTACTGTCCTTGACTGGCCCTACTCTTACCCTAGTCATTCTTTTATTCCTGACATATCTATGGAAAGCTTGAGGGTTATCCTTGATCCTACCTGCCAAAGACGTCTCATGTCCCCTCCAGGCTCTTCTTAGCTCTCTCTTTAGGTCCTTCCTAGCTAACTTGTAACTCTTGAGCGCCCTAACTGAACCTTCATGTCTCATCTTTACATAAGTCTCCTTTTTCCTCTTGACAAGTGTTTTGACTGCTTTAGCAAACCACGGTTCCCTTACTCGACCACTTCCGTCCTGTCTGACAGGTACATACTTATCAAAGACACGCAGTAGCTGTTCCTTGAACAAGCTCCACATTTCCATTGTGCCCATCCCCTGCAGTTTTCCTCTCCATCAAGTCTTGCCTCATCGCATCATAATTGCCTTTCCCACTTCCGGTTGCGGCGGGGATGAGCTAGCCGCACGTTTCGGCGGCTCCAGCTCCGACGGATCTTCGGGCTCTTTTAAGAGCCCCAACGGGGACTTTGCCGGCCGAAAAACCCAGTGTGAGGTGCGTGGGAAGGGAGTTCCCCCCGAACGACGGAGGGAAAAGCTGGCGGCGGCGGCTGCAGCCCGAAGAATCTTCAACCACAAGGTCAGAGGGAGTGGAGAACAAAATGGCGGCGGAGAAATCGCAGGCGACATGGGGGTCTGAGCAGGATGAAGTAGTGAGACGGTGCGTGGATCTGCTGAAGAAGGAGGTAATGACCCCGATGTTACAGGCAATTGAGGTGCTTAAGGAGACTTTTAAGACCCAGGAGGCTGAGCTTCGCGTGGTGGAGCAGAAGGTGTCAGGTATTGAGGACGAGGTCCTGGGCCTGGCGGTTAAGACTCAGACGCACGAGGCACTTCATAAAAAGTGTGCTGACAGGATTGAGGCCCTTGAAAATGGAGCGCGAAGGAAGAACCTTAGGATACTAGGTCTCTCGGAGGGTGTGGAAGGAGTGGACTGTGGAGCATACGCAAGTAAGATGCTGAGCTCACTGATGGGTGCTGAGGCCCCTGCGGGCCCCATGGAGGTGGAGTGGGCAAATCGGATCCCGGCGAGAAGACCAAAAGCGGGAGAACCACCGAGGGCGATAATCGTGCGATTTTACCGCCTTAAGGACAGAGAAGAGGTCCTGAGATGGGCTAAAAAGGTGCGGAGTAGCAGATGGGAGAATGCTGTGGTAAGGATATACCAGGATTGGAGTGCGGAGGTGGCGAGAAGGAGGGCGAGCTTCAACCGAGCCAAAGAGGTTTTGCACAAAAGGAAGGTGAAGTTTGGGATGCTGCAGCCGGCAAGACTATGGGTCACGTATCAGGAGAGACACTATTATTTCGAGACGGCGGAGGAAGCATGGTCCTTCATCAATGAAGAGAAACTGGACCGGAACTGAGGGACTGATGCTCCTGGGAACTGTTATTGTTGTTATTGTTATTGTTTTTGTTAATGTGATGGTGAAAGTTGATCGAGAAGTAAACAGGGAAGGGGAGGGACACTGGGGAAATGTGGGCGCCGGTGAGGGGGGAAAGGCAGGACATAGTCGGAGAATGGGGAAGGAGAGGGGGAGGGGAAAGGGAGCTGCGCCATAAGAGGCGGGTCAGGTAAAGGGATGTTCCCGCGCCAGAAAGAATAAGGCGGGAAAACAGGCGCAAGGCGGATGGGAGTTCCCTCACACCGGGGGGGTCGAGAAGCGAGCAGGAGTAGCCGGGGTCAGTTGAGGTCAGCTGACTTACGGAAGTGATATGGGGGGAGCAATCAAGTTAGATAGGGATCTAGCGGGGTGGGGAGGGGGGGGCAGGGGACAACTGGGTTGCTGCTGCGGAAATCCAAAAGGAAATGGCTAAAGAGTGGGTGGTCGGGGGCGGAGTGCGACGCTGGGGGAGCGAGCGGGAGCGCGGAGGCGGGATATGGGACTGGCCTAGAGAAGGTAATGGCTAGTCGACACGGGAGGGGGGCAGGTAGCCCCCCCAGTGAGGCTGATCACGTGGAACGTGAGAGGCCTGATTGGACCGATAAAAAGGGCCCGAGCGCTCGCGCATTTGAAAGGACTAAGGGCAGACGTGGTTATGCTCCAAGAGACGCAACTAAAGGTGGCGGACCAAGTTAGGCTAAGGAAAGGATGGGTGGGACAGGTGTTCCACTCAGGACTGGACGCAAAGAACAGAGGGGTGGCCATTTTGGTGGGGAAACGGGTAGCATTTGAAGCAAAGAACATCGTAGCAGATAGTGGAGGTAGATATGTAATGGTGAGTGGTAGGCTGGAGGGAATGGAGGTCGTGTTGGTTAATGTGTATGCCCCAAATTGGAACCGTGCGGGGTTCATGAGACGGATGCTGGGGGGTATTCCGGACCTGGAGGCAGGAAATTTGATTTTAGGAGGGGACTTCAATACGGTGCTGGACCTGGGGCTAGATTGATCCAGCTCAAGGAGCGGAAGAAGGCCGGCAGCGGCCAAGGTACTTAAGGGGTTTATGGACCAAATGGGGGGAGTGGATCCATGGCGATTTCTTAGACCCAGGGCTAGGGAGTATTCCTTCTTCTCCCACGTCCATAAAGTGTAGATTTTTTTGTTTTAGGAAGGTCGTTGATCTCTAGGCTGAAAGAAGCTGAATACTCAGCCATAGCGGTTTCGGACCATGCCCCACATTGGGTGGACCTGGAAGTAGGAGAGGACAGGGAGCAGAGAACACTCTGGCGATTAGATGTGGGACTGATGGCGGATGAGGGAGTGTGTGCAAGAGTGAGGGGGTGTATTGAGAGATACCTGGAGGTCAATGACAACGGCGAGGTCCCTGTGGGAGTGGTATGGGAAGCACTAAAAGCGGTGGTCAGAGGAGAGCTGATTTCTATTGGGGCCCACAAAAGGAAAACAGAGGCCAAGGAAAGGGATAGATTACTGGGGGAGATTTTAAGGGTGGACAGGGAACTTGCAGAGACCCCGGAGGAGGAGCTGTACAGGGAGAGGAGACGACTCCAGACCGAGTTTGACCTTCTGACCACCAGAAAGGCGGAGGTACTGTGGAGGAAGGCACAGGGGAGGAGGTATGAATATGGGGAAAAGGCTAGTCGCCTGTTGGCTCATCAATTGCGAAAGAGGGCAGCAGCGAGGGAGATAGGAGGAATTAGGGATGAAAGGGGAGACACTGTGCGAAGGGCAGGAAAGATAAATGAGGTGTTTAAGACCTTTTATGAGGAACTGTATAGGTCTCAGCCCCCAGAGGGAGAGGAGGGGATGCGGCAGTTCCTGGACCAATTGAGGTACCCGAAAGTGGAGGAGCAGGCGGTGGCAGGCCTGGGGGCGCCGATTGAGGTGGACGAGGTTATTAAGGGACTGGGAAGCATGCAAGCAGGGAAGGCCCCGGGGCCGGATGGGTTCCCGGTGGAATTCTACAGAAAATATGTGGACTTGTTGGCCCCGTTGTTGGCGAGGACGTTCAATGAGGCCAGGGAAGGGGGGACTCTACCCCCGACGATGTCGGAGGCGACGATATCGCTAATTTTGAAGAGGGACAAAGATCCGTTAGCAGTGCGGGTCCTATAGACCTATTTCACGATTGAATGTGGACTCCAAATTGCTGGCAAAGGTGCTGGCATCGAGGATAGAGGACTGTGTCCCGGGGGTGGTGCACGAAGACCAGACAGGGTTCGTAAAAGGGAGACAATTGAATGTTAAGAGACCTGTTGAGGGAAGGGCAGGATTGGCAGCTAAACGTTCCAGGATTTAGATGTTTCAGGCGGGATAGAGGGGGATGTAAAAGGGGAGGCGGAGTTGCACTACTTGTTCGGGAGAATATCACAGCCATACTGCGAGAGGACACCTCAGAGGGCAGTGAGGCTATATGGGTAGAGATCAGGAATAAGAAGGGTGCAGTCACACTGTTGGGGGTATACTACAGGCCTCCCAACAGCCAGCGGGAGATAGAGGAGCAGATAGGTAGACAGATTTTGGAAAAGAGTAAAAACAACAGGGTTGTGGTGATGGGAGACTTCAACTTCCCCAATATTGACTGGGACTCACTTAGTGCCAGGGGCTTAGACGGGGCGGAGTTTGTAAGGAGCATCCAGGAGGGCTTCTTAAAACAATATGTAAACAGTCCAACTAGGGAAGGGGCGGTACTGGACCTGGTATTGGGGAATGAGCCCGGCCAGGTGGTAGATGTTTCAGTAGGGGAGCATTTCGGTAACAGTGACCACAATTCAGTAAGTTTTAAAGTACTGGTGGACAAGGATAAGAGTGGTCCGAGGATGAATGTGCTAAATTGGGGGAAGGCTAATTATAACAATATTAGGCGGGAACTGAAGAACATAGATTGGGGGCGGATGTTTGAGGGCAAATCAACATCTGACATGTGGGAGGCTTTCAAGTGTCAGTTGAAAGGAATACAGGACCGGCATGTTCCTGTGAGGAAGAAAGATAAATACGGCAATTTTCGGGAACCTTGGATGACGAGTGATATTGTAGGCCTCGTCAAAAAGAAAAAGGAGGCATTTGTCAGGGCTAAAAGGCTGGGAACAGACGAAGCCTGTGTGGCATATAAGGAAAGTAGGAAGGAACTTAAGCAAGGAGTCAGGAGGGCTAGAAGGGGTCATGAAAAGTCATTGGCAAATAGGGTTAAGGAAAATCCCAAGGCTTTTTACCCGTACATAAAAAGCAAGAGGGTAGCCAGGGAAAGGGTTGGCCCACTGAAGGATAGGCAAGGGAATCTATGTGTGGAGCCAGAGGAAATGGGCGAGGAATACTTTGCATCAGTATTCACCAAAGAGAAGGAATTGGTAGATGTTGAGTCTGGAGAAGGGGGTGTAGATAGCCTGGGTCACATTGTGATCCAAAAAGATGAGGTGTTGGGTGTCTTAAAAAATATTAAGGTAGATAAGTCCCCAGGGCCTGATGGGATCTACCCCAGAATACTGAAGGAGGCTGGAGAGGAAATTGCTGAGGCCTTGACAGAAATCTTTGGATCCTCGCTGTCTTCAGGGGATGTCCCGGAGGACTGGAGAATGGCCAATGTTGTTCCTCTGTTTAAGAAGGGTAGCAAGGATAATCCCGGGAACTACAGGCCGGTGAGCCTTACTTCAGTGGTAGGGAAATTACTGGAGAGAATTCTTCGAGACAGGATCTACTCCCATTTGGAAGCAAATGGACGTATAAGTGAGAGGCAGCACGGTTTTGTGAAGGGGAGGTCGTGTCTCACTAACTTGATAGAGTTTTTCGAGGAGGTCACTAAGATGATTGATGCAGGTAGGGCAGTAGATGTTGTCTATATTGACTTCAGTAAGGCCTTTGACAAGGTCCCTCATGGTAGACTAGTACAAAAGGTGAAGTCACACGGGATCAGGGGTGAACTGGCAAGGTGGATACAGAACTGGCTAGGTCATAGAAGGCAGAGAGTAGCAATGGAAGGATGCTTTTCTAATTGGAGGGCTGTGACCAGTGGTGTTCCACAGGGATCAGTGCTGGGACCTTTGCTCTTTGTAGTATATATAAATGATTTGGAGGAAAATGTAACTGGTCTGATTAGTAAGTTTGCAGACGACACAAAGGTTGGTGGAATTGCGGATAGCGATGAGGACTGTCTGAGGATACAGCAGGATTTAGATTGTCTGGAGACTTGGGCGGAGAGATGGCAGATGGAGTTTAATCCGGACAAATGTGAGGTAATGCATTTTGGAAGGGCTAATGCAGGTAGGGAATATACAGTGAATGGTAGAACCCTCAAGAGTATTGAAAGTCAAAGAGATCTAGGAGTACAGGTCCACAGGTCATTGAAAGGGGCAACACAGGTGGAGAAGGTAGTCAAGAAGGCATACGGCATGCTTGCCTTCATTGGCCGGGGCATTGAGTATAAGAATTGGCAAGTCATGTTGCAGCTGTACAGAACCTTAGTTAGGCCACACTTGGAGTATAGTGTTCAATTCTGGTCGCCACACTACCAGAAGGATGTGGAGGCTTTAGAGAGGGTGCAGAAGAGATTTACCAGAATGTTGCCTGGTATGGAGGGCATAAGCTATGAGGAGCGATTGAATAAACTCGGTTTGTTCTCACTGGAACGAAGGAGGTTGAGGGGCGACCTGATAGAGGTATACAAAATTATGAGGGGCATAGACCGAGTGGATAGTCAGAGGCTTTTCCCCAGGGTAGAGGGGTCAATTACTAGGGGGCATAGGTTTAAGGTGAGAGGGGCAATGTTTAGAGTAGATGTACGAGGCAAGTTTTTTACGCAGAGGGTAGTGGGTGCCTGGAACTCACTACCGGAGGAGGTAGTGGAAGCAGGGACGATAGGGACATTTAAGGGGCATCTTGACAAATATATGAATAGGATGGGAATAGAAGGATACGGACCCAGGAAGTGTAGAAGATTGTAGTTTCGTCGGGCAGTATGGTCGGCACGGGCTTGGAGGGCCGAAGGGCCTGTTCCTGTGCTGTACATTTCTTTGTTCTTTGTTCTCGTTTGTTAACGTGCGACGACTATTAGGGGTGATAATGATGCCCTCAATGGAGGGGGAGGCAGAGATAGTGGCCGCAATGGACGCAGAGAAGGCATTTGATAGGGTGGAGTGGGAGTATTTATGGGAAGTGTTAAGGAGGTTTGGGTTTGGGAACAGGTTTAATCGCTGGGTCAGACTACTTTATGGGGCACCAACGGCAAGCGTAGTTACAGGTCGACATAGAGCGGAGTATTTCCGATTATATAGGGGAACAAGACAGGGATGCCCGCTGTCTCCATTGTTGTTTGCATTGGCAATTGAACCTCTGGCCATGGCGTTGAGAGACTCCAGGAAATGGAGAGGGGTGACTAGAGGGGGAGAAGAACACCGAGTCTCGTTATACGCGGATGACCTATTGTTATACGTGTCGGACCCAGCGGGGGGGATGATAGAGGTTATGCGAATTTTGAGGAGGTTCGGGGAATTTTCGGGGTATAGGTTAAACATGGGGAAGAGTGAATTATTTGTGATACACCGAGGCAACCAGAGTAGAGAGATAGAAGGCTTACCGCTAAGGAAAGTGGACAGAAACTTCCGATACTTGGAAATTCAGATCGCTAGGAGCTGGGGAACCTTGCACAGACTTAATCTGACACGGCTGGTAGAACAAATGGAGGAGGACTTTAAGAGGTGGGACATGCAGCCTTTATCGCTGGCGGGCAGGGTGCAAGCAATTAAGACGATGGCCTCCCGAGGTTCTTATTTGTATTTCAATGTCTTCCTATTTTAATCACCAGGACCTTTTTTAATAAAATAGATAGGAGCATTACGAGCTTTGTGTGGGCAGGGAAAGTTCCGAGAGTAAGGAGGGGGTTCCTTCAGCGCAGACAGAGGAGGACTGGCACTACCGAACTTGGGAGATTATTATTGGGCCGCCAATGTGGCAATGATACGTAGATGGATGATGGCGGGTGAGGGAGCGGCGTGGAAAAGGCTGGAGAGAAGGTCCTGTAAAGGGACGAGTCTAGAGGCGCTGGTGACGGCACCGCTACCGCTCTCACCTAAAAAGTACACCACGAACCCTGTGGTGGCGGCAACACTGAACATATGGGGACAGTGGAGGCGACAGAGAGGGGTGCGGGGAGCCCTGGTGGGGTCCCCTATCAGGAACAACTATAGGTTCGCCCCAGGAAGAATGGATGGAGGATTTCAGAGCTGGTACCAGTTGGGAATTCGGAAGGTGGGAGATTTATTCATAGATGGGACTTTTGCGAGCTTGGGAGCACTGGAGGAAAGGTATAAGTTACCCCGGGGAAATTTCTTGAGATATATGCAGGTGAGGGCGTTTACTAGACAACAGGTGAGGGAATTTCCGCGGCTCCCGACACAGGGGATACAGGACAGGGTGCTTTCAGGGGTGTGGGTCGGAGAGGGCAAGGTGTCAGAGATTTACAGAGAGATGAGGGAAGAGGGGGAGGAGTCGGTGGGCGAACTAAAAGGAAAGTGGGAAGAAGAACTAGGGGAGATAGAGGAGGGTATGTGGGCTGATGCCCTGAGCAGGGTAAACTCCTCTTCCTCATGCGCCAGGCTTAGCCTGATTCAATTTAAGGTGCTACATAGAGCACACATAACGGGGGCAAGATTGAGCAGGTTCTTTGGAGTGGAGAACAGATGTGGGAGGTGTGGCGGGAGCCCGGCAAACCACGCACATGTTTTGGGCGTGCCCGACACTGGTAGGATATTGGAAGGGAGTGACGGGAGTGATCTCGCAGGTGGTGAATGCCCGGGTCAAACCAAGCTGGGGGTTAGCTCTATTTGGAGTTGCGGAAGAGCCGGGAGTGCAGGAGACGAAAGAGGCCGATGTCGTGGCGTTTGCGTCCCTCGTAGCCCGCGCAGGATCCTACTCATGTAGAAGGAGGCGAAACCCCCCGGACTGGAGGCCTGGGTAAATGATATGGCGGGGTTTATTAAACTGGAGCAGATAAAGTTTGCCCTGAGAGGATCGGCTCAAGGGTTCACCAGGCGGTGGCAGCCATTTCTCGACTACCTAGGGGAACGTTAGAGGGAAGACAGATGACCAGCAGCAGCAACCCAGGGGGAGGGGGGGGAGGAGGTTTAGTTGAGTATAGGTCAATAGAGTATGAGGTTTTGTTACTTGTGTATTATTATTATTGTTAAAAAGTTAAAAATTTCTGTTTTGTTATTGTTATCGTTTTGTTTGTTTTGTAAGCGGGAAAAATGTTGCTCAGGGAAAAAAAAAATTTCAATAAAATATATTTTTAAAAAAATAATAATTGCCTTTCCCCCAGATATAACTCTTGCCCTGCGGTATATACCTATCCCTTTCCATCACTAAAGTAAACGTAATCGAATTGTGGTCACTATCACCAAAGTGCTCACCTTCCTCCAAATCTAACACCTGTCCTGGTTCATTACCCAGTACCAAATCCAATATGGCCTCGCCTCTCGTTGGCCTATCTACATACTGTGTCAGGAAACCCTCCTGCACACATTGGACAAAAACGGACCCATCTAATGTACTCGAACTATAGCGTTTCCAGTCAATATTTGGAAAGTTAAAGTCCCCCATAACAACTACCCTGTTGCTTTCGCTCCTATCCAGAATCATCTTTGCAATCCTTTCCTCTACATCTCTGGAACTTTTCGGAGGTCTATAGAAAACCCCTAACAGGGTGACCTCTCCTTTCCTGTTTCTAACCTCAGCCCATACTACCTCAGTAGACGAGTCCTCATCAAACGTCCTTTCTGCCACCGTAATACTGTCCTTGGCTAACAATGCCACCCCTCCCCCTCTTTTACCACCTTCCCTGAGCTTACTGAAATATCTAAACCCCGGAACCTGCAACAACCATTCCTGTCCCTGCTCTATCCATGTCTCCGAAATGGCCACAACATCGAAGTCCCAGGTACCAACCCATGCCGCAAGTTCACCCACCTTATTCCGGATGCTCCTGGCATTGAAGACACACTTTAAACCACCTTCCTGCCTGCCGGTACACACATGCAACTTTGAAACCCTACTCATGACCTCACTACTCTCAACCTCCTGTATACTGGAGCTACAATTCAGGTTCCCAAGCCCCTGCTGAACTAGTTTCAACCCTCCCGAAGAGCATTAGCAAATTTCCCCCCCAGAATATTGGTCCCCCTCTGGTCCAGGTGCAGACCATCCCGTTTATAGAGGTCCCACCGACCCCAGAATGAGCCCCAATTATCCAGAAATCTGAAACCCTCCCTCCTGCACCATCCCTGTAGCCACGTGTTCAACTCCTCGCTCTCCCTATTCCTCGTCTCGCTATCACGTGGCACGGGTAACAACCCAGAGATAATAACTCTGTTTGCCCTAGATCTAAGTTTCCACCCTAGCTCCCTGAATTCCTGCCTTACATCCCCATCCCTTTTCCTACCTATGTCGTTGGTACCTATGTGGACCACGACTTGGGGCTGCTCCCCCTCCCCCTTAAGGATCCCGAAAACACGATCCGAGACATCACGCACCCTGGCACCTGGGAGGCAACACACCAACCGTGAGTCTCTCTCGTTCCCACAGAATCTCCTATCTATCCCCCTAACTATGGAGTCTCCAATGACTAATGCTCTACTCCTCTCCCCCCTTCCCTTCTGAGCAACAGGGACAGACTCTGTGCCAGAGACCTGTACCCCATGGCTTAACTCTGGTAAGTCGTCCCCCCCCCCCAACAGTATCCAAAGCGGTATACTTGTTACTAAGGGGAACGGCCACAGGGGATCCCTGTACTGACTGCTTGCTCCCAGCCCCTCTCACCGTTACCCATCTATCTTTATTCTTCGGAGTAACTGCGTCCCTGAAGCTTCTATCTATGACCAACTCTGCCTCCCGAATGATCCGAAGTTCATCCAACTCCAGCTCCAGTTCCCTAACGCGGTTTCTGAGGAGCTGGAGATGGGTGCATTTCCCACAGATGAAATCTGCAGGGACACTGACGGCGTCCCTCACCTCAAACATTCTGCAGGAGGAACATTGCATTACCTTCCCTGTCATCCCCTCTAGATAAAAAAAAAGAGCTTACCTGTTATTCACTCCCCTTCTCAGCAAGCACTCACTCAGCAACCTCTGCGCCCCGCACGATAACACCTGAGGGAAAATAAATAAAAACTACTTACCAGTCACCAGCCAATCCCTTACCTGCAGGCTGTGACGTCACGGTTCAACTTTCCACTCCTACCTGCCCTCGAGCCATGGTATTAGTCAAACACACGTCACCTGAAGAGAATCTGTCTATAGTTCACATCATCCACTAACGCAGGGTCCGAATCTACCCCATAATGACTCCTGAGAGTTGGCTCACTTTACTAACACACACAAAGAACTCTCTGCCCTTTGACTCTCCATTCACCACAATGCTTCTGTAGCCATCAATCTGGTTTAATCACCCCCTCATATTCACCTTCTGCACCCTTGTTCCCAACATTACTGTTATTCCCTTCCTGGTCGATCTCCCTGCTGCTCGAGTTCAGCGGGTGAAACTTTGAGTGTATCTGGTACACAATTGGTTAGCCATCCATCTCCAGATCTAACTGGACCACATCAAGCACTAGTGGTCCTGCTCTCTTCTGTCAAAACTGCTCATTACTCCAGGACCATCCTGAAAAGATAATCCACAACTTATCCTCCCCAAAACCAACTGTGTCCTTGTGGAAGTTCTGTTCCAGCTATACAGAGCTCTGTTTAGACTCTATCTGATGGGGACAGGTTGTACAGATTTGAGCTTGTTCCTCGAATGTAGAAAATGAATGGGTAATTTAATTGAAGTGTTTGAATGATTAAACAAATTGATAGAGTAGTTTGAGAGAAACTATTCCTCTAGTGGGGGAGTCCAGAACAAAGGAACATAGCATTAACATTAGAGCTCGAGGGCAGCACACGTTACAGTCAGAACAAAGGAACATAGCATTAACATTAGAGCTCGAGGGCAGCACACGTTACAGTGGTTAGCACTGCCGCCTACGGCGCTGATGACCCGGGTTCGAATCCCGGCCATGAGTCACTGTCCGTGTAGAATTTGCACATCCCCCCCCCCCCCCGGTGTCTGTGTGGGTTTCACCCCCACAATCCAAAGATGTGTAGGTCAGGTGGATTGAACACGCTAAATTGCCCTTTAATTGGAAAAAAAATAATTTGGTACTCTAAATTTATTGGGAAAAAAAATTAAAAAACTTAGAGCTCGGCTGTTCAGGGGTGATGTCGGCAAACACTTCTTCACAAAAAGGGGACTGGAACTCTCCCCACAAAAATCTGTTGAGGCTGGGGGGTCAACTGAAAATGTCAAAACTGAGATTGATAGGTTTATTGTTACTCAAGGGGATTAAGGGTTACAGAGCCAAGGCAGGTAGACAAGAGTTAAGATTCAGATCAGCCATGATCTAATTGAATGGTGTAACAGGCTCAAGGGATAATTCCAGTTCCTACATTTCAGAAATTCCTCTCGATTTCTCTCTCCACTGTCGTCTCCAACAACAATTGGTCAGTGTCATCCTCTTCAACCTCCAGCTGAGTTTACCGACCCATTACCCTCCCCATCACAAAGATCACCTACCTCCCCCTCTGTAAACATCGTCCATTTCCAACACCTCCACCCACCCCTGCATTAGTCCATCTGCTGTTGAAATCCTTGTCCACGCTGACTTGAGTGAAGTCTTTGTCAGACACCTCACACTGAAACTTTGTTTCCTCCGTGTGGATGGGTCAGTGTTTCATGAGCGTTGCGGACTGTGTGAGCCTTAGTCACTCAACTCACTTGCCTTCCCCGCTGTGTGAATACGACGGTGATCCAACATGCCCCACAATTGTTCAAAATCTTTCTTGCACACGTCACAGGTGAATGTTTTCTTCTCCCCTGTGTGAATGCGCCGGTGCTTCACCAGGCCTGTTAACTGAGCAAAGTCCTTATTACACACCTCACACTTGAATGGCTTCTCACCAGTGTGAAGATGTTCGTGTTCACGGAGTTTCGATTGCCGGGAGAATGATTTCTTGCACACTTTACACTTGAACGGTTTCTCCCCAGTGTGAATACGTTGGTGGACACGGAGGGTCGATGATTGGGAGAATGATTTATTACACAATTCACAGGTGAATGGTTTCTCCCCAGTGTGACTGCGTCGATGTTGTGCCAGTGCCGATGAACGTGTGAAGGCTCGGTCACACAACTCACACTTGAAGGGATTCTCCCCTGTGTGAATGCTCTGGTGTATCAGGAACTCCGTAGATGTTGAGAAAGCTTTATCACAAAATGCACACTTGAAGGGTTTCTGCCCCGTGTGGATTGTCTGATGGACCTGGAGGTTTGATAACTGTGTGAAAGCTTTCTCACACACGTCACAGCGGAATGGCTTCTCCCCTGTGTGAATGCGTTTATGAATGTGGAGATGTGATGACTGCGAGAATGATTTGCTGCAAACCTCACATGTAAATGGTTTCTCTCCAGTGTGAGTGCGTTGGTGATTACGAAAATGGAATAAGCACGAAAAGGATTTGTCACACAACTCACACTTCAACGGTTTCTCTTCCATATGGCTGTCCCTGTGGTTGCAGCTGGTACAACTACTGAGTCTATGGAGCCGTACTTACACCGCCCTCAGTCTTGACCAGACTTCCACCTGCAGGAATGAGTCAGTGGTTCATGAGGCTCGATGAGTGATTGAAGCTGTCACCACACGTGGAGCCCACTCACATTTTTTCCCAGGCTTACCCTGACCGATCACCCACAGCTTGTTTTGAATCTGGCGATTTGTCAAAGCTCCCTTGACCCAGCCAATTTCCAGATGATGGTTTCACTGCCCAACCTTCTCTGTGTTGAGCAATGCTGTGAAGGGACTGGATGCCTTCCCACAGTTGCTCTTTGGGTGAAGGGCAGGATCTATGTGCGGTGTCTATCCTCTCTGTATTCTCTGGTGTCCAACGCTGCAATCCTTCTGTAAAACAGGAAAAGGAAACATGATTTCCTCCAACACCCTCTTCTCCTTTGCTGAAGGGACTGACTCCTCAGTTAGAGACTGTGCCACAGTGAGCGTCAGTCTGCTATTCACCTGTACAGGAGATCAGAGGCAAGTCCTTTCTTTTTCCTCACTTGTCTGTCATACACCCTCTGTTTCCAGCAGTGATATTGGATCGCGACCAGGAATATATATAACTCCTTCTTTTCTCTGCCAAGTTCCCCCAGTCGCCATTTACCTGGCATTGTGAAGGCAATGGAGAGTGGTGGAATGGAAAATGGGCCATCAATTCACCATGAGCGCGTGCTGTGCTCGCCAAGACCAGTTTTACCGTTAAGAAAATGTGTTTAATATAAATATTTCAGGAGAAATGTTAATTCAATGGAGATTTTGGAATTTCTCCCCTTGATTTCCAAAACCATCTTAAGATGGAGCAGCATAGTAGCACAGTGGGTAGCATCGTTGCTTCACAGCACCAGGAACCCGGGTTCGATTCCCAGATTGGGTCACCGCCTGTGCAGAGTCTGCACATTCTCCCCGTGGTCTGCATGGGTTTCCTCCGGGTGCTCCGGTTTCCTCCCACAAGTCCCAAAAGACATGCTTGTAGGTGAATTGGGCATTCTAAATTCTCCCTCAGTGAACCTGAACAGGAGTCGTTGTGAGGCGGCAAGGGGATTTTCACAGTACCTTCATTGCAGTGTTAATGTAAGTGACACTAATGTGTGAGACTAATAAAAATTATTATTAAATTTCCTGACACAGGTTAGGAATTTCCTGTGCTGGAAGCTGAATACATTTTTTTTAGTGTAGCTGATTGAAGGGTTTTCGTTTATCCTGGGAAATTAGATACACTGCACTCACTCAGACTGCACATCCCAAATTCAGCTCTGACACAGCACTGGGCTATCAAATCGAAGGCCAGGCTTCTGGGAAAGGCCGAGGCCTTCAGTTAAAATCTTTAAAGAAACATTAAAAGACATTTCAATAAATGTGTCTCTGCCCCTCCCAGATAATTACACCTCACCTTCTCATATTCAGCAATGACCCATCAACAAAACTCAGCCTGTAAATCAGAAGGGAAATGCTTCCAATAAACACTCAATATCCAACACACAGCTCCAATCGAATTCAGCTCTGTGATTGATGGCTCTTGCAGCCAATCAGAGACAAAGAGACCAATAGCCCTGCCCACAACGTACATGTTAGTCATTCTGCTGAGCCAATAATAGAGTAGTCGGGCTCATTTCGTGCTCCGCCTAGTTCCGCGCAGCCTCCTTCCAAACAGACTCTCACCCAATCGGAATTACATTACCCATGCTACTTGTGGTCGCGGGGCCTGCGCAGTGAGAGTGGCAATATGGAATCAAGGGAGCCTGATGGGAGTTGTAGTTCCTCCGCGGTGAGGGAAGCCGAGAGCGGCTGAATCGAATTGAAAAGCAGATTTTGACTCTTCGTTGGAAGCAGAACGACGGCAGTGGTAAGATTCACCATTGCACCAGATTACAATTTAAGAGGGAAAAAGTGCCACAAGTCACAGCAGTGCCACTGACTGGACAACACAGAAGAGTTAGAGGAGGAGATAATGTGGTCGGGCATGTCAAAGGCTGCAGAGAGGTTGCTTCTCTCTCCACAGACCTGAGCATTTCCAGCATTTTCTGAATCGCTGTCACAATTTCCAGCATTCACAGTTTTTGCGGCATTGGATTCCAAGAGCTGGCTGTGTGCTTCAGGGAAGTGGAGACTATGGGCTTGAAAGTAACAACAGTCATGACTTCATGTGGACAAATTATTTCAATTGAAGAGGTTAGGGTGGACCAACGATATATTTACAAGTTGTGCAAGGGCAGAACGACAGATTCATCAATCATTAAAAGCTCAAAGGACATTTTAGAGAAAAAAAATCAAACAATAACACTGATCCATTTTTGGAGGAAGAATTGAAAAACAAAAAAGTGATGTTGAACTTGTCCAGAACCTTGTTTAGACCACACTGAGAGCTGTGCACAGTTCAAATCAACATATTGAAACAAAACAAAACTTGAAGATGCAAAAAACATTGATAAAGATGATATTGAAAATTGAGAGACTGTAACTATCAGGACACTCCTTTTAAAAAAAAAAAAAAAAGCCTGAGGGAACATCATACTAATATTTAAAATGATGAATTCTAAAATTAAGAATTTGGGAGCAACTGGGAGCGAAGATGTTCACACTTGCGGGGGCAGTCCAAAATTAGAGTCCAAAACTGCACACAATATTCCAGGTATGGCCTCACCAAGGCCCTGTGTCATTGCAGCAAGACTGCCTGCTTCTGTATTCGAATCATCTTGCAATGAAGGGCAGTGTACCATTTGCCATCTTTACCTAAATGCTCAGTGACTGGTGTACAAGGACACCCAGGTCTTGTTGCATTTTCCTCTCCTAATTTATGGCCATTCAGACAATTGTCTGCTTTCTTGTTTTTGCTCCCACTCAACTTGTCCAAGATGGTGGTGAGTTGTCGAGAACCGCTGCAATTCTTGTGAGACTTTGTCAAAAGCCTTCTGAAGGGCCAAATAAATTAGATTTACTGTCAGGGCTGGTTTAGCACAGTGGGCTAAATAGCTGGCTTGTAAAGCTGACCAAGGC